>NC_091702.1:5247142-5555798 GCF_041296265.1 Equus caballus
ATATGTAAGTATGGATAAGTAATATAACCCACAATTTTAGGCTAGAGGTCAACCTTTATAAGGTAGAAGAAGGAAATCGAGGATAAATAAGACATGTATTTTAAGCATATATTAAACATAAATTTTAGGCATCTATAATGATTATTACTTTAAAATGATCTGAAATATTTATGATAAAATTTTACATTTTTTTCTGGGGTGGAAATATGGGTGTTTGCACTAATCTCTGTGCTTATATGTGCATTGGAAATATTTCCTTTTTCTGAATAAAGAATAATTTTTAAAGCTGTCTTTAACCACGAAACTCAGGGATAAACTATAACCAAAGGAGGCTTTACGCTCAAGGACAGAGAAATATTTGAGCAATCAGAAAATTATTTTGTTGTTTAAAATCTTTAAAGAAATAAGGAGAAGATAGCAACCATAAAACGAGAATAGGAGCTTATGAAATGAAAACAAGAGCATATAAAACCAGACCTGAAAGGTTAAAAAAAGAGCAATTAAAAATTTTATAAGTGAAAAATACGGTCATTGAAATTAAAAAACTCAGTCGCCGAGTGGAAAAAAATAGAAATGCAATGAAAGCATTAATGAATTAGAGGTGAGAACCGAGGAATTTCATATAATACAGCAGAGAGATATAAGGGGATGAAAATTATAAAAAAGAATTCAGATATATAGAGGGCTTATTGAGAAGTGTCAAGATAATGTCTAATAGAACTTTCAGAAGGGGATAATTGCTAAGAAGTTTCCGTAATTGGAGAAAAATATGAGTCATCAGATTGAAAAGAACATGTAACACACAAGCCGAGTAAATAAAATTAACTTCACATCCATACCTACTGCAGTAATGTTGCAGAATGTCAATTTGGAAAAAGAGCTACAGAAGGAAAAGAAAGATTACAATCACAAAGATTACAAAAGATGACAATCAGTGGGCAGCAAACTTGTCAGCAACAAGAACTGCAAAAGACAATGGAGAATATCTCCCAAGTATGGTGGGAAAATCTGGAATTCTTCACCCTAATTTACTAGAGTGGTAGAGATAACGCTATTTGTGGTTCATAAGAGAGAATTATTCTCACAGATATCTGAGAGAAGGGACGTGCCGCAGCAGGAAGAGAAATTATCCTGGAAAGTAAGAGTGGAACGAAAGGAACAACAGTCAACAAAGAATGGGTAAAATTTGTTTACAAATTTAAATATGTTTCTAGTATAAGTAATAATAATAATAGAAAATATGCCCTCCAAGAATACAGAAAACACTTTGGTTAAAGATATAAAATCACCCTGAGTCCGAGGGGATCTCATTTCTGATCCCTGTGTTGATGTCAAATGCTTAGAAAAGAAACTATAAAAAATGGCTGGTACAATTTTTTTTAAAAAAGAAGTGACCATTAAGGAATGCTTAAAGACTAAATGCAAATATACTCCTTTTTGCCGATTTAAGTTCTGCGTGCCATCCCAGGGGCTGCTCGCAGCGTGCTCCTAAGGATCGCACGGTGTTTATGGCAGATAGTCTAGTCTTCAGAACGTCTGCAAAGTGAGATTGCCCCAAGCCATCGAAGTCTTGGGTCTAACTACGGTGAGCAGTCTCCTGAAAGAAGATTCCCAGTCATGGCAGTTGATCTGTGTTCTATTGTCTCACGTGGTGACTTAGAAAAATAACTCTCAACTCCTCTGGTGAACCAGCACGGAGCCAAAGAGTATAACTGGAGTTTCTCACAAATCCTTTAGACACCGCAGGCATAGTGAACAGAGATGAGCTTCATTCGAATGCCTTATCATTCATTATAAAAAGGAAACGTCAACATGCCCCCGCCTCTTTCTTTGGCGGCTCTCTGCCTAATAGGAAACTTTAAGCTCTTTCTGTGTCATCTCTGAGGTAATTAACATCACTCGGAAAAGATCTGAACAGAAGCTGTAGGAGAGAGAGAATGTGCTGCCACTCGGGAAAACTTGCGATTGGGATCTGCAGGCAAATGCAGAAGTCTTAGAAATTTTACTTCAAACCAAGATAAAACCACATTAGTATGAAGAGAAGAGGTAATGAGTAATTTGATGCCAAATATACATATATGTTATATAGACATATAATTATAATTATAGTTATAAAATTGATAAACACAGTCATAGAAAATTTGGAAATGAAAGAAAGAAAAAAAAATCCCATCATCTTGACATGACATTTATTGTTTTGGTTTATTTCCTTCTGATATTTTCTTCCTATGTGTACTTTTTCATGGTTATCATCATATCATTTACACATTTTTTATGAGGATTTAAATCACAACACTTTTCTATGCTGCCAACTTTCAGAGCTATCATTTTTAATGACTGTTCCATTATGGGGATGCGCCATGATTTATTAAACCAATCATTCACTCCTGGACATTTGTAGCTAGATAATATTTGACCATTATAAAAATCAGTTCTGTGACCATCAAGTTTAGCTGTTTTCCATATTTAGTTTATTTTCTTAGAATAGATTCCCTAAAGTGGAATTACCAGATCAACAGGCATGAAGGTGTTTATGAGTCTTAACATATATTGCTACAGTATTTTCCAAAAATGTTGCACTTTGCGGTGATGCCAGTGTAAGTGTTCCGTTTCAGTCTGCCGGCACTGATCATGACAGTCTAACCCTTGAAGCAGTGTCTCTCAATGGATGGTACCTGGACCAGCAGCATCAGCATCACGTGGAAACTTTTTAGAAATGCCAATTCTCCTGCCAGCTACAGACCTACTGCAGAAACTCTGGGGATGACCCCAATCATCTGTGTTTTAACAAGCCTTCCAGGTGACTCTGATGCACAACCGCGTCTGAGAACCACTGGTCTGAAAGCAATGGCCCTCAACCTTCGCTGCACGTAAGAATCACCTGCGGAGCGTCAACAACCTGCTGAGTTCTGGGACAGTCCCAGATGTTCTAATTTAGTTGTGTGGAGTGGGATAAAGCCATCAGAATGTTTTAAAAGCTCCCCTCAAGTGATCTAATGTGCAGCCAATGCTGAGAACCACTCACCTCAAGCAGTGATGATTGACCCGTGATTCTCGAACCTGTGCCATCAGCATCACTTGGGAGCTTTTTAGACATACACACCAGAATCCTTGGGATGGAGTCCAGGAATCCGTGTTTAACAAGCCCCCTAGATGGTGCCGATAGACACTAAAGTTTGAGAACCAGTTGTCTAATGGTCTGTCTGGATAAGGACAGTGTCCAGTGTCTCTGGTGCACAAATGCCTATAGGACCTATATATATATATATATACCCACTTATATATACAGCTTATTTTTACATATGAATATACATATATTCATGGTTGAATCATAGCATTTATACAATTTTCATTTGGATTTAAATCACACACTTTTCCATGATGCCAACATTCATAGCTATCATTTTTAATGACTATTCCAGTATGGGGATGCGCCATGATTTATTAAACCAGTCACCTACTCTTGGAGACATATATACACACACAGACACATTTATGTATGCAAACAAACTGAAAAGCACAAAGATGCATGGATACGCACAAGTAGATGTAGATTTAGATAGATAGATAGAGAGAGAGCGATGTTGGCTAATTCCGCCGGGAGGAATGCGGAATGGTACCTCATTGCTGGTTTTATGATGCTTCTTTAATTACTAGTGAGACTAATCATGGTCCATATTTGTTCAACTACTGATTTCCAAGAATAATGACTTTAAACACAGATAAATTCTGGATGTTTGATCTATAGAGTTTTTTTTCTTTAAAGAACTGGCTGATTACTAAATGGCTAACAAAGAAAAAGGAGGCAAGACCTTCCAGAAGCATAAGGAGAGATCAGAAAAGTCGTTTAATACAATCACACTAGGAGAATGACTGAGGAAAACACTGCACCTTAATTAAGTGGGAATGGAAAGCTAATATTAGATGATACCAACATGACACCTGACTTCACCTTCACTGCTCTTTTTTTTAACTTGGGCTGAGGAGGAATCCACAGCACAGGACGGCTGAGGAGCTGAGGTTCAGCGCCTCCTTTGCCTTCCCCAGCTGGGGCAACCTCTGACTCAGACCGTCACAGTCAGGCTGAAACAGCAAGGAGCAAGCTGGGAGAGTGAAGGAAGATTAGGCCGAGAGTCAGAAGACAGGCCTGGCTTTTCATCTTCTGAAGCGTTTCTTCTTATTAAATTTTTGTTTAATCCATCAAAATGTGTAAAAGAAATGTTCATTAAGGGCTCATTGTCTGCAGTCTCATTTTAAAATAACAAACTGGCCAAAACTGAAGGTTCGTGTCCCTCCCAGTCTTTAGGGCAGGCCCAATTAGACAAGTCCTCAAAAGTTGTTTATGTAAGTGACCATTCTACCTGGAAAAAAGGAGAGGGCCCATACTATTTGATTTCTCATTGCTTCCTTCTTTCCTCCTTCCTTCCTCTCTTTATCTTTTCCTTTCTAACTTACTTTTTAATCTTGAAAAAAACATTGATCTATGACACTGAACATACCTGAAGGTTTCTTCCTGGCTTGGCTTCCTTGACCCTCCAGGGGAAGCGGGATGGCTCTGGATGCCCAGCATTGTAAATAACGAGTCTTGTGAAGGGATGCTGTGCACCTTTTTCTGAGGAGGGAGGTCACAGAGTTTATCAGATGACTGAAGTTATTTGGACATCAGGAAAGGTTTGTAACCACTCACTGGGAGAAAGTAACCTTCCTTCTAGGATTGGGTCTCAAGAATACATGGAGCTCAGTTCTAGAAAGGGGTGGAAAACAGTCTATTTGTAGGTACTGAACTGGAATGGAGAGTGGCTAAGGTGTGGAGGTTGGATGGTCACAAACGGGTCAGGGTTTTCACATCTGGTCCTCCTAAACCACGCAGGAAGGCCACTTGAAGATGGCCAAACTCCTGGGGGCTGTTCTTTTCCCCTCTCAGTACTGCCTCTGCACACCTCCAGAATCTGACCCAAAAAGAACCCTCAAGTTCAAGGAGTACAATTGAGCCCAAGTAATCCAAGCTAGAGTCAGGGATTCTTAGCAGGGTGGGCAACAGGACAAAGCTCCCAAATGCCCCTCTTTATTCCTGCGTTTATTCTGGCCTCTTGCTAGAGCTACGGTGTGATTAAGGACATGGGCTTTGGGGTCGCTTAGGGTCGCCTTCAACATTTGTTTCCAAATGATTTGTTCTTTGATAAGTTGCTTCACCAACTGAGCCTTGGTTTTCTCAACTATAAGAAAGGAATACCGAAAGTGTCTCCCAATAGTGTCAAAACGAGGATTCAGTGAGATAATGCGTAGAAAGAGACCAGTGCAGTGTCACCGAGTCCTGAGACATGCGATATGTGTGTGGCAGGCATGACACCGTGATCCCTGCGTCATCACTGGGATCGCTGGCGGAGCTGGCAGGCCTGGCGGTGGGAACAATCACCACGCACGAGTGACTTCAGCTGTTTGGACCCACTGGCTCTGTTAAACTAAGTTTTGGAGGTGTTTTTTGTTTTTAAATTATGGCTTCAAAATATTTTATTTAAAGAGCAGTAACCAAAGGGAATAGATATTATGGAGTATTCAGTGAAGACAAATCAAACTCAGTTAGACCAGCACTCGTCTTCGGTGTTGGAAATAACCTGTTTCATACGACGATGGGAGGTGGACATGTAATTACTAATCATTACTAATCTCAGGGATGAAATAAACACCCCCGCAGGCAGTGAGAAAGTCAGTCACTTACAGGCCTGCTCAAAATATGATGGCTTTGTAAAACCACTGTCTAATGTGAAAATGTTTCTCAGATCACTTCACAGTGGTGGTTGTGGTAGAGGGGAACCATGATTATATGTCACTGAGATTTTAATATAAAAATTTATATTAAATGTTTTTGTATCAATATAAAAATTACAAGTTAACTGAAAAAGGTTTTAAAACTGTTGGTCACTAGTAATTTTGCAAACCACTTGCAAGATTTAGACAGTATGCATACTCTAGGAGGACTGTGCTATAGGAGTCTCTGCTCTTTGCAGGTTCCTGTTTTAGAAGGACTTCCTTCAAGAAGCTTCTTCAAGTTCACTCTTACTGGAGTCCTTCTCTCTGCGGCCTCCCCACTCAAGTGCATAGTACACAGCGAAAGGAGATGAGAAAGGCAGGGATCCAAAACGGTCAATCACGTCTGCAAACGGGCCTCCACGCAGGACTAGCTGGTCTCACAGCCGGCGCCCTCAACAGCGCCCTCTAGCCGCGCCCTGCATCCTCCTCCCCCAGGTCACGCACACTCCCGGAGTGAGAAAATAGTGAAAGGCCAGTCCTCTCCCCCTGCCCAGGGAATTTACTGCCAGTATCCACTAATCTTCTTTACCCTTCCTGCCCCCTCCAGCCCATCCGGGTGACACAAAACTTCTCTGAGAAGAATAGTAACCCCAGAATAGTTTGGAAGCCTGTGCGGTAAAGTTTTCTCTCTTGGATTGCTCCTCTTCTTCCTCTGTCTTGGCCAGGATCCAATAATCTTGCCCGGGGCCTTCACACCAGAGGCAGCCTTAGTTACAGAAAAATACATCTACTTTGTGAACACAAACCAGCTGCCTGGAACCTAAGACCATGAGAGTAGGGACCACGTCTGTTTTGTTTCCTCTTACTGTGCCAGGACCCGTTATATTGTAGAAACTCAATTAATATTGGCCTATTAATTAATTAATTCAAGAATTCTGCCTAAAAATATTATCTTCCGTCTTATAAACAGTTCATGACACCTGAAATACTCACCTTATTGGCTTTTTTTTAAAGTATGGCATTATATTCCAAGATTGAAATTCAAATGTTCCTGTAAAGGACAACACTTTAAGCGAAGATGACCCAGTAAGAACTCAACTCAATTTATTTTAATGTATTAGTTAATCAAGCGCTTAGCAGAGCCCACTGAAAAAGAGACACAAGACAGAGAAGCGGTGAATTGCAACTTTGTAGCAAGAGCCTTAAACTGAAAGTGGGAAGTTCCAGGTGCCAATTTCAACTCCACCAAGCAGGGGACCTGTTTTCCTTATTGGAAAACCTAAAGAAAGTATCGGGCTTGCTTTGTCCATAGGGTGCAGCGGGAAGCAATCGACACAAAGGCTGTGAATAAAGGGCTGCAGAAATATGAGCATTCCTTACTAGGTGAATCCATGGATTCCTAGGTTTAGATGACAAGAGACTAGAATGTCGAGGACCCTTGAAAATGTGCCACATCAGAGGAAATAAATAGGGGCCAAAGACTAACTTGGCCAATTTCCAGTTTGACCCAAGGCCCCCTGTATGTTTGAGACCACCAGCCAGACTGGGACACACTGGGATCGCCTCCTACGGAATTTAATTATGTGGGGTTGTTAGGAACGAGTCTCCATCACGCCCAGCATTTCCACATGTATTAGACACTAACCCCTTAGCACCAGGATCTGCCCCGGCTTGCCAGGGGCTGCTCCCAATGCCTCCAGGAAGCCATGCCATGGGAGCACACTTTGGATACCAAAATATTCTTCCACCTTTCCTCCAGGAAGAATTCTGAGCCTCCCTGGGTGTTGAAATCAACTATAGCCTGGTTAGACGGAGCCATTCAATACCCCCTTTGCATGAAGTCCCTGTAACGCTCAGAAACTCCTCCAGCCTTCACACGGCAGCAGGCCTTAGAAACATATATATAACTGCCCCCGATTAGGTTGTGGCACTTGGTGCTGGGAAGGCTAGTATTTCCAAATTCCTGAACGAATTCTCTCATATCGAATCACTTCACTTATTTTGGAAGTGGGGGAACTAGTGTTAAAGCTGAAATATAATCCTGGGTCCACGAAGAATCTACTTTTCTGAAGCACCCAAGACTTGTGCTAACATCACTTTAACTCAAAGGACATCGAAAACAGATGACAAGAACGAATCCTCGCGTCGATGGACGTCAAGTTGGCAAAGCCACAATAGAGAGTGGAGCAGGAATTCTAACAGCATTTGTCATGTTCCACAGTTAGCTTGACCCAGATCTAAAACTGCATCTTTGAAGATTGTGGCATTGTTGATGAAAGTCACAAGAGTAGAAAACAGAAAAGGATGATGTCATTTTTGTAAGTTGTATGGTTCATTTAAAGTTGGGCGGAGAGTTATTTAATTTTTCACATGCTGCAGACATCTAAAAGAAAGATTTGTTTGGATTTTTTTAACACTGAAAATGGTTGCTTAGCAACTGCTTCCTGCATTGCATGGTGCTGTTATGATTTCCAGTGCTGGAGAAAAAATCAATAAAATTATTTCTTTGCCAATCAGAAAAGTGGGAAAATGAGCCAGTGACTCAAATGAATGTATGATACACTTTCAAGATTCCAAAGACTTTCAAAGACACGTATACATTTACTTTAAAAAAAATAGATGTTATGTTTTACAAAATGTACTTTAACAAAATTTAACAATAGCCCAGCCTCCCCTGAATGAGGCTTGTTTCAGTATACTTTGTGTTACAACTGAACATGCAGAAACAGCTTTATGTTCGGACAGAATATGCAGTTGCCTGTGTGCTATAATCTGAATGAGAACCCCAAAAATCCTGCCATCCCCCAAACCTCCCACCGAATCACAGCCCCTCAGGTCACCACCCTGGAAGGCAGCCTCTGAGTTGAGAGTTTGTTAGCACAATGTGCCAGCTGGGCAGCTAACACCTTAACACCGTGTGATATGTGCTGTCGTTGCACTATCCATCTGGGCTTGCAGATGTAACATCCAATGTCCGCATAAGGCAATTGAGCTTAGGGTGTGTGGCCCCAGCGGTGCTTCAGTCATAATAAGGCATCCAAAAAGCATGTGCAGCAAAGGCTGCTAATTGCATGCCCACATCCACTGCCCCTTCTTTCATAGCTTCAGAATCCCTAACTTTTACTTTGGTATATTTCTCAGTTTACCTTGCATGGAGGTGATCTTGTGCCTAATTTTGCTCAATAAGATGTAAACATAAGTATTGTGTGGCAATAGACTTCTTTTAAAACACTACCAGCAGACATTCTTTGTGCTCTTCTTTCTCTTTCTCCATCCAGCTCCCTGGAATTAAGATGTTATTGCTGGTGCTCTAGTAGCCACATTAGACAATGAGGTCAAGTCCCAAATGTAAGGATAGTGAAACCAACATATGGAAGATGACTAATTATGGCATACCTTCCAAGACCTCTCTTGAATGACTAGAGAAAAATAAGCCTCTTTTGTATTTAATGCACTGTTATTTTGGGTTTTCCATATCATATAGCTGCACCTAACCCTAATTATAGTAGGCTTATACAATAAAGCAAAGCTTGACTGCGAGGATATAGGCTTATTTTTCCCTTATACTTTTTAAAACAATGACAACATACTTCAATTTCAGTAGCAAAGAAGATATTGCCACTCCCTGCTTTATGGACATCTGGTTTATACGTAGCCAGTACTATGAAAGGCAGGGCAGTGAGGAAGCAATAAGTCTAGCCTGAGATGTAGGTTTCTTCGTAGCAAAAGAGCCAGTAGGGATCATGGCTCTGGCAGAGCAACTAGGAACAAGCTTTTGACGTGGGTCAGTTACTTTGGGGTTTTATGGCCCCTTGAAGTTACACAGAGTAAGTGTCAAAGAAGTCACCACTCGGATGAATTTAACTTGCAATTAATTTAACCACAAACATAGCCCAATCACATCTTGAATTCATTTCCAGGGTTTTGTCCTAAATTGCCTTCAATATTTATCACAGAGCTAGCACCTTCTGGACCCAAGGATGTGGTACTCCCAGACTGGCGCTCAGTTTGGCTTCCAAGCTTCGAAAGTTCAGACAGTGGATCACTGTGATCTCACTGAGAGCCGAGGCTCTCTCCTGGCACACCACCTAGAGCCTGAGTCCCAGAGGTGCTCAGATCTCAAACACAGTGCATGCAGCCTCAGGAGGGGGGCCTGGAGCCACATGCCCAACTCCAGGAGGGCTCTGCCACCCGTGTGTGACCCTGGGCAGGTTACGGGCACTCTATGCGTCATTCTCCTCGTCTGTAAAATGAAGGCGATAACCACATCTACTTCATAGAACTGTTGTGAGGATCAAATGAGATAAGACATAAAAAATGCACAGAATTGTGTCAGGCACGTGGTAAGTGCTCAATAAATCATGGCCATAACGAATATCTCCTTCACTTAGCACAAGCTTGGGTGCAGCAGGGCTGAGAACAGGAGAAGGCATGCATGTTGGTGGTGGGGCAGGGGCAGCATCCCTTACAGCAACTTGTTCTGGTCCTAAGTTTGGTTAAACGTAAGTGCGCAAGAAAGAAAACAGAAAATGCAGGAGAGTTAGTAAGGCAGGAAACTGGGTCTCTCTTCAGAACTTCACACCTTTGAGCCATGGGCCATTTGGTGGTCCACTGGGGACCACGGTCTCCTTCTGAGAGCATTGTTCATAAATACAGAAAATAAAGTACACAGGGTTACAAAGGAATCCCATTAGATAGAAATACAGTAATTAAAATATTTTTAAAAACACAACTGTGATTGGGTAGCACTAAATCCTAGATGTCTAGCTGCATTGAGTATATTTATGTTCTGCGTTTTCATGCTCCGGCATTGGGACCTGGGTCCTAGAGGCACCACCCTCCCAGGGCTAGTTCATTCCTAGGACGGCAAATGACTCCCCGGCAAGCACAACTTGATGTACAAACCAACCAATCCAGAACCCACACCCCAAACTCCTGCTTTATCGAATTCTCACACACAGCCAATATTCCTTCTACCGGAAATCACCCCAGGGCCAGGTACGGGGTAACCAGGGCCACCCCATAGCCCAGAGCCTGCCAAAATTATTCACACTATCTGAGCCAAACTTACTCAGTGAACCCACGCTGCCTCACCCATTCCTTCCCTTGAAAGCCCTGAGAGAGGCTCTGGGCCACGCGCTCCCCTCTCTCCCTCCTGGCATGCCTTCCATTTCTAGAAATCTGTGAGTAGGAACTTCTTCCTTTATGACAGCCATTTCCGTGTCTGCACATTTTCCCATGCCTAATTAAAACAAATCTGGGGTACAATTTTAGAACACTAGCAGTGGGTCTAATAACTTCATCATTTCAACATAATGATGAGTATAAATGGTGTTTTGGAATGTTTGCAGTGGCTGTAATGTGATATGGATGTAGCTGTGATTTCCTCAGTGACAAAGTCACTGCCAATTCTACTATAGTTTGCCTACATTCGTAATTCATAACTGAATTAAAGTATTTAATTTCAGACAGAGGTTAGTAACAATGAAAATATATTTTTATTCTGAATTCAGATCCCTGAATTCTGTGATCTGTGGATCCTAAGAACCCCTATAAACAGCTGTAACTTGTTCTGTACTGATTATGAAACCAGCAGCTCTCCAAAACTCAGGTCAGATTTGGGCTCTGAGAGCTCCTGAAACTTCCCTTCCAGACAACCACTATTATGGGCTGTTTCTATCTGAAATTAGAAGTGTACAGGTTAAATAACAGCCTGACTAGCAACATCTTCCTTATCTGAAGTAAGACTTTCCCAGCAACCAAGGCTGGCAATGCAAAGCACATATAATCTTTCCTTCCTCGTGTTCCTCTGCTTACGCTCCCCCTCCCTTAGGAAGTAAGAGTAACCGGGACCGGGGACTCTGGATAACATCTTGCAACAAAGAGGTCTGCACGTCGCTGAAGAGAAACCTCGGCATCAGCAAACAAGCTTCCTGGCCCCAGAATCCACCATCCACCATGGAGGCCGACTCCCAGGGACATCCGCCCGGGGTTCCCTCATCTCACCGCCCTCCTGTCTGCAGGCAGCCTCCCAAGGCCAAACGCAGGCTGGTGGGAAAGCGCCTGCCAGCAAGGCCACAGGCTCCCGTCCCTACAAGCAGCCGCATTCCTCGAAACCTTTAGAACCCCTTACCCACTTCTTGACGGAGAGCCAGCTGTTTCTAAGGTGCTAGCCTGCTGCATGCTCCCTCTGCCTGCCGAAGAAAATGAAGCTTTTTCTTCTTTTCACCCAAAACTCTGTTCTCGTCATTTGGATTGGCACCGAGTTCAGAGACCAGACTTTCGGTGACACCACCAAGGAGGGAAGGCTCATGAGCTCACTAAGAAGCTTCACTTCCCCGAACACGCAAGACTTCTTGTGAGTAATTGGTTAGAATCAGAAGGACCCACAGGAACTTAATAACCGTGGTTGTGTGTGTGGGGCCACGCGGATCACGTCGATGGCAGACAGGGCGAGGGGAATTGCTCCCTTTTAGCATATATATGTCTCTAGCAGTATCTATGCCCATAGACATATATTTAAACTAAGACCATATCAATGTAGCGCCTATGCAAAAAATCTTTCAGAGAACGCCTCCATGGTTCACCTCACACCTGCGAATATGCTAGAATGAGTTCATTCCTCGCATTGTACAAAAGATAAATGTTTGCTTACTCAACGATGTTGCCTAAGGCTCCCTCTGAGCAGAGACATTATTAAATATTTGTTTTTACTGAAAAAGATAGAGACAGTCACCAGAAATAAGCATATGCAAGAAAGAGGCAAGAGATATAAACCTTATACTCAAGAATTTTAAAGGGAGCCACTTAACAAACACGTTTATTTTGAGCAGACTACCACAACTTGTAAAATGACTCTGCTCAGTTGACCATACCACAGTTGATTGTAATGACCGGTGAGGCGGCTGTCCGCAGAGCAAATGATGTGTGACAAATCCCAAATCCTGTGTCAGCTCCCCTGGACGACAATCCGTCTCCCTCTTTTCTTATCCTCAATCTCCTCCCTCTCTCGCCAACTGTTCAGCCACTGTGCACTCAGGGAATGTATACTAAATTCAACATTACACCAGGCAAGACACACTTGGAAGGTAATCCTGCCACTGAAAGGATGGAGCAGCACAGGACAAAACCAAATATTACTGACTTTTGGATTATCTGCTGCTTTGAAACACCAAGTCCATTGGTAAAAATAGTCCAGTGTAGGTTGTAAAGACTTAAAACAGAAAACTGCCACTGGCTGGCTGCCTTCTGGCTGCCGGGTGGGGAGGCGAGTCTTGGTAGGTTCCTGGTCCCTGGATGGGCTCAAAGCCTCTGTATCTTTCCATTGACTGTGGCACTGGCTTTCACACTTCTGTTTCAGTATGGAGCCCTCCATGCCCCGGGCCCCCATCACGCCCACTTCCTTCAGGAAATCCTGCTCTTCACACCTCCGCCACACTCACCTCTTATAAACACATTCAATCTTCCCAATACAATTGGGAGCTCCTCCAGAACAGAATCCAGTTTTTAGATTTCCCTTATCTCTAAGATCTAGCACATAGCAGAGCTTAAGAAATGTTTGATGAAAACATATAGGGAATTAGGTAAAATCAGGAGGCTTTAAAATGCATAAAGAATGTTAAATATGTGTATATATATATATAGAAACGAGATGGCGTGTGCTCAGTGTCTCTGGCATTCCTTTCAGTATATGTTATGGCTATGGTTCAATTTTCAAAATAGGTTGGGTAATTTTAACACCAGCCTGAAAAGCCAAATTTCACCAGCTCACAGACAATCTGCGGTCATTTAGTAAAAGTTCGCTGAGTGCCAGCCTGGTGCCTACACTGTTGTTAGTTTGGTTAAATGAGTAGTAAATATAACTTTAAAAACCTACAAGTTAAGGATCATTTTATTTTGTCTAAAATATTAACTGTTTTCTAGAATTTCAAATGATTTGTATATTTTTAAGGACTTACGACATTCAGTTTCTACAGTAATCCTTTAAAAAGGCAAATTAAAATTGGCATATTAAAATTAGCCTGAGTGACTGGAAATGCATCATCCATATTAGTTTTCTCATGTCAAAAGTCAAGATAAAGGCCAACATAAAAGGCCGGCCCATGACCGAGTGGTTAAGTTCACGCGCTCCCCTGCGGCAGCCCAGGGTTTCGCAGGTTCGGATCCTGGGCGCAGACATGGCACCGCTCATCAGGCCACGCTGAGGCGGCGTCCCACATGGCACAACCAGGGCCACTCACAACTAGAATGTACAGCTATGTGCTGTATATTTTGAGAAGAAGAAAAAAGATAAGCAACAGTTGTTAGCTCAGGTGCCAAGCTTTAAAAAGAAAAAGTTGAGATAAAAACTATCTGGTTTAAAAATTTCCCATATTCAACTCTTTTCTTCTGTGACACCATGAAGATGACAGGAAGAGGGTGTTCACCTTTCAGAAACAGTACCTGTCGTCTTCTGCAGAGGTCTCAGGTCTACGGGTGGGCTCTACGTCACCTGAGTGTTTGGCAAGAAGAAAGGACAGATTGGCTGCTGCCCCTCCTTGAAGACCAGCCAGAAGCATCACTTAGCAGAGATCACCGCAGAAACTGCACGCGGCGCTCAGTGACGGCATTTCTGCTTCATTCCTTACCAGGCTCTCAGTCTCACTGGCCTGGAAGAAGGAAGAGTGGAAACAGGGAGGGCTGGAGAGGCCGAAAGGTGGTGGGGAGGTACAAATATGAAGGAGAAAGTAAAATGGAAGAGAAGGAGAAAGGGGGAAAGGAGAGAAGGGACAGAGAGGGAGGAAAGAACAAAAGACGGAGAAGATGTGAGGAGATAAGAAAAGAAATCTGCGCGCGTATTAGAGGACAGTGCGTGTTGAACATGACGACTGGTTACACTATGACACCAGATAGCCCTGACTACAATGCTAACTGACCCCACAGCTAGAGGGGCCCTAGCCTCACAGTAACATCAGAGAGAGTTTCAACTAGAAACCAAGAGACTTTGCCTGGAGCTGCCAGAGGTATTAGACCTGAAGGGCATCTTTGAGTTTAGAAGAGCCCTGCTCAAAGACACAGATGAGCCAAGCCCCTGGACCAGCCCTTGGGGAGGAAGGAGATGCAGAGGGAGGCTCAAACTAAACATTCAGAAATTACATCATGGAGCCGATCTCCTGCAGCCAACCCCAGAACCACACACAGAGCAGGCACTCCAGCCCCCGCCCCGGGCCCGCTAGGTACAGTGGTGTCTGGTTGGTAGATCCTAGTCACAAGAGCAATGGAAACTTTCGATACAGTGAAGGAATTTAAAAGATCGTGTGTAGTCATAAGGGATAGACACCCACTATAACTTTTAGATTGATTTTCATAAAAATCAGCAATTTTCCCTTCGAATTTATTTTTTATTAGTTATTTTATGGAATATTTAACTAAATTACATATATAAAAGCAAATATAACTGGAATACAATGAACATTGGTCACCACCATACCTAAACCGATAGCACAAAGTAGATGATCAACAAATATTTGTTGAATAAAAGAATGAACTGGAAGGGGCTGGCCCCGTGGCCGAGTGGTTAAGTTTGCGCACTCCACTCTGCTGCAGGGGGCCCAGTGTTTCGTTGGTTCGAGTCCTGGGCGCAGACATGGCACTGCTCATCAAGCCACGCTGAGGCAGCGTCCCACATACCACAACTAGAAGAACCCACAACGAAGAATATACAACTATGTACCAGGGGGCTTTGGGGAGAAAAAAAAAAAGAAAAAAAAAGCTTATTAAAGAAAAAAAAAGAAATGAACTGGAACAAGTAAATATAGTAATCAGCATTCTTGACAAGCATACAATTCAACTGGCTGTAGCAGACATTTATAGGTAAAATAACCATGAACCTTCACTGTGCTGTGGGCATCCATTAGAATACTTTATAGACAGAATGGAGAGTTTCAGTTATTTAAGGAGCTAATTAAAAGAAAGTTAATTAAGAGATCATCTGCAGAAAATTTTCTTATATTAAGAGATGCATGGTAAGATTTTCATTTTATTTCTCCCTTAAAGTTTATATCTAATTCTATCTACATAATTTTCATAGCTCCATCAAAACATTACTGTATCTGACCTACACAATAGTCTTGGGAAAAAGCAAGAATAGACATCCTATTTTACATCTGATTAAACCACGTGGCTCATTGAGAGCAAAAGACTTACAATATTTATTCAGCTAAAAACTTGCAGAGCCCAAGCCATCTCCCAGCCCTGTGCCCCCCCGGTGTGGTCTTCTTTCTACATTACTGTTTAGTGGATTGCCCAACTTAATTTCCAGGTATCTACCCCGATGCCTTCACTCAGTCACTCTTTGCTTCACTCACTAGTCCAACTAATATTTCCTGATTACTTCTCTTGTGCCCAGAACTGTGGCAGGCACTGGGGACACCAAACTGAAAAAGAAATTCACATTCGCAAAGTGGGGGATGGAGGAAGAGAGATGTGTCAAACATTCTTTTAAAAAATTAAAATGTAAAAATATTTTTAGTGTTTTGAGATAGAAAACTTTGTAAAATATACTGTGTACTTCCCTGACTCTTAAACATTATTTAACCCTTTCATAATGACTCAAGGTTATTAATATGACTTACTATTATGGGGTTCCAGATCATTCCTTCAGGGATGAGGTATGAGTGTCATTTGCCTTTGCATAAAATGGCCCTGACAGCTCTCCATAGGCGGGTAGCCTCTGGCATACTGCCTTGCCTCACCTCCTTGCAATGGGTTTCTTTCTTCTCAGATAAGAGGAGAAAAATAAATCTTATTGAAACTTCCATATGCTGTTTGCAAGCAAATTATTAATCACTTGATCCATTGTTGCATTTATCAGACCATGGCGTATTGTTTCTTTGTATTTCTGTCTTCCTTACTAGAATGTGAATTGGGACTGGGAACAAAGATTGTGTCTAATTTTTCTTTGTGCTCCTCCCCTCAAGCTTAACACGATAACCTGGGCTTAGTAAGTACTCAACAATTGTTTGTGGAATTAGTTCTAATATGATACTGAAAAGCGGGTGTTACTCCATGTTACAGGTGGGGAAATCGAGGTTCAGAGGGCGGGAAATCGAGGTTCAGATGGCTGGAAATCACACACGTGGTGAACGGCTGGCTTAGTGCTCAATCCCAGGTCTTCAGTCTGCCCTTAAGAACCCATGCTCTCCCCCAATCCAAGCACGTGGTAACCCGTGTTAGAGGGCGTCCTGAAGAGCCGCGGGCGACGCCCTCTCAACACAGAGGACCTGGAGAGAACCCGAGTGTAGAGACTGGGATCCTCAGAGCAGGGAGACCGCGGCCTCAGGTGGTCAGAATTAGCAGCTTTTTTCGGCTCAGCATTTACTTCCTAGCGCAACAAAAACCCCACTGAAGCCCACGTGACCTGATTTCACAGACGTCGTGACTGAACAACCTCCAGGACCAGTTCTTCACCCTCTTCTGCCAGTAAGACCAGCAGGTGACCCTTCCCTAAGCAGGTGGGGGGCCCGGAGGCAGGGATCCTTGCGATGCCCACCCCTGTATGCACCAGAGGGCTCGTACCCTTGGAGCTCACCAAAGTGAGTGTGGACTCAGACCTGGACGTTGTGCCTCTGGCTGGGAGGGGCACAAGAAGACCCTCAGGTCACAGAGTCTGAATCTGAGGTTTGGAAGGAGTCTTAAAAATCATCTGGTCTGACTCCCTCTGTTTTATTGGTTTTTTTTTAAAGGAAGATTAGCCCTGAGCTAACATCTGCTGCCAATCCTTCTATTTTTGCTGAGGAAGACTGGCCCTGTGCTAACATCTGCTGCCAATCTTTCTATTTTTGCTGAGGAAGACTGGGCCTGAGCTAACATCCATGCCCATCTTCCCCTACTTTATATGTGGGATGCCAGCCACAGCATGGCTTGCCAGGCAGTGCCGTGTCTGCAGCCGAGATCCAAAGCAGTGAACCCTGGGCCACTGAAGCAGAACGTGCAAACGTAAACGCTGCGCCACTGGCCACCCCTCCCTCTGTTTTACATATATATATAAATATATATATATATATATATTTATATATATATATATATATGGGGTTTTTTTTCAACTGAGGAAGACTCGTCTGAGCTAACATCTGTGCCAGTCTCCCTCTATTTTGTACCCGGGTCGCTGCCACAGCATGGCCACCACCAAGTGGTGTAGGTCCATGCTGGCAACGGAACCCAGGATGCCTAATGGAGCCACGAACTTAATCACTAGGCTGTAGGGTCGGCCCCTGTTTAATATTCCTTTGGAAGGGACTTGACCGAGTTTGCTCAGGGCTATGGCTCCTCAGAGGACTGGGGAAGAGGTGGCCGGCAGGAGAGCAGCAGGAACAGCAGGCGGAGGGTGGGGAGACAAAGGCAGGGTGGATGTCACGGTGGGGGGACGCGCTCTAAGGGAACACAAGTGGGTGGCTACAGCAGTTTTGAGGATGGAGCTGAGCCAGCCAGACCAAACTAGAAGGCACAGGCCCAGAGGCTGATCCAAGACCCCCTGGCAGGAGACTCCTGCCCCAAAGCACACAGCGGGCTGGCACTCAGGGAAGGCACGTGTGGAGGATGGGTGTGAGCTGCCCACACCGCCAGGCTTAGATGACTGTTTCAAGGGAAGGGGCCCTCCCCATTGCCTCGGATTTGAGCAAACTTCCCGGTGGAACAGAGGTTGTGCTCCTTACCAAGAGCAAGTCTCTGGGGGCATCTGTCATCCAATTTCAGTGTGTCAGAGGAGGAAGGTGGAAGGCTACACAGGGACTAAAAGCCCAGCACCATTCCACTCCCCAACACGTTACCACCTCATTTGAAAAGGCCTGATGGAGTAGGCACATCGAAGAGCAGCGGCTGGAGCCAGCTGCAAGATTTCTCTAAAGGTAGAAATAGAAAAGCACCAGGATAGTCACTGGGACAATGACGTGACTCTCTCCGAACCACGAAAAGAACTAAGGAAGGAGGAAGGTGCCTTACTGATGGGCAGAGTGTGCTTACGAGGAGACATCCGAAATCAAAACTCAGGCTGGGCCTGCCGAACAGAGTCCTCGCTCACTCCACACTTGCTGCAACAAGTGCTCACTGTGTAGTTCCTGTGTCCTGGTCACCACAAGAGGCCACGGAGGACACAGATATGAGTAAGAAGCAGTTTCCTACTCCCAACATACAGAAGCACAGCACTGAGTGTGTGTGTGTGTGCGTGAGTGTACGTTTGTGTGTTGGGGGTATGGCAGAGCATGCAACATATGCTATGGTGCCCAACACACGTCCCCTCGCCCCCACTGCTCCAGTACGTGCTCATGTGTCCTGCTGAACACATCTCAGCTCTCCACCGACATGCTTTCCACGTCTTTGCACAGGCCGGAGCTGGCCAGGATCCTGCGCCTCCGGGGCAGCCCTTAGCCCATGATGGAGGGTAACTGGAGGATATAATCCAGCTTGCCCCTCCCCGTGTGGCCTAACTCCGCACTGGCTCCCAGAGTTCCCCAGCAGGTTCCAGCCTCAGCTGCCCGCAGTCAACTGCTTATGTGCCTTGCATAGGCTTCCCTTGCTTCCCTCTCCCACTTACCCACTTTCCTACCAGGACTTCTGGGAATCACTTCCCAAAAGAACAACTTGCACTCAAATCCTTGGCTCAGGGTTTGTTTCTGGGGAAACTCTCCAACCCAGGCAGTAACAGCCAGTCCTGGGGAGGAGGAGACGCGCACTGGCTGCAGTTTGAAGGATGAGGAAGTGGGTGGAAGAGTGGGGAGAATGGGATGTCGGTGGGCGGGGCGTGCTGGCATTCCAGGCAGATGTGACAGGTGCAAGGAAAAGAGACAGAGGATCTTCCCGGTGGATGGAGAACTTCAAGGACTTGGAATGGCTGGGATAGAAAGGGAGTGGAGGGGTGGGAGACGGGACTCAGGGGAGGTGTCTGCCTGTCCTGTGAGGCCTCCTGCAGAGGCTGGGTTTTCTACTGGAGGCTGCAAACAGACTCAAAGCTTGGTGTCAAATGAGGCCTAAGAACAGAAGGATCAGCAGAGTAAATCCCTTCAATCCACTTTACTTGAGTTCAGATTGCAGTGAATGAGAATAAATGTTACTCTAGTCTCCTAAACAAGGCTTACACCAGGAGGCCGTGCTGAGATTTTCAAAAGCTGAGTCAATGAAGAATGCTTTTTCAGAATATTCCATTCCCACTACAGTTCTCCGTTCTCTTCTGTTTTACCTGGAGACTTCTTAGAATTAGCCCCAAACAACCTTTTAATGTTTTGCTAATACAAGCCCACCCAGAAGCACCTGAGAGCAACCTTGAATAGGAAAAAGTTCTATTTTCAAAATGCCAGCAAAAAAATGGTGCTGCCTGTGAAACGATACTATAGAAGCTGTTCGCATCCAATATCTGAAAGAGCCACTGTTGGTATGAATAATTCAAAAAGAGCTCCAGACAAATGGTCTTGGGGTTATACGGAAATAGAAGAGAACTCCAGAGCCCGCGCTCCTTTTATTAAAGCCTGGTCCGCAGTGAGCACTGTCTCCTCCGGGGTTAGCTCTGCTACAAACGAGTAGTCAACGAGGCAGAATCTCTGCACAGTTGCGCCCATGTGGGAGCTGGAAGAGAAGTCATTTTGATCTTCTCCTCATTTTTGCCTTGTAAATTATTAACTAACATGCATTGGGTAAAAATTAAAAGTAAGCAGATTAGTCTTCATTTGTTTATTTTAATTATTTAGTGGGCTCACAGCTTCACTGCAAACCGTACAGGAGGGTGCCTCTTCCCTCAATATTTGTTTTTGCTGCACCGATCTGACACAATAAGGCACTGCCAGAGGTGTCGTTCACAGGTCAAAGAAAGCAGGGCTTTGGTGGCCCAGACTGTGTGGTCGACATCCACCTTGACTTTGTAAATTATGGCATTGCTGCCACAATGTGTCAGAGCCGTCTGAAGGAGTGGGTGCTGTGCGTCTGAATTTTCCTGACAGCCGAAATTTTACTTAGCCTTTGACATTATCCATCTTAAATAAAAGCACTTGTAAGAAAAATCTCTCTTTTATAATCACATTTGGCTCTCAATGTGTTAATAAAGCCATTAGGTAGAGGTGATTTTACAATGTCAAAAGGAATGACTTTGATGGCAAGAGAACCCTTGATGACAAATTTCACCACCATTAGCGAAGATGGTGCCTGTCAGAGGTGAGCAGCGCTTCTCAGTTTCAAGGTGTTTAGTTAATGGATCACTTTACACTAGAAAGATGTCAGTATGGGGGAGCCGCCAGATAAATCAGGTGTGGCTATTTAAATACATGTCTTACAAATTCTCTCAAAAATATCCCAAATGAAGTTTTCACTGTGCATAAAATAAACAAATTAAGAACATACACCAGGAAATCGTATTGGGAATATCCATTTATTACTCATGCCAATGAGCAAGTGTGTTTATTTAATACCTGATCTTTCAAAATATTCAACATGCTAACATAATTGCGTGGGGAAATTGGGGCAAAGGGAAAATAAGGGTAGAAAATAAAAAGAGACCATAAGATCTTCACAAGGCCTCAAATTTGACTGTGAGCTTTCTAGCAGCCAAAAATAAATAGGAAAACATTAGTTTTAAGATTAGTTAGTTATAAAATTCACAGAACCCATAAGAAACAAGAACAGTAATTGAAGAATAAAGTAAATATAAGACTATAGTCAAGTAATCTAATCTTCCTAAAGTTAGGTGCCACTCAATTTTTGTTCAGCAAATGAACATATCAGCGTGTATAGAATGCTATTAATTAGTGGTTCTCAAGCTGTAGCTTGTACCTGTCTGAATCACCTGGAACGCTTGGAAAAGCAGAGACCCCGATAAGGGTCTCACCCCCAGAGATTCTGATTGTGTAGGTTTGGACCGGGGCCCAAGACTCTGCCTTTGAGCACGTTCTCAGGTGCTGTTGATGCTGCTGGCTTGGGGGCGACATTATGAGAACCGCTGGCATGAATAGATTGTGTAATTCTACAGTTCTCTCACTATAGTGAGCATCCTTAGAAACCTCATGTCGTGCCCATTTTAACGAGTTTCAGAGAGAGAGATTCAGATGCGAAAATTATGTAGAAAAGAAGCTGGCCCGGTGGTGTGGTGGTTAAGTTCGTGTGCTCCAGTTTGGCAGCCTGGGGTTCACAGGTTTGGATCCCAGGCATAGACCAGCACATCGCTCATCAAGCCATGCTGTGGTGGCATCCCACATAAAATAGAGGAAGATTGCCACAGATGGTAGCTCAGGGACAATCTTCCTCAAGCAAAAAGAGGAAGATTGGCAACAGGTGTTAGCTCAAAGTCAATCATTCTCACCAAGAAAAAAAAAAAAATTGTGTAAAGAAGACAGCACACAGGATATGTATATTGTTTATCCTGGAATAAACCAAGACAGATGAGAAAAAAAAATTCAATCACAGTAATTATTTCATAACATTATTTATTATGTTACTTCTCTCTCCTTAACCCTCACCACCACCCCAGATCTAACCTCCACCAAAAAGAAAAGTTGCTGAAGGTTTGGCTGAGAGTTGTCCAAGGTCACAACGTGAGGCCCTAGGAGGTTTCAGGATCTAGGTCAGGCTCAGCCCCCTAACAAGGGTTTGAAGTTCTGAGGAGGAGGACATGTCCACGAAATCCAGGCCTAACCTGTTGTTCTGTCTTGAGATCCTGTGAGGACAGGGAGGAGCCAAGGTCGGGATTGAAAAGTGAAGTGCTAGCCTTCAGCTTTTTGTAGTTTCAGCTTTGATCTTTTTGTAAAGATCACAGGCTTTACACCCTGCTGCAAATGATAGTATTTTTGCATTAATAGGTATTCTAAATCCAGTTCGCATTCCAGGAGCAAAGGAAGGACTCACGCCTCTGACCACTAAACGAGCCTTCCCACCTTTCTCCCACCCTGCAGGAAAGGGGCTCAAATGCAGCCTCATTGTGCCGTGAGCACTCGACTCCAGTAAAAATTAGCATAAATTCTACATTGACATATTAAAGAGAAACTACACAAACTTGAAAAATGAATAAAATTTTCTCAAGGCTACATCCTAGCATCGAATGAGGAATGTTACTTAATTCATAAATGCTGAAAAACTGTGTGAAAAACAAGGATACAGACTTTGCTCATTTATTTTAATAACTGATATTGATTTTAATTATGATAATTCTTTTCAAAGTATATTTTCAATAATAATTCAGTCTTTGGGAGCAGAGCCCACCTGACAGCCCCTGACTATTTAATCTCGGCCAAAAAATGTGATGGAATCACAAAGTTCTCAGTGAGAATGACACAGCTGATGAATGAATGAAGTGAGAATTAACATGTTTTCCTTATGTCTGAGGCTTTTACTTAGGCACCTGAAAGTATATTTGAACCCATTACAGACCTTTGTGATTCTGATATCACGCCCTTATGGAATGTTTTTGCTCAGAGGTCATTTTGTCCTAACAGATGAGAAATCTAGAGTCCTGAGGAGACACAAGTCTCGTCCAAGGTTAGATACAGAGTGAGTGTCAGAGCGTGTTCGGAGCTTGTCTCTCGCTTGCCGCCCCTCACCATCTGCGGCACCAGTCCTGCGTGGGGTAGGGTTAAGGGAAAGCTGTGTCATGAAGTGAAGGCGTGGAACTCGCCTCTCTTAATTCTTTAACGTGGCTGCAGTCTAAAGCCTCAGGAGGGGAGGAAGACCCAGAAGATAGTGCCTGGGGGTGTGACAGGAGCCACCCTGCCCTGCTTGGTATTCTATTCTATTGCGTTGACACTGCCTCCTCTTTTTTTTTCACACTCTGATTTTGAGCAACTCCAAAGGTTTATTTCCAAAGCCTTCCCAGCCCCACCTCCACCCAAAGCGATAGCATCCATTGGCCATATCTTCAAGCTGGAGCTACTGCCATGTCAAGTTGAGCTCCTGCCTTCCAAAGGCCAATAACGTAAGTGAATAGTGAAGACGGTTTCTACAAACATCATCAATCTCCAAGGCGAGAGGAGGCCAATGTAATCGACCCTTTCCAATCACGGTAGCGTGCGTCTCCCTCATATTCTGCTTTCCTCTAGCCCACCTCCACAGACCTGGCAAGAGCCTACTTACCCTTAATTTCTCTTACTCTTACTCGTGCTCTTGCTCTTTCTCCTACTCTTAATCTTCTCCTTCATGTAGCCTTCCTTGAAGGAGAAATAGCATGCAATGGCTCTGATGATTACATTCTGCATCGCGGTGGTGGTGCATCTACACTCTCCACCCTGTGACCCACCCCAGGTAATAATCACGTTGAGGACAGACTCTACTCAGCTGTGCATCCCACATCGACCTGTGTGTTGTCTTGCAAGTAGTTAATGCCCGAAAAAGATCTGTTAAATTTATTAATATTTATTGATATATATCTGGAGCCTGGTACAAAGGATCAATAAATATTTGTTGAGTGATAGAATGGAGGGGAAGTTGGAAAAATGAATGAATAAATGAACAAATGCATAAAATGGATTGATTCATCCACTTTTTCTCTAGATAAGTCTTTCTCCTATAATTTCAAAAAAACATAGTTAATAAAGTATAACCTTGATAACTATTTCAAGAATCAAAATGCTTTCTGTCACAAAAATTATTTTTACAATTTATATTCACTTTTCCTGTTCCTAGAGAAAAAACCTTCGGGAATTTTTAAGGCTACTTATGATACACTTTGTACCCATGTAACAGAAACATTTCATTGCTTCTTCTCAAATGCAAATGGATTGATTGCAATCACTATGGATGAATTCAGAGCAAGCCCAGGAGAACACAGGCTCTGCCCCTGAGCAGACAAGCCGTAAATGCCCCAACAGCCTGCACACCTTTTCCTTGGTCTGACCAGCTTCTCCACCATTCGCTTCAACATACTTTTTTCTCTTCTTCATTTTATGTCTCTGTTAGTGGGGAATCACCATAGCAACAATCTGAAATAAATCAACTCAGCTACCGTTTTCTGGATGTTACAGCCTTGTTCGGAGGTCAGATTTCAAAGAAAGCAAAAGAGTGAAGCTCCTGACAGATGGAGGCAGAATTTTCTGCTAACCTGAATAACACCAATGAAAGGAACCAAAAGATGATCTCACTGCTTCGAGCTCAGGGTGAGACAGCTGGAAAAAAAAAAAGAAAGAGGAATATGATCACTCAGATTCCTTTCTGCAGAGAATTTTAACCATCTGCAAGCAGTGCTAGAAGGAAAGGTGGAAGCAATTTAAGCAGATTAAAAGAGGATGAACATTTTCCTTATTTGAAATGAGGTCATTCATTTCTTCATATCCAGTTCTTTAAGGATAAAGAAATTTCCTTTGTAAGAGTCATTGATTTATTTCCTCCTAGAGGTAGTGAGGTTGGCTTTTCTACCAGAAGGAGACATCAAGATCTTGCAAAGTTCTACCCATTGTACACTATGACTGTAGATGTGTGTGTGTGCATGTGTGTATCTATAGATAGAATATGGCAGAATGGCAGAAAATTAGACCAAAAGTCAAGAGATCTGGGAATTGTGGCTCAACCACTCCCCCAGCCATGTGACCAGAAGCAGGTCATGTGGCATCTCTGACCCTCAATTTTTTCGTCAGTGAAATAATGCTATTGGTGTCCGTCAGTTTAGATTACAGGATTATTGTGAGGACTCATGAGATAACGTGCATGAAAGGATTTGTCCACAGTAACATTGCTCCACCCATTGTCAGTATCAGAGGTCCTTATGATTCCTAAATCATGCCAAAGTTTGGCCAGGTATCTATACTCACATACATAAAACCTTCAAGTCTAGTGTGCTTGCGCAAAACTAAAAACTCTTCAAATAACTATTTTGTATGGTTATAGTAAGAGTGAAGATCAAGAGGCTTGGGTTCTAGTCCTGGGCCTGCAGGTGAATAAATGTGCAAGCCTGCGTGAGTCACTTAACCTATGAGAGCGTCACCTTCCCCTCTGACGTCTACGACACCTCCTGCTCCAATATTCCTGTAGAGCACGGTAAGAATTGACTGGTTTGAATTTTGAAGGAAACACTTGTTCCTACTTATCTTGGAGATAATTATCAGACGTAGAGTTTCACAGCCTTCTTCTCTATTGTTTGGCTTCCCCTGCCCAATTCTCGCTCTGCTCTTGTGAGAAGAACAATAACAAGCGTCCATGGAGTGTTTGTGATGAGGAGAGAAATATGATATGAGCTATCATGCAGGAAAGCGCAATTAAAGGAAGAGGATTTGAATGAGAAAGACGAATCAGCATAGATGAGAAAGGAGATTCTTCTGGGATAGAGGGGCAGGAAGCTATCAGAACATCCAGGCTACTGAAGAAGAGAAAGAACCCTGAGAATTTGTGGGGACAAGTACTTGAATTTCTTTAAAAGGGAGAGATACAAAGAAAGATTTTATTTGGGCCCCAAATCTTTAAAGGTAGCACTGCTCTGGACCACGTGAGTCATGGCTTCATAAGCATTGCATACCAAATGCTACGAGTGCCTTCTTCACACTCACCATTGGCTATGTGACACTGAGATGGTGACTTCAGTGGTTTTTTCCAAAAGCAAAACTTTTCTTTCTCAAGAGCTGATGTATGGGTGTGACTGCATAAGTCTGATGGTTAATATATGCAATACCATAGCCAAAACAGTTCAAATGTGGCTGAAGCTTGTATTTTCACAGAAATATTTCCACAGAAATCATTTTGACAAGAATAATGATGACAAATACATGACCACTTAAACTATCAAGACAATCTGTATCAGTTATGGAAATCCATATCAAAGGCTTATAAATATCAATTATATGACCCTCTCAGGCTGCACTGCGTCTGTAACTTGAAAAATCAATTGTAATGATCAAATTATTAAGACTATAAAAAGACTCAACGGGATGTGAGAAAGTCAGTATCGTTGGGTTTTGGCCATCCTTTGGCAATATAGTCCAAAAATAAAATAAAGCAGAAGTCCTCCCCCTCAGTGCATGGCCTCTAGGTGACCATCTGCTCCCCTTGCATTTACCATCATCAATATCAAAACAACACAGCCGTCCACTGACAGCCCTTGGGGCCATGGACCCCTGCTGTGAAGAATACAAGACCCCATGTTCCCGTAGGGCTACCAACAGCAAGCAGTTCTCACCTCTGAACAATACTTGGGAACCTCAGGAAATAGATCGAGCCATGATCAGTTCCATTGACAGTCATAGGTTTTTGACTAAGACTGCAAACTAAAAAACAAAATTGAGCCAAATATTTATCCTCCATTTCAGGGAACTGTGACAATCAGTTGTTCAAGTGGAGGAAACATAATTATAACATAGTTAGACTCTACACAGGCCTGACCGGTGAGGACTCCGCAAAATGCAAGGGAAGTGATTACTCCATGCCTCGAGTTACTCAAACCAATCGAAGACTAGGCAGGCTGAAGGAGGATGCTAATCCTTTCTTTTTATTTCCCTTAGCAACAACAAAGAGGTACAACAGGAGCGGATTCCATTGTATGCACTCAGAGGGCAGCAGAACATATTCTAATATGTCGTCACAAACAATTTGTTCCATAAAAGCAAACAAATTCATGACTTAATATATAATTAAAACCCAAGTGTATGGGGGGGCTGGCCCCGTGGCCGAGTGGTTAAGTTCGCGCGCTTCGCTGCAGGCGGCCCAGTGTTTCGTCGGTTCGAATCCTGGGCGCGGACATGGCACTGCTCGTCAGACCACGCTGAGGCAGCGTCCCACATGCCACAACTAGAAGAACCCACAACGAAGAATACACAATATGTACCGGGGGGCTTTGGGGAGAAAAAGGAAAAAATAAAATCTTAAAAAAAAAAACAAAAACCCAAGTGTATGGGATGTCTAAATAATTTCAGTAGAGTCTATCACAGTGCTTTGCATATAGGAAGGTGTTCAGCTGATTTGGAAGAAAAATAGGACTTTGGTTAGTAATATATTTATCAAAACCATATATCTAACTTGTAAGGAGAATTTATTCAAACAATAATTTTCAATTTTAACGTAATTGAAAGATTTACTATGTTTCAACAATTTTTGAAGAGAATTTCTTCTACTCTCTTGGCCAATCAGAAATTTATCAAAGCAAACATGGGCTCTGTTGCAAATGATGTAAGCCACTTCATTGCCTTATTTGTAGTCATAATTACAGGTGGAAAATTCTTCTTGATTGCCAAAATTCTAAAGAGTAATTTTATTATTCTAATAAACAGTTCCATCTTCACTGTTTAAAGCCCTCCAGTGGTTTCCCATCGATCCTAGTATACAGATCAAATCCTTAATATGGCCTACCAGGTCCTGTGGGGTCTGTCCCTGCCCACCTCTCCAATTTCATTGTCCACCCTAGCTCTTCATTCGATGCGCTTCAGCCTCCCTGGACATCCAGGTGTCCCACCCTGACATTGCTCATCCTCTCCTCTCTGCATATAGGACCTTCTCTCCCACATTCCCCTTTGCCTGGCTGATCCCTGCTAAATTTTTTTGATCCTGTATTAAATACAATTTCCTTACAGAAGGCTTCCTAGAATCCCCAGATGAGATCTGGTCCCTGTTGGGAAGCAGTCCTTCCGGGTCTCTTGTGCTCTTATGTGTCTTGTTGAACGGGTCAAGGTTGCAGTGTACAACCTTGTGCACTCTTCCACCCAGGCCCCTTCTCAGGGTTGTTTGTGCAGCTGGCAATCTTGAGAGGTGAGGTAGTGTGTCCCTCCAGACAAAAAGCAGGTTCCTTACTGCTTGCCATGAAAAGTGCTGAGGCTTTGACCCTGGGTTTCTCAGCTGCTGCACAAATCCACTGGGTGTACAGCATCCATCTCGGCCCACCGTGTCACCTCCTGGAACTCTGCTGATGCTTGTGCTGCTTAATATGCCATAAGTAATCAGCTGTTTGCTCTGATCCCGTAAGTCTCATGTCTACTTTTGGCACCTACAGGGTGATAGCAGATTTACTCCTTGCCATCCTCTATGAGGCTGGGTTATTCTTTCCCATGGCATCATGTGTCTCTTCTTCACATGTAGTAAAATGATTATTTGCTTGATCTCTACATTAAGTAGACTCTACGATGAGGTCAGAGACTCCGTCTGTTTTATTTATCGTCTTATCTTATCTGGTAGAGTGTCTGGCACATTGTGAGCATTCAGCATGTATTTGCTGATCAAATGGACGGATTTGACGATGCTGATGGAAACACTTGCTGAGTGTCTGCCTGAGTATGTGTTGTGTGCATATTGTTTCATCACATCAAATCTATGAAGTAGTATTATGGGTTGAATTACATACCCCTCCCCCAAAATATGTTGAAGTCTTAACCCCTAGAGCCTATGAAGGTGACCTTACTTGGAAATAAGGACTTTGAAGATGTAATCAAGTTGAAATGAAGTTACACTGAATTATGGTGGGCCCTAATCCAACATCACTCATATTTTTATATGAAGAGGAGAAGAAAAGAGAAGTAACTATGTGAGGAGAGGACCCCATGTGACGACAAAGCCAAAATCTGAAGTCCTACAGTAGCAAGTCAAGAAACGCCAAAGATTTCCATCAAACCACCAAAAGCCAGGGAAAGGCAAAGAAAGGCTCTCTCCTACAGGTTCCAGAGCGGACAGGGTCCTGCCGGCGCCTCGATTTCAGATTTCCAGCCTCCAAACTGTGAGAGACGACATTCCTGTTGCTTTAAGCCACCCAGTCTGTGGTCCTTTGTCGGCAGCCCCAGGAACTGATACAGCTGGGGACCATCATTCTCATTTCACAGATGAAAACACTGAGGTGCAGGGCCACGGGGCGACACGCCTGACGTCTGTCAGTGTGGGAGTCAAAGACACTCAAGCCCTTTCACTCACAGCCTGCACTCAGGACCCCACATATGCTGCCCCTGTGTGGAAGTCTTTCCTTCCCATTCCAGGCTTTTCTCCTTGGTGTCTCTATGGAAACTATCTAACGATTTAGCATTACGGACACGTGGGTGATCATATCTTACATATAGTACTATTTAAACACTGGAAGTGGCTAGAGGTTTGTGACAAGCCCAGAGCACAACCCACAGACCTTTGCACACAGGCTCTCTAGGGCAGTCCATCCACAACTGCTCATCTCAGGGCCATCCTTTCCCACCCCTGGGGTCGCTGGGCAGTGGTAGTCAATGGAACCGACGCTAGACTTGGAGTCAGAAGATCTTCTTTCTCGTTCCTCCTTTAAAAATGTACAGTGAAACTATTCTGTGTGATACCGTAACGGTGGGTACTTCTCATTATACATTTGTCAAAACCCATAGAACGTACAACACCAAGCATAAACGCTAATGTACGCTATGGACTCTGGGAGATAACGGCGTGTCAGTGTAGGTTCATCAGTTGTAGCAAACGTCTCATTTGGTAGGCTGCTGATAGCAGGGAAGGCTATATGTGTGTAGGCAGAGGCAGGGGGAAGCTGTACTGTCCGTTCAATTTTGCTGTGAACCTAAAACTGCTCTAAAAGATAAGGTCTATTTAAAAACACTTAACTTATATCCTACCATTTAAAAAATAATAACTTTAGGGTGCTCAGTCAGAAGACCTGGGTTTCGATCCTGGCCCTGCTCATCTCTGGATGTGGAGCTTTAGGCAACACATCTTATGATATACGATACAATATGGTATGATATATTCATTAGCAAAATGGGCAATACGCCACATCCCATCTTGAGTCCTCCCAACGTCTGCCACACAGACATAGGACAGCCCTGGGTGCAGGCCTGGTAGGGACTGTAAGTTCTCAACTAACATTTGTTCAAGGCCCGCCTGTTGGCAGTTGCTTCAAGTGGAATGAGAGTGTGTCCCCACTCCCTGCTGCTGGCTCCCTGCGCTCCTTAGGGCTGGGTCCACAGGGCATTTCTCCTGCTGGTCTTCACAGCAATTACCCCGACAATTGGCAGCCTGTTGTCCTGGGGCTGCTGAGCAGGCTCAGCCTCCATGCAGGACTTTGGCAAGTCTACTTCAGGCTGGGGTGAAGAGCAGTGGGCCAGATGGCAGGAAAGGGGATCATTTAGCAGCTTGACAGTAAAGATATGTGTAGATAATACCGGGAAAAAGAAACTGTGTGCGACACAGGACTGAGAAGCTGGGACACGGTCAAGTCATAAAGTCTCACGGTAGAAGGGCTTACAATATGCCATCACACAAAATATATTTTTCCAAGCTGTTTTCAAATACAGTTCTCTAAAAAGAGGAAATTAACACAAAAGTAGATAATTCATTTCTTCTTTAATTTTGCTTCTTCAAGGCCAGAGTGTTGACAGAACTAACTTAGGATTCACTTTTTCAACAATAGGTCATGCATACAAATGTAAATAAAAATCCAACATTCTCACTAAGCAGAACCCCAGGAAGAACAAATGTTCCTTGATTTCATATCCATTCTTCACTAAGGAAAATCCTTTTTATGGATATACGAATGCAAATGTATATAGTTACTCAGATGTTAGTTTGAGTTCCTAAGGAAAGGAAGGCGTTGTTTCAAGGCATCAGAGAAATGGTAATTGTTTGACGGAAGCTGAGTGACAAACAGGCCCTTGGTCCTGTTTTAGGTTCTCATCATTGGAAGCAAATAACAGCTTTTCACATGAAAATCAGTCACCATTTTATAAAGACATCCTCAAATTACTTCTTATTAAAGAGGACTACAAACAAATACATATACACAGTCAAGTATGAAACACCGTCAAGAGTATCGGTCCCAAATAGAAAAGGGTGTGGTCCTGCCTGGGAGCAGTGGAGCACACCGCCAGGTCGGCTCAGATGTGAGTGTAGAGGATGTGGCCTGAGCAGAAACGTACCCACTGACCAAACAATGCACACACAACCTTGACCCCAGGCCGTGCTGGGGACTAATTTGTCCTCGCTCAAGTATTGGTTAAGCTCTGAGCCAGGACAGAGCCTAGTTACCTAAGACCTGCTGTTTAACTCAGTACAGGTAGGGCTAAGCACACACGGAGTATTTAGAACAGAAGTTTTATTTTGGAAGAAATGCAGAAAAAGCATAGAATTTTGATCTAAATGAACAGAGCTTTGAATTCTGAAGTTACTGCTATTAGCAATGAATCCTTGGATAAGTCATGCAATCTTTCTAAATTTCAGGGGTTTTCATCTATAAAAAGAACAGTAGTAACATTGACTCCAAAAGGTTACTATGACGACGAAGTGCCTTACAAAGAGGATGGAGTGCTCGGCAGATTCCAGGAACCTGAGGAAGACCCTTCCTCCTCCTGACTCAACTGACCGCATTTCAGTGAAAATATCCACATTAACCCTCCGCTGGCAAGAAGAGGCTGGAAAATCCTGATGCTGCATCCCTGTGAAAAACTGGGCCTCCAGCTGCCCCGTGCGTGCTCTGGGACATAGACAAGTCCCTGGGCGTTGTCGTGCCTCTGTCTGTTTATGTGTGAACTGAGGATTATAAAAATTCACTTTCCAGAATTGTGGTGAATATATTAAAAGAAATGATGTTTGTGAAATTAACCTCCAAATTTCAAAGTACTCTGAAAATATTGTGATTTTTGGTGTGTATAAAGGTGAAAGGGAGATACACAGAAATATAAAGGGTTATGTTGGAATGACAAAAATCCTTTGCCCATTTGTTTTGCTCTTAAAATTTTCTTTCAAAGATCTTGCAAGTTTAACAAATACCTTTTTTTAAAGAGATTCATTGTACTTTTATATTGAGAGCATTAGAGATAAAAAAAAAAAGACCCCTTAAAGCAGGGTCATTTGTTGTCGATGTTGGAATCATGTAATTTATAAAACAGGCACTAACAAGCTCTCAACTTAACCCAAAGAGATCAGGTGTATGGTCTTGGATCTGAAATTAGAAGGTCAAGCTATGGTCTGAAGGTTTGTGTCCCCCCAGAACTCATGTGTTGAGGCCTAACCCCAGTGTGAGGTCTGAGGAGGTGGGACTTTGGGGAGATGATTAGGTCACGAGGGCGGAGCCCTCACAGATGGGATTAGTGCCCTTATAAAGGAGACTCCAGAGAGCTCTCTCTCCTCTTCCACCATGTGAGGACACAGCGAGAAGATGGCCATCTATGCACCAGGAAGCAGGCTCTCGCCTGATACCGGCCTGCCAGAGCCTCGAGCTCAGACTTCCAGCCTCCAGACTGTGAGAAATGAGTTTCTGTTTTTTATAAGCCACCCAGTCTATGGCATTTCATTCTAGCAGCCAGAACAGACCAAGACACTCAACAAGTCAAAAACGAGAACAGCTAACATTATAGAATTATTTCATAAATGTAATTAAAATGTTAAAGCAGAGATACTGTCCCAAATGTTTTGCTTTATGTTTTTAAAGATGTCATTGTCCTATGATGAATCTGACAAAAACTGAAAATTCCAGGTAAAATTTTAAAAGACAGGTCTTTAGGTATTGTTCATAGAGGCCACGTTACATGCAGTGTAAAGGTCAGATGACCAGCGGTGGAATATTCCTTAATAGTCTTGTAAGCTTGACTCACAGAGAGGTGTGAGGGTCAGTCAATAGCTCTACATACTATTTTTCAACAATAAGTACACTCGAGTCACGCAAAGGATTTTCTAAAGCTTACTGCATTCCCGATACCGGTGGATGCTGGCATCGCCTGATACAGAAACATTCTTGGTATGTGTGCTGTTCATTCATGCCACACTGAAGACCTTGTGACAAAAAGGTGGCAACATCTGAAGTTGATTCATAGTCCTGCCCTGCCCTTCTTGGATTAAATGAGTCCTTTGCTTCAGATGAAATATTCACATTTTTGCCTGTGAAAGTAGCACGAAAATGCTCTCACAGGGGAGCCCACTCAAAGCTCCATCAACGAAAACCAGACGTGGCCATGAGAAATATCAAGTTCAATTCACGGGGGAATCCTTTCCACAGAGACACTGCAATTTACTGTTCTGGTTGGGTGATTTGGGAAGGTTCCTCAACTTCCGTGGACTGTATTGCATTATCTACAAGATGGGAACAATACTTTCTTTAGTATAGGGAACTATGCTAAAATACCCAATTTCTTTACCAATAAAAAGATTTTGCTCTGATGAAAGAGTCACAGTGCTCATGAAGTCAGAGAGTTTGTGCAGCGTAGCGGTGGGAGGCAGATTCTGAAGCCGGGATGCCCGGGTTCACATCCTCACTCCTGCCACTCACTGGTGCTATAACCTTAAGCAACCTACTTAACTACTCTGTGCCTTAGTTTTCCATCTGGAAATGAGGGTAATAATAGGACCCTCTCCATAGGGTTACATAAGAATTAAATGGGTTATTATTTGAAAATCACTTACAGCAGTATCTGAAACATATTTAAGTTCTGCATAAATGTTCAATAAATAAACCACTGGCTATTGTCCTTTTCCTCAAAGATGCTGCCCACTAAGTTTTTCAGAAACACTTGTGGGCATAGGTTCATGGCTGTCAAAAGGCTCCAGGTGGCAGAAACTGCTAGCTAAATTTTCCCCTTCTCCCTGGTCAATAGACGACATTTGTCAGTCTCCCTCATGTTTACGTGTGGCCCATGAAACGGAGAAGTGATGGGCATTACCCCAAGCTCAGCCCATCAAACCGTCTATGCACAGTCTTCCATAATCTTTCCCTTTCCATGGCTTGATGCAGATAAACATAGTGATGGAGGAAGCTGTATTAAAGACGGCAGAGCCACAAGACAGAAGGAGCCCGGGTCCCAGCATCACTGCATCTATGGGAGAGCTGCCTGACCAGGAACACCTGCATTATCCTGTTGTGTCAATAAGAAATAAATTCTTATGGTGTTCGGCTCCTGAAATTTTGTTTCAGCAGCTAGCAATGCTGTCTTAACCCTGCAGTCCGTGTTTCCCGCATGGGGTTGCATATTGAGGTAAAGTCACTGCAACCTTCAGAGCCTAGAGGGGATGGCTGCATCAAAATTGGAGTTGGGCTGGGGTCACATGCCAGGAGAGTGCGGGTGACACACAGAAAACTTATCCAGAAAGGAAAACAGAGTTATGGGGAGACCAGAGGTAGACACCAAGTAAACTGTGCAAGACATGTCAAATCTAAAGGATAGGCACAAAAATCTAGAAGGTACAAGTTGAAAGAAGGCTGCAGTCAGTAAATCTGCCAAAGGCATAAGAATAAGCACTCATCAATCAGCTTCAGATGATTGCTAGAAGATAGTCTTTTTTTTTTTTTTGGCCAGAGTTCCTGCTCCCATGAGCACAAGCCAGCTGTTCTGTAAGTGTAATTTTCTAGGCCTGCATTTGTCATAATGTGCCCAAACGTCTTCCAGGTGGGCTTGCCTCAGTGACTAAAATCCCCATGATTCCTACCACCCTGTCTGACAGTGTTGCCTCATTAGCATAGAAATGCAATCGGTGTTGGACGACGTAGAAGATCATTATCAACTCTGAATTCCTGATTCTGTGTTGCTTTATGAGAACATTTTCCCAATTGCACATAGGGACCCAAGGAGATAGAACAAGGTAAGGTAATTTTTAACGGTGGGAATGGGGCCAGTCCTCTGTACGGACTGCTGCCAAGAAAGGCCAGTTTGGGTATGTCACTCTCTGGGGGAACACTAACCAGGGATACTAGCAAGCCATCTACTGGAGTCCCAGGAAGGACAGAAAAGGCCACTGAAAGGAGGACATATAAGCTTTTCATAGAATCATGGTCATTGTCAGGTTTATTCATGACCCTCTCCACAGAATTGTTCTAAATGTCTAATCCAAAAAGCTGACTCAATTCATGCTAATGCATAGATTGTCAGCATTCTCTGTGTGCTGGACAGACTCTAAGGTGGTTCCCCAGGATCCCCACCTCCTGGTGTGCACACTTTGCATAATCGTCTCCCCTTGAGTATGGAAGGGGCTTATGATTTGCTTCTAAATTACAGGATGTGACAAAGGTGACGGGATGCCGTTCGCATAGCTGCATGATGGCATGGAAGACGGTCTCGCTGTCAGACTTACTCTAGAGACTCTCCTTGCTGTCTTGATAAAGCAAGCAGCTGCACTGCGCCAGCCAGCACAGCAAGGAGCGCAGGAACCTCCAGGAAGGGTGGGCAGCCTCTAAGAGCCAAGAGCAGCCTCAGTGGACAGCGGGCAAGAAGGCGGGGCCTCTGTCCTGTCAGCTTCTCTGCAGCCTGTGAGACCCTAAGCAGACGACCTATTTAAGTGACACCTTGACTCTTGCCTCACAAAAATTGTGAGATGATGAACGTGTTCTTTTAAACTGGTAAATGTGTGGCAATGTGTTACACAGCCATAGGTAACTAATATACTGTTACCAGAAACAGTGACCACAAGCCCCTTCCATTTTAGTGCTGTTACTCTTGTAACGTTGGTGGGGCACTGGTAGAAAACCTCATTCTAGCAAACTGAAATGTTTCTTCTACTTCCCCTGTCATCCCCTGGACAGGTTTTAAGACCCTCAAAGATCCTATGTACTTTGATACTCATGGAAACCTCAGTCCACAGCACATAAATAATGTCATAATCCACCCATGTCACACATTAAATATAGTTTTCTCTGTTGGAAAATGAAAATTGTTAATTTACAATTTTACTTTGAAAATGATTTGGCTCAAAAACTCATTTAATTTAGAATGTCACTGATTTCTTGGCAATTATCGTGCATACTTGGGGACTTGTAAAAAGAGAAGATGTCCCCTTCAAATATTTTCCAATAGAATGAAATTTTCATACATATTAAATTGAACACCTAATGAAGTTGACAGAGTTATTTTAGGAGATGTTTAAATATTTATTAATTTCATTTTTGAAGGATTTTCTAAGAAATTTGGAGCAATACTTTTTAAACCTTTTATTTTTTTTTAATTTTATTTATTTACTCATTTATTTTTGAGGAAGATTATCCCTGAGCTAACATCTGCCAATCCTCCTCTTTTTTCTGAGGGAAGGCTGGCCCTGAGCTAACATCCGTGCCCATATTCCTCTACTTTATATGTGGGACGCCTGCCACAGCATGGCTTGCCAAGCGGTGCCATGTCTGCACCCGGGATCCCAACCAGTGAAGCCCGGACTGCCGTGGCGGAACATTAACTTAACTGCTTACTTAACTGCTGCGCCACCGGGCCGGCCCCCGGAGCCCATTATTCTTTTTCAGGTCTCAATCTGGTTTGTTTTCTCCTGAAAATCTCATATGACCTAGACCTCGTGCCAGTATGAATATTTCTCTTCTTTTTTTAAATTAAATTTGTAATTTTTCACACAAGCAAATGCCATGGATAGGTCAAAGAAAGCAATATTTAAAAAAAAGAAAAGAATAAAAGAATGCACACATACAAATGTAGGGGAAACTGAAAACCAAAGGTTATGCTTCTCAGAGCTTGTCAGTGAAAAACAAAATCAAAGACAGCAAACACACACACATCAGGGTTTTCTTAATTTTCTTCTTCTTCAAAATTTTCTTCTTAATTTTAAGCAAAGGGTCATGTGGATCAGTGTTCTCAAGCTTCTGATTTTCTTTACAAAATAGTCCGTGGAAATGGGAACATCTTTCTGTACTCAAGGTTCTGAGGTCAATAGCAACACTTAGATTACGCTGTTGAATTCACTATCCCTGAACCCTAGAAATAACATCTTTCTGAGTGAGCAAGTCCATTCCTAACTTTGATCCCCATTGCCTTGTCCGTAAGTCGGAGGAATTGACCGTGGTCAGTAAGGCTCCTTCCTTCTCTAAAGTCCCAGCGGTCTAAGCATCCAAAGGCAAGAAACAGGCTCGAACTAGACCCTGAAAGTCAGCCATCATATTATTTGCCTCTCATCACCCAACTTCATTACTCGCTAGTCTTTCCTCTCCTGGATATTATATAATAAAAAAATGATTTGTGAGTACAAAAGGATATTCATAAAATTAATCGTATTCATTCAATTACTTAGAAGAAGAAAAATCTAACCAGAGAGGTCTTCAAATGGCAGCATCACAATCCACGTCTGGATATCATGGGGAAGAGGATGGGTTTCTTTTTCTCCAAATCATATTCCTTAATTCCTAGAGCGTGGAGGGACCGGGTGCCCGTCTGCCATGCGTGCTGCCGGGATCATGCACAGAAGGGAGGCTCAGATAGCTTCCAGCTCTGAGCCTGAATCTTAACAGCAACAACAGCATTTTCTCAACTGAAAAGCAGGCTGTAAAAACTCCAGGAGAAGCTAGGCTAACCAGCACACGATCTTTAGCACCTAGCACAAAAAATTACAGTTGGTGATCATTAACTGGGGGTGAGGATGACAGTCTATGAATTGGTTGGAAGGGCTGGCAGAGCAGGATCTGCGACAGCAGAATCTTTGTGTTGGGTGATCAAACTCACTCTGTTTTTGTGTGTTTAGTGTAAAAGAGCCGATTTGATGTAAACCGTGAGGAATAAAAGGAAGTTACTCTCTGCACAAAAATAGAGCAAAACATCGGAGACAAATGAGAGCCATTTGTGCCAGATCCAAGAGTAAATAATGTTCACTTAGGTTTAAATTTGACCCCTTCCCACCTGTACCAGTTGGGATCTCAGCAAGAATAATAATCAGCACGGGTGGCTCAAAGAAACAGGCCTTCACGAAGGGTACAGCGGTACATACAGTTAAGGGAACTGACACAGATGGCAAGCAATAGGATATATTGGGGTACATGAGGAAGCCATTTGGTGTAAACCTAATTTGGCCTGACCTTGTTTTTCCAAAAGGGGCTGATGTGGCTGTTGAGCATGCATTGTATATCTGCTTTAAGCACTGGCCGTGTCCCAAAGACAAGAACAAATGGCCTTAAGATGAAGATGCAACTTCCCCCACATTGGCATTTCCTTAATGATAAGCATCTCTTCCTAGGCTAGGAACTGATTGCTGTGCTCACCCTTGACCACCCAGCTCACCTGTGACCACCCAGCTCGAGACAACAGACCTGCCACGCTGTTGTGTCCACCGAGACAGCAGACCTACTACCTGCTGTGTCCATCAGTCACTGTCCCGACAGAGCAGTCTCGTGACTATTGTAAAAGGGACATTTGAATCCTATGTGATACATGCTTTCTGATGGTATATAACCGCTCTGTACATCCCACTTCTTTTGTGCCCCTCCTTCCTTGGGGAAGGAAGACGCCAGGCTAAGCTAGTCTTCAGATCTAGCTCAGAATAGACTCACCCCAATTTTCATTTACAGTTTGGTTATGGATTATTTTCATCAACAGAACCAATAAGAAGTGGCAAGGCACCCAGAGATTAGCAGCAGTAGAGAGCTGTCACCACCCCCCCAGGAAAGGATAGTGTTCCTGGAGTCCGGTGAGAACTGGAACTGTCAGCGAGGGGCTGTCCAGGACGCTCAGTTCAAGGAGGGACACATTCCTTGCCAGAGACTAAGCACAGAAGCCAGAGCGAGGAAAGAAGTAAGTGTCCCGCCTCTCTTTCCTATCACCACCTGGTCTGCCCGTGCCTTCCACTGGCCAATCTCAACTGGTAGCCAACTGGCAAGGGAGCCTGGATGATGCATTCATAGGGATCAGACACCCAGGACTCAGAGGAAAGCAGAGAAGGGATCGGGGCAGGGAGGAAGGAGGCACAGAGAGCATCCAGAGCACAACCTTAAGGACGACATATATGTATGTAACGGCAGTCTTGTTTGACATGTCAGGAAACTGAGGCTAAGGGTAGAGTTTTTCGCTCTAGGTCACACAGCCAGCATAAGGTGCCTGAGCTGGGATTTGAACCCAGGACTGTCTGGCTCCAAGTTTGTGCTCATTCCTCTATACCGCGCTCATAGTAACTCACATTTGCAAGTCCTTTGCTACTTACCAATTCTTTCACACACTGTACCTCATCTGTTCCCTAGAATAACCCTGAGGGGTAAGCAAGTTAGATTTTAGTTCTATTTTACAGATGAAGGAGCTAAGAATCAAAGAAGCAATTAACACTTTTCTTCTAAAAAGTAGGTGATAATTAATAGCTTTGATCAAACAGGAGAAGGGAACAGGCAACAGAAGGTGGCGGCTACCTGGTACATAAGTTAGCAAAACAGAAAAGATTAAGCACTGATTGATAATATGCAAAATTTAAAATGAGAAAGACACCAACAGGTGTTTATTACTCTAATCCTTATTAAGTTTGCATATGTTTTTCATCATTACTCTGAATTTTACTTTTCCCTGAGAATTTGTAAACAAAGACATGAATGAGCATCTAGCTCACCGAGTGCTGATCTTTGAGTGGCGTGCTTCCAGAGAAACGGCCCAGGAAAGCTGTGGACTACACGGCTAAAAGTGTGATGCAGAACTACTTCCTGTTCTCTAGCACCTAAGAGCAAGAGGCTGCCATCTTCCTTAGTTAACAACACGGAAAAGATTGCTAAAAGGTAAGGAAGGAGGGATACTTTTAACTTATAAAAAAAAACCTTCACCAGGAGAAGTATGATTTTACTAAAAATCTCCACTTCTGTAGAAAAGTAGATCAGAGTAGATTATGCTCTAGTCCTGCTCTTTGTATGTTATCTGAAAACACACCCCACTTGACTAAAAGTGGACATCTCACAGAGGTCTGTCTAGCCTTGCTCACCATTGTGTTGACTCTGGCACTTCCTGGCATAGAGAAGATGCTGTATAAATTTTTGTTAAATAAATCGAAACCTGAGGAGATACTACTTTTAATACTTAATGTGCAAGAAAACATGTGCAATGTATATATATCATCCTCAACCCAAGCCTATGAAGTTGACACTATTATCATCCCCTTTTTTACAGATGAGGAAACTGAGGTTACACAGCTAGGGAGTGGTATAGCCAGGATGTGCTCCATGTCAAATATTGACTAATGCAATGTCACTTGTGCCCTTCTTGCCCCTCAAAAATCTAGGTATGATGGGCTCAAATATCCACCAAATCTGTGGTCTTTGAAAGTCAAAGCTCTGTCTAAAACATCCGCCAGAAACTTGCATTCCATCACATATTCTCTCTGCCTGGCCTCAGTTGTAAACAGGAGCAGCATAGACTATCTTGAAGATGACATGAGGAAGACAGAGAGGGCACTTACATCACAAAGCTCCCCAGCAAACAACTGGAAAATTTCTGTTAAAGGTTTCTACTTACTGCATAATTCTGTTTATATAACATTCTTGAAATGACAAAATTATAGGGCTGGAGAGCAGAGTAGTGGTTCCAGAGGTTAGAGAGGGACAGGGAAAGGAGGTGGCTGTGGCTATGGAAGGGCAACTCCAGGGATCCTTATGACAGAATTATTCTGTGTCTTGACTGGGACAGTGGTCACCCCAATCTATACATGTGTGCACACAGGTGCACAAACATATACAAACATACACACACAGTACACAGGTGCAAATGAATGTGTGTAAAACTGGTGAAATTTGAATAAGGTCAGTGGATTGTAGCAATGTCAATTTCCTGGTTGTGATATTGAACTACAGTAATGCAAGATGTCACCTTTGGGGCATACTGGGTGAAGAGCTTTTGGGATCTCTCCATATCATTTCTTAGAACCGCATGAGAATCCACAATTATCTTAAAATTTAAAATGGGAATATTAATAATTACATCATAGACTTTGTTGTAATTTTTTTCTTCTGTATTTCCAAATCATCAGTAGTGTTGGTATTGTGATTTTCTAATTAAAGTGAAGAAAGTTTTGTTATTGTTGAACACGGGATGGGTTGGCACCTGCAGCTGTGTTCACCGATGGACAGGACGGTAGCAAATGGAGACGGGGTAAAGAAGAAGGTGCTCCAGCCTGAGGGAGCAGGAGGGCAAAGGCCCAGAGGCAGGAAAGAAAAGGGCACGCACATTCTGGAAACAAGAGCAGCCCCATTAGGGTAAGACATGGAGGGCCATGTGAAGCAGGTAGAAAAGGGAGAGTAGGGCTGTGTCACCAAGAGGAAGTCTGTTCTGAAGACATTGTGGGAACTAAAGTGTTCCGGCATGTTTGGAGAGAAGAAGAGGGGTGACGTGTGCAGAGGGAAGCTTTGGGGAGACTGATGTGGCCACAAGGACGGGCAGGGTAGACTGGAATATTTGTGGGCTAGGAGGTGAAGATGGCAGGGAGAGGCCTCTCCCACCAGAGTCCAGGCTAGAAGTAACAAGGAGGGAGGAGAGTCTAGAAACAAGGACTAATATGCCAACACTGCAAAGAATGCGGGACGTGGAGATGAAACTCGCACTGGAGAAGAGAAATTCCAACAGGCATTGCTAGAAAAATATTTGTGAACTCTGCTGGTGTGTTCCCGGATAACAAGAGAGGAAAAACATATTTCTAGATTCCATTCTATTGTCAGATGGATAAGAATATTCTTGTCTCACTGGGGGAAATGACATAGGCCGTCTAAAATTAATTTTTGCTGTCTGAATTTCTGTCCATTCCTCTGGCTTATATATAGACATATCCACAACCAATTCTAATCTCAATTATTACTAATTTTCAGTCCCAGAATGTACTTCAAATTCACAGGTTCCAAAATTTCTCTTATGAATCTATTCTCTGATAATCTCAGCTTATTTCCCGTGAATTTTATTGTAGATTTGCCTGATAATAAAACAGAACCATCTCACTAGACTAAAGTTTATTCAGTCAAAATGAAATGAAAAAAATTGTGAGTTGTTTTATAGGTTTATGAAGATGGCAACCAGGAAGCAATGATTTCCAATATTTCCCCCTACAGCCTTTCAAATACACTATAATAAAGTGAGAGGGGTCTCTTTTTAAACAGACAGCAGTAATAACTTATGAGAGATCAATGATAACCATTTATCACATAAGTAAGCACTGTGGAGTTACAGAGCTCCCAGATTAAATGAGAAGCATTTATTACACTTCTGCATTGCAGCAAAATTTCTGCTACACATTGTACTGAAAACCCAAAGGCAGCCCCCCACTGTTTTTTAATTAAGTGTCATTCCCACTGAGTTAATAAGCATGCTATCAATAGCATGATTTTCCTTTAAAGTTTCAATAATAATAGTTCAAGCTATATTTTGTAATTACTGATAATAAATTTGATAAAATTCTCTAATTGCCACCCATTCTCAACTAATACAACTAAATGCGTACTGTGCCTCCTGTACAGGAACAATCAGTCTTTCCATTTCTAGAGCTTTAAACAGAAATCATGTGAAATTGATGTCCACCCTGAGAATAACATACAACTGGGAAGTTTGGTCTTGAAACACAAACAGACCACTTTATGGCTAAAGGGATATGTACTGCCAAGATTCAAAACAATGACAGTGTCCTAAGTGCTTCTTTTGTACCAGGAACTGGGTTAGGAGCCTTTATAAGCATTGTCGTGAATGCTACTGCAAATAAGAATCAACACAACACACAGAGGCACAAAGTGCGACGCAGAGGTTAGCTAGCTAGTCCAAGTTCCCACAGCCGGTCAGTGGAGCCAGAATCCCAAAGCCTGTGTCCTTCGCACGGCTCACCAACTCCCTTTGTAGGGTAGAAGCTTTGTCCACTCACTGCATAAGTGAAGAAGACAGTAATTGGCTCCGGATGAACGATGGTTTGAATAATATCACATCCACTTGTCTATGATGATGCTCTGCCAACAATGGGCACTCAGAACTTATTATGCTTATTAACCGCATGGAATTCCTTGTTACCAGATAAACAGAGGCATGTCAGCATCGTGCCCATTTGCCTCACCTCTGTGCCCTCTGATCTGTCTCACACAGGGGCCGAAAACGAAAGCGCATACTTTACTCCGATTGCCTTTGTTTTTCCCTCATGTCCTAGTTTCGCTCCAGGATCCCATCCAGGATGCCACACTACATTTAGTCTTTATGCCTCTTGAAGCTCCTCTAAGCTGTTACAGTTTCTCAGATTTCCCTTGTTTTTAATGACCTTGACAGTTTTGAGGAGGACTAATCAGGTATTTTGTAGAATGTCCCTCAGTTGGGGTTCGGCTGACGTTTTCCTCAGGATTAGTCTTGTGTTTGGGGGAGGAAGATCACAGAGGTAAAGCACCATTTTCAGCACATTATGTCATCATATGACAGTACATTCTGTACTATCAACATGACATTGATGCTGACGACTGTTGGCGTCGACCTTGGTCACCTGGCTGAGGTGGTGTTCGTCAGGTTTCTCCACTGTGCAGGCACTCTCTTTTTCCATTTCGCCAAACTGTTCTCTTTGGGAGGAAGGAACTATGTGCAGCCTTCACTAAAAGAGTAGGTACTTTGCCTTTTCATGCCTCAGTTTCCTCATTTGTAAAATTGGGGATAACAATAGATCATACTTTGTAGACATGTCGTGCATATTGAGTCAATACATGTGAAGCATCTAGAACAGTGTCTGGCACAGAATAAACAGTAAGGATTAACAACTCATTGTTATTTTCCTTTCATCCTGCTCCCTTGTGGGAAAGCACATTGAGATAGTCATTCACCCATTTATTCATTCATCCATTCAACAAACATGTTTGAGCATGTACGATGTGCCAGGCCCCGGGGTTACAATGGTGAGTAAATGCTGACAAGTGCAGCCCTTGACCTATCGGACGCAGTGCAGTCTAGCCAGAGAGGGAGATCCATGAAGTACTCACACAAATGGACACACACTCCCAAATAGTGAGAAGTGCAACACGCGCTCTGAGGGCATGTGCCAAGGGAACCTACTTATTTCTTCTCTGAAGAAGTGACAGTTGAACAGGCAGCTGAAGGATGGAGCCCTGGGCAAGCAACTGTGAGAAGGACAGGGTGGCTGGGGTGTAGACAGTGAGGAGCAGAGTGGAATAATGGGAGACTGGACTGGTAGGCAGGGCCAGACCAGATGGAGCCTGAGGGCCACACTTTGGTATTTATCCATAGTAGCCATTGCAGACTTTCAAGCAAGGAGTGACCTGATTCAACGTCAGTTTCAAAGAGATTACTCTGGCCACAGAGTAGAGTAGGTATTGGATGGGGTCAGAGTAGACGTGGGGAGGCCAAGCTACTGCAGTAATTCACATGGAAATGATGGTAACCTGCACCAAACGGGTGGCCATGAAGAAGTGAGAAGAGGAAGGACAGGAAATGAGAGGTGCGGGAGCCAGAACTGGGAAGCATGACTCTACCTTTCTGTCTTGGGGAATAGATGGCAGGCAGTGCTATTTAGGGAAAGTAGCACATTGAAAGAAGACAAGTATGAGACACAGGGTACATCAAAAGATGAAGCAAGAGTGTCAAAGAGGTTGGGGGCCAGATGGTGTAGGACCTTGAAGACCATATGAAGGAGTTTGAACTTTGTACAGTAGAACCTAGGAAGAGTAGGAAGATGTTAGGTAGGCCTGCCTCTAAAATTCTCATGGCCCAAGGCAAGAGTCTAGATGGAGTTCCTAGAGCTCTTCCTCAGCCCATCAACATCTACCCTCAAGAGGTCCCCAGCTCGCAATCCCTGTCAGCTTTGCCCTTTAGGTTCTTTGAGAGAACCTGAGGCTAGAAGGTTAAAATGTAGACTTCTCAACTTCCTGGAGTCTTTGGTGCTTGAACATAGAGACGTGAGGAGAGTCCTAGCTCCAGACCCCAGCCCCTGGCCTCCCTGCCCCTTCTGTTCCCATCCCCAAACCCACCCTGTTCCATGAAGGACCTCAAGTGCAAGTCTACGGACAATCCAGCCCACTCAATGAAGCTCCAAACCACCCCAAGCTGGGCCTGGGCCACCCCCACACAGATCCTGGAAGCCAACTGGGCAGGAGTGTCATCTCCAGTGACATCTATAAGAGGGACGTGTATTCCAGGAGAGCGGCATGAGCTCTTCTCCTACGTGGTGCTTATTTTTTTTCAGTTATGTTCCCCATTAACGCCAGTGTTGTATCACCTCAAGCATAACTTACTTACTGCCTGTCACATTTAAAATTTACTATTTTGAAAGAAAGGGAAAACTTAAATTTAAATTATTAAATTTTAATTTTATTATTAGCAATTTAAATTTTCCAAATTCAATGACTGAGATAAATGCTGCTTCCCTCCGGAAGTTCAAATAAAAGAAAAAACATCATAATAATAAACATCATCACCATTCGTCTTGGTGGTAATTGCCCATTCATGCCAACCCCTATCAAGACTGGAACTCTAATTAAAACGCAAAAAGATGAACAGATTGAAGAATGTAGCTCATTTATGTCCTTCCAAAGTGAAAATGCCATTCCACAATCCAAAGACTTTAAGACAAATCTGACAGCCTAAATTACTCCCTTCCCAAGGAAATGGTTTTGATGGAATGAGATATTAATAAACAATTTGGATTTTCCTCATTAATTTATTTATTTGTCATTTCTGCTCTATATTTCAAAAGGCAGCTTATGATAAAAATCCATATACAACAGCACACAGTTAAAAGTGAGATTAAGAAAAAGATATCAGAAGCCGTTTAGAGCAAAAGGGGAATAATTTTATCAGGAATGTGAAATAAGACATTATTCATATGAGCACTAAAATTGGCTCTGAGTTTCCTAGCAGCCAAGACAAAGAAAAAGACTGGGAGGAAGGTCACATAGCTCCCTAAGCCTCCAAAGGAGTGCATTCTCAGCTTTTCAAGAGAGACGCACGTCCCCCGCCACCAAGTCGCATCAAACAATGCCTCCCAGCAACAAGGTCACAGGTTTGTGCAAGTGTCTTCATTTCATCTTCACTCTTGTGTATTATTTAAATGTGAAAAAAGAAGACACGTTTGTGGAAAATAAGCTAATGCCAAGCACACGCTTCCTGAAGAACTGGATTGGTGCAGGGATCGACACCAGGAAATCCAGAAATGAATAGCTCGTGTGTCCCTGATGCTCTCCGTCACGTCAGTCACCCCAGGAGCATCTGGTAAACAATACAAGACTGAGCTTTAAATGCTGCACTCCTGTTTACCTAGAAAATGTGTTTCAAAACGTTTATATTATAATTAACTAAGAGGAAATACACATGTAAAGAATTTTAACCTCAAAGAACACATGGCTTAATTTATAGCACCACTTATAAGAGATCTCAGCAGCCAATTTGAGCTCAAAGAATTGGAAAAGCATAACGTATGCCTTGGTATATACTCAGCTTGATAGCAAACCAGCCTCCTTTCACCACACTGGACTTATGCAGAGACTGAGATATTTGAATTATCAGATGGCTGCAGGTAGTAATTTTTCTCTTCTTTCTAAGTATTAGAACCCCTAATTTGTTAAGGGTTGGCAATATGCCCAGCTTAAAATAATCAGCTTCCCAGACTGCCTTGCAGCAATGGTTGAGTAGGATGGTCTTGGGATACAGATATGGCCAAGGAAATATGAGCAGAGTCTCCCAGAAGGGGCCCCTGAGGGACTTGCTAAATGGGACAGACTCAACCGGCATTTGCATCTTGATTTTTTGCTTTCCATCCTTCGTTTTGTTTGAAAATAAACAAGATGCCTAGAGAAAGACCAGACACCTGGGGACAATGAGCATCAATCCGGAGATAAGAGCACTGAGAAGGGAGCTGGACAGAGCCTGGGCGCTTGACGGCTGCCTACCCCACACTTCTCATGGCGTAAGAAAGGTAAAACCCTTCTTACTTAGCTGCTCTAGAGGGGGTTTTGTTACAATGAGCCGAACATAATCTCTAACTGAAAAACAGGTGCACACCTGCCTTTCTAAATGCCTCATTCAACAAAGTAAAGCTAAGACTTCAAGTCCAGGGAGCAGAAGAAAATCCCCCCTTCAGTGGCGCATTCATTCTTTTTTTTTTTCCCAAAGATTGGCCCTGAGCTAACATCTGTTGCCAATCTTTTTTTCTTCTTCTTCTTCTCCCCAAAGCCCCCCAGTACATAGTTGTATATTCTAGTTGTATGTCCCTCTGGTTGTACTATGTGGGACACCGCCTCAGCGTGGCTTGATGAGCAGTGCCATTTCCTCACCCAGGATGCGAACCGTAGAAACCCTGGGCCGCCGAAGCAGAGTGTGAAAACTTCACCACTCGGCCACGGGCCGACCCTTGTAGCATTCGTTCTGATGGCAGAAGCGTTGTAGACAGTCACCAAACCCTGTTTTCCTCCTGACCTCACAGCTGAGTGCCTGTCACAGCTGTCCCCAGGTGTGGCACGTGGCTGAGTTCCCACCATGAAACAGGGGAGGAAGTGAAGTATACCTCTGCAGATTCAGCACATAAAACTCTCTCCCTGATTCACTGCGCTGGCTGGTTTCCCAGCCTCCAGCAGCGTGTGAAGGAAGACCAGCTCCTGGGAAATGACAGAACCACACGAATGAAGAGACCCAGGTCTCTGACTCCGGGGCCCTGCACCCACTGACGCTGGACAGGAACACTCTCAGGAAGAAACGTTTATGATGTTAAGTTGCCAAGATTTTGAGGCTGCCATTACATTCGTTTCAGCCACCATCAATGTGACTCCAGGAATGGTCTCCAAACTGCGGGGCACGCACCATAGCGGGTACGCGATATAACCCACTGGCGTACAGGGAGAAAATATTACAGCTTCTACTTAACGTATTTTTAAATAATTTAACCAGTTTTTATCCACTTTTAAATGCACATAATATATTGGCAAAGTGCTATATGTATAAAACAAACAAATATAGCGTAAGTATACTCAAAAACATTTTTACTAAGTGGGGTGCACAATTCTAAGACTTCTGGAATATTATTGTTCTAGCACAGTGATTTAAAAAAAATTTAAGCCACAAAATTCATTCTTTAAATGAGAATTTGCACGTGAGAACGTCTCTTACCCACCCCAGAAGGAATGAGGCTACATAGGGGAGGGGGCAGAAGGCTTGGGTTGAGGTTTTGCATAAGATTTTAGTTAGAAAGAGGATCATATTGATTAATTTTTATAACCGTCATGCTCTACAGACTATCGAGAGCAAAGCACTATTGACCACATTCTAGAGCCCTTGATGGCCGTCAGATCCCTGGTCTCCGTGTCCTTGGTTCGAATTGGTGTGACCGGGCCGCTGGTTGAACTCTCACTTCCTACACTGGCTCTTACTTGGGGTGAGAAGGGCTGGGAGACCTGCTCACTTAGCTTTGCTGGATTCTACCACCAACGTCTTCATCCTCATCTAAGCTTCAGGAACAGAGCCGGAGGGGGAAAAGAGGAACTGCCAAAGCTAAGAACAAAGGGTGTGTTTCCTGGGCAGCTCAAGAGACCAGGCGCAGCTCTCAGGCCCCTTGCAGACACACAAAGAGGCCAAGCAGAGGCTGCGGGCAATACCCCAGCTCCTCTCTTACTAGGTTGAGGGTGCAAAGGAGCTCAGAATTCAGCCCAAGGAAGTTATGAAAAACCATTTAGAAACAAGAAATCTTGCGTGAAATTAAACCTATATTACTAATACATGTGAAATAGAAAAGAATTACTCCCACACGGAAGAACCCCAGAAAATACAGAGTACCATTTGTATGGAAAGACTACCCGGAAACCCAATGCGTTCAGGGAATGTGGGGCCTGCTTCAACAGCTCTTCAACTCATAAAATTGAGGTCAGCAAATTAACAAGCATCAATTTTAAGTACATGAATCTGACTAATTTCTTCTTTTTCTGCAGGGTGGAGAGAAGAAGGAAATAAGAACAAAATTACCCTTGGCAGCCATGTACAAGCTGATAGGAATAATCAGCTAGAACTATTATCTGACTTTCTATTGCTTCTAGCAGGGTTGTGCTGTAAAATATTTACATTTATTCTTAAACTATCACTGCCTCAATTGTTCAATGTATAAAAATAGATGTTTTCCAACTTTTCCCCTTATTATGGCACCATCCATCTTACACACTACTTCAGGCTCCACCACGTCAGTACAATTTATACCATCAGAGAGCACTGAGCGAGCAGTAGTTACCTAGAGTTTGACTCTCCCAGTTCTAGGTTCTTTCCCACCCAGCCCCTCCGCGCGCTGCCCAGCTTCTGCCAGGCGCTGATGACGCCATTCCCATCGAAGCCGGCTGTCTGTGGCGCCAAGAGCAGCACTGCATGCTGTGAGCGTTGGAGGGAAGAGCTATCTTTGAACTCAGTGTTGCTTATTAAATGAACTCAAGCAACTCGAAGGACAATAAGAAGCAGCTCTTTAAGCGGAAAGTCCCTATAAGAATCTTCATTTGCTTCCCTGTGACACGAGGCTTCTGTGTCACTTCTCTTTCTTTTCTTCCTCTTTCTTCAAGGAACGTGTTTGCTGTCCTGATGATGGATCTACAGTCTGTGCACAGCAGAACAATCTCTGGGGCTCCTCTGTCTGCCAAGGCTGCGGGCCGCATCCATCATCCCCTGCTTCTAGTTTCCTTTTAATTATCTCACCTGACTCAGAACCTTGACTTCAAATCATAAGCCTAAGGAGAAACTAGATTTTAATTTACAGAAGCGCAGCTAAATATTTTTGTCTAAGGCTATATTTCATAATAAAGATGGGAGCTCCAGGGCTCTTTAAACCAAATGGCAACTATAAACATTTTTCTTCATGGCATGGTTTTTTGCTTCAAATCAAACCTGAGTTCACCTGCAGCCCATCAACCAAAAAGTTATTATAAGATTACATTTCCCTTTTCCAATCTGCCACCCAGCACACAATAGCCTGAATTCATCCTACATTAGAGATGAATTTTCTTAAATGGGCCACTTCTTCAGGAACTCCTGACAGCTGAGCTGGGCCTCTGACTTGGGCTGGTGGACCACTTCGGAGGCAGCCCGCTCCGCTCCGTGAGGAAAGTGATCCCTCTTTCTCCTTGTTTTCCCTCAGCTCTGCAGTCCCTCCCCAGAAAGAATAAGGAAACTAATAATGTGGGACTGCATTAAGATTGCTCAAACTGGCTCCCCATTCACCAAGTGCAAGGTCTATCCTAATGCCCCACAGCCGTGCCACCCATCGCTGAGCCGTCCCAGCTCCCAAAGCCCAGTGTGAGGTGTGCAGGGCTGTGGGCCAGGCCCCAGGTCTGTCATGGTGCTGCAGAGATTCCACACCAATGATGAGAACCAATGGGCTGGGACCAGAGGGAGGGAGCACACGGTTAACACTACCTGGCATTCTGTCCAACAGCCTTTGTTGGAGATTTTAAAGTCCTCTCAAGGGGCTGGCCTGGTGGCGCAGCGGTTAAGTGCTCACGTTCCACTTCGGTCCGGGGTTCACCGGTTTGGATCCCAGATGCAGACATGGCACCGTTTGGCACGCCATGCTGTGGCAGGCATCCCACATATAAAGTAGAGGAAGATGGGCACTGATGTTAGCTCAGGGCCACTCTTCCTCAGCAAAAAGAGGAAGATTGGCAGGTTAGCTCAGGGCTGATCTTCCTCAAAAAAATAAATAAATAAAAAATAAAGTCCTTTCAAAAGGGATATACTAGTCTATATGCCCAAAGGTCTGGGTTAAGTGCTGTCTTTGTATATTTCTTTTCTTTCAAGGAAAATAAAGAGACTTTACAACTTCCAAAAAGAAAGGTGAGTTCATGTTTCAAGAAAATAAATTGAATAAACTCAAACATGGCAGTGTTGTCAGTGATGTCTAAGGGTTGAAGAAAAGTCCAATTTTATGGGTCAGGCCGAGGGACCTAGAGGAAAGGCAAATAAATGGCAAAATATCTGCCAGGTTGGTAGACTCAAATTTCAGAGATAGAAGGAGCAAAAGAGATCCTTAAATCCAAGCACCAATTTGGTTAGATAAGGAAACCAAGTCACAGACTTGCTCCCAGTTGCCCAATGAACAGATGACAGAATGGCGGGGAGCCCAGGGCTCTCCTCAGGCCGGCAAGGGTTTGTTGAGCACCCATGACAGGCAGTATGCCATACAAGGGGCTCTTAGGTCATCGACAAACTCTCCCAGAAATATCACCACCACAAACAGGACCCATGGTAACATTTCTCAAAATGGACTAATTATATGGTTTGCTTTCAAAGAACTGAAAGGAAAAAACCCTCAAGACACAATATTGCATTAGTTTTAAAAATTATAGTGTTGTTTAAATATGTATAAATGCAAAACTAAACCCGTTACCCTTATTGTTCTTTCAAGCAACTATCAAACCAGAACAAATTTTCAAATTAAATGCAAATAAAACTACAAAACCAATAAAATCCAATTAGTAGCATTACTTTAATGTGACTAATTTATGTGCTTTTGCAAAACCAAATCCCCTTTGGTGATTTGTGCATGTGATGCTGACTGCTAAGGCCCAGTTTCCTTGGGCCGAGCCGGCCCGTTCCTCCGTGTGTGGGGATGTCATGTGGCCAGCTTCTGGTCTTCCTCCGCAGCCCGGAGGAAAAGTTGGTGTCATTTGGCACCAAAACGAGCAGGAATGTAAGCCCTGAGTTCACTTAGAGGGTGGTCCAGAAGATACTTAAGTTCATTTTCAAACTATCATCACAACAAAAGCCCTAATTTTAAAGTTTCTCGTGGAACACGCATTGTAGCCTCAAGAATACAGCCCCAGACCGATTCGAGAGAGCTGGTCAATTTATTATTTTAAGTTTTTTTGTTGTTGTTTTCCATTTAAAATCATATAATCAAAGAGTAGAAAGCTGGCCCAAATATAAATATTTTCAATCTGATAAGATTAAGACAAAAGAGTTTTACTGGATAGTTTTATATCATTTCAAATTAGAGCATCATTTTAATACTTGAACCCCAATCCAACCACAAATGTACTCCATCCATCTGCTGGTAAGAGATTAGAGGACACTCTCTGTATTCATAAAAGTTTGTCCTAGAGCTTACTGGGAATATAAAAATCATAAGTGCATATCAAAGCTGTGAGGCAGTTGCATGTAAGCCCCTGGTGAGGGTTAAACCACAGCTAGGAATATGGGCAGCATGGAGGCCAACACTTGAACTAGGACTTGCAAAACCACATCAATAAGGTTTGCTGTAAGCCTCTTCTGTTATCACAGAGGACCTAGTCAGCCTCTTGTGCAGGTCATTTTTTTAAGCTGCATTTTGTACAATGTCACACTAACATGACTTGAACCACAATTTCAGATTGGATGGTTCTTTTGGAGTATGGAAAGAGAGCTCAATTTGATACAGCAGGTTGAGAGAGGAATGCCTGTTGTTAAACAGCCTCGATTCTCAGAGTCACAGTCCCTGGACTCCTTTACACCAGATGCTGTAGGCTGTGTCTGTTAGAAATTCAGCTGAGTAATTGTCCACGATCACCCGCTGTCTACCAGGTAAAGCACTGGGCGCTGGCAACGCAAGGATGACTGAGAAAGAACCGTTCCTCATAGTGATCACAGTCGAGACGAGGAGAGGAGATGGACTCCATGAACAGCCTTCGTGGCAGGACGATGCCACAGCAAAATCAAGCACAAAGTCAAGAAGGAGCACTGAAGAGGAGCACATGCTTGTCTCTGGGCTAGAGGTGAGAAAAGGCTTCCTAGAGGAACTGACATTCCAGCCAGGGTTTGGGAAAGTGGAAAGGAGTTCCCCAGAGAGGAGACCAAGTGGGAGAGGATGCAGAGGAAACACAGATGCAAAGACGCGTGAGGATGAAACAGAACAATGTGATGACGATGGTAGTAACCAGATAGCTAACCTTCGCTGAGGGGTTCTGTGTGCCGACGCTGGAGGTGCACCGTTTCATTTACCCTTCACAACAGTCTTGTCTCCATTATATTGATGAGAAATTTAAGCCTTGCAGAGATTCGACTGTCCAAGATCCTACAGCTGGTAAGTAGTGAAGTTCAGGCCAAACCAGGAACAAGGTCTCTGCAGCCTAGCGTGTCCGCCTTCCCGCTCTACCAGTCAGATGTCTATAAAAAGTGTGGTTTTGTTAAAGCACGAAATAGAAGGCAGAGAGAGGAACACATTTGCTTACTAGAATACCACATTTCTACCGGCGCTTACGACCGTGAAATATGGTAAGACCCTCTCAAATGATGTTGCGAAGGCGAGGAGGGCTACTTCCCACAGTGACCATGTTACCACTGTTGACGTGCGCTACTGATCCCTGTTCCAACAATCTCTGAGGTCTTTCCTCTCAGGAAAGGTGAAGGTTTTTCTGTTTACTTATTATTTTAGATACTAAAGTGCATATGATGACTGTCACAAACTAGACAAAATCCTTCGTTAGTCCGCATGTCCCATTTCCATGTTCAGAAGTCAACACACACATTCTTCCTGGAAGACTAGAACTTTTAATTGTCTGACAACAACAAAAACTGGCATGTGTTTTGGTTAACACAATTAGAAATAGTCTATGAACTACATGCTCTCTTAGCCTTTGAGAAATTTTACTTGCCATTTTTTAAACTTGGCTATTTCAGGGTTCAAGTGCACTTGTCTCCTGGTTGAGAGAATGTGGCATCTTGAACGTAAGGCTCCTGAGTAAACAAGAGTGAGCTCTCCTGTGCTGTGTGATCATTTTCTCCTAAATGTCCTGTTCTCCTCAAGGACGCCTGACAGAATGGGTGGATTTGCATATTCAAATTACCACAATTGGAGAAGGGTCTTGTGGGGGAGCTAATCCCTTCTACCCTACAAAAAGGAAAAATCATAACAAAAACAGCAGGCATGAAAGAAACTTTTCAGCAACACACTCAGTAAGAGCCAGGTGCACAAGCCATTCTTCCCAGGTCCCACTAAGCTCCAGGCTGCTGTAAGACTGGAGATCAGCAGAAATGCACGTCCGAAGCTTTCTGGTTGAGTTCAGTGCTCGTTACTGGTAAACTAGGAATGATTATACCCACCTTGCAGGGTTGTTGGGGGGATTAAATTAGATAATATATTTAAAGTGTGTAGCAGTCCTGGAACCCGGGAGGCATCCAACATGGGTTGATCCCATCCCCTTTCCCACACAAACCCCACTCCCTCACTACTATCTTGTGGAAACTGCAAAGCAATAGCATTTTTCGCTATAGTTTCCCAGAAATCTGAAGACAAAAATAAAAAAGCAATAAAACACAAGAAGTTCATAGCATAGTTGTTTGATGTTTTTATGACTTCAAAGAGTTGCTCCACTGACTAAGTGGTAGGCGTGTGAGGATATCAGATGATGTGGATTTACTGCGGACCCCTATCTTGGGGCATGAGATTCAGCACTGAATTATTGCGCAGAGTTTCACAGCGAATATAGCCATGCCAACCACTGAGACTCTTCTTTTTTAGAAAGACTCAGAGTAAGTAGCCAAATAGAATAGAAGGTATTTTTACAAACAAACCAAAAAACCTCTTCTTTGTTTTCCTTCTTCATCACCTATTTTATGTAGGGAAGAAGACATTTCTCTTCAATTTCCAAAATTAAACACCGAAGAGGCCAAAGCATTGCTTTTACTTTTGAATACGCAAACACTATTATAACTTTATCTGTTCTAGTCCTAGCATCTTCAAATTTTTTTATTTTATTCTACAAGATGAGAAAATACTCAAGTTTGTAGGGAATGAGTGATTAACAAAATGCATGCAAATCAAATAATTAATTTTAACCAGATCTTCAGTGCCCTTATTGCTGACAGAAAAGGGAAGCTGGGAAATTTAATCTCAATTTGTCAATATTTACAATCTCTAAATAAAACAGCAATCACAATGGCAGCTTCTCAGGGCCCCTGGCAGGCACTTACATTATGCAAGTTCTCATCTCATTAACTTGAACTAGAGATTAATGTTGTCTCCGCCAACCTGATATTAAAGTTCTTTTCACACCTATCAATTGTCTTTAGAAAAGCTTTTTGGAAATCCATAGATGCAATATGCACATTCTCAGTTCACAAAGCTATCTGGGAAAGCCCTGGTAAGCAGAAGCTGGGGACAATAGAAAGTTCTTAGGGTGCCAAAGCCTGTCACCCCTGCCTGTCACCAGTGCCCACCCCTGGAGAACACTCGGTGAAGAGTGACCAGGGAAGACAGTCTATGTTGGTGGTCAGAAAGCTCGGGCTCTGGGGTGCAGGCCCTCCGCTTACTAGAAGCCCGAACTTTGGCATTTGCGTGTCCTCTCTGTACCTCAGTTTCCTCATCCCTAAAGTGGAGCAATGACAACACTTAGGCTGCTGTGAGGTGTGAATGTGTAAATAAATGTGAAGCAGTTAGAACAATGCCTGGCATACGGCGAATGCTCAGTAAGTTATTGCTCATATTACCGTCAGACTCATTAGCTTACTAATATCATATCAGACTCAGTAGCACTGTCCTTAAACAAACTGGACAGAAGCTTCATTAGCTGAGTAGATGGTCATTTTTCAGAAACCAACGTTAAAGACTTTAAGCACTTCAAGCGGTTAAGCGGATCAGGTAAAGGAAGGAGAATTTTACTTGAGAAAGAAAAAAGAAAAGAAAAAAAAACACCTCTTCATGAATCACGACTCTTACAGAAATTAGGGAGGTGATAATTTACATACCACAGAATATTCGACTTATAAAAGGACGCCCTGCTGGAAAGTCGCTTTAAGTAATAGGATCCTCTGATGGCTGTAAAGCAGACCTGGATTCATAAAAATGCAGACAACGAACAAAAGGCATGTGCCTTCTCTTTGGAGCCACACTGGGAGAGATGACTTGGGAAAGTCGCTGATGGGCCGGGTTTTTGCCAAATCCAGTGACCAGCATCCTTTCAGCAGCTTCCAGCACAGCTGACCACTCTCCTTGAGCACTCTCTCTCTCGTCCCCCTCCTGCCTCACTGGCCGCTTCTCAGTCGCTTGCTGGCTGCTCCTCCTCTGGAGCCCCACCCTTCTCCCTCTTCTCTTCCCTCTCTGGCTCCCCTTACTCCCTGGGGCCGGGCTTTAGAACTATCTATATACAGCTCTCACGTTTATATCTCAAGGCTAGCCTTTCCTCCAAGCCCTGGGTTGCATCCCACTTAACAAGGCCCCTGACGTCTAGCAGATATCTGAAACCAAGCATGTCCAAGATAGAGCTCCTGGCTTTTTGAAACCTGCTCCATTCTGAGTCTTTCCCATCTCAGCCAATGGCTCCATCGTTACCTGTAGTCAACCCATCTTGATTCCTTCTTTTCTCTCACATCCCCCGCCTCAGTCTCCCCTCTTCCTCCGTACACACGTTCAACGCATTAGCAAATCTTATTTGCTCTACTCTGAAATATACTTCAGATCTGGCCGCTTCTCACCATCCCTGCAGCCTCCACCTTGGGCTAGAGCAATAGGCTCCTAACTGGTCTCTCTTCTTCCACTCTTTTTGCCCCTGTAATCAGTCAAAGTGATTTTTTTACAACATAAGTCAGAACACATAACTCCCTGGCTCAAAACCTTCCAGTGACTTCCTGACACACTCACAATGTTCCCGTCATGGCCTATAAGGCCCCACGTGATGTGTCATCTGCCTATCTATCTGCTATAGTTCGAATGTTTGTGTCCCCCTCAAAATTCATACATTGAAATCTTAACCCCCAAGGTGATGGTGTAAGGAATTGAGACCTTTGGGAGGTAATTAGGTCATGAGGGCTCTGCCCTCATGAATGGGATTAGTGCCCTTATATAAGAGACCTAAAAGAGCTCTCTCACCCCTTCTGTCTTGTGAGGATGCAATGAGAAGTTGGCAGTCTGCAACCTGGAAGAGGGTCCTCACCAGAACCCAACCATGCTGGCACCCTGATCTTGGACTTCTAGCCTCCAGAACTGTAAGCAACAAATTTCTGCTATTTATAAGCTACTTAGTCTGTGGTATTTATTTACGGCAGCCTGGATGGACTAAGACACCATCTACCCCATCTCCTCCTTCACCAAGCTGTCACCTCAGGGGTCTCCTACTCGTTCCTCAAAACACCAAGCTTGTTCTCCCCTCCCAGCTCTCATACTTGCTCTGCCTTCTGCCCGGAACTTTGCTGCCCTGGATTTTTCTGTGACTGGCTCCTTCTCATTCTTGTCCATTCAGATGTTCTGAACAACCAGTCTAAATTATCCACTACCACCACAAGATCTCTCTCAAGCCCCTTGACACCACCTGAAGCTATATGTCTGCTTGTTCATTATCTCTCCCATGAGAATGTAAGCTCCACTGTGACAGAGATTTTGCTTGTTACCTCCATCACTGTCTTCTCAGCTTGTAGGACAGTACTTGGAAAGCGATAAGAGCTCAATAGAGATGTCCTGATGAACTAATGTGCCATCTTCCCAGAAGCTCCAGAAAAAGTGGGCTAGATATCAGGAGTTAGGAGAGTATTGATAATAGCAAAACCATCAGTGAGAAAAAGTCATAGACTGGTCCCAAAAGACTTCTGAATCTAAAATACCACCATATACAGTCAAAGATATATGTGTTTGAAACCTGTCTACGTGACTCATATGCATGTAACTTCAACAATTTGTTTTATCTTTCTGAGCTTCGGTTGCCAATAAAATGAGGATGCTATTCATAACTGGTTGTGTCATTGGGAGCATTAAGATTCTTGGATTCAGTGGTCATGTCTTGATTTCATGCATGCATTTATTCATTCAATCCACAACATTTTTATAGAGTATCTAACACGTTCTAGACATTGAACTAGTTACTGAGAAGTTAAGCATTCAAGTGAGCAAAGCAGACATGATCTAGGCCCTTGGGAGCTTATCAGCTAGTAGAGCATTATGATAAAGTGCCATCTTGTTTCAATTTTGGAAGAACTGAATACAGTGAGCATAGAACAGGAGCCCAAGCATACTCTGGAGGGGCGATCAGGAAAGACTTCTTGAATTAAATTACATTTAAGGAGAAATATAAAGGATGTACAATAATAGGTGCTATCTAGGTGGTGAGCATGGGGGTCAAACAAGAGATGCAAAGACTTCTGCCGCTTTAGAGGAGTGTGAAGAGGTCAACGTGACTAGGATTCAGGGTGTGGAGAAATGGTGGAGGCCGCTGAGGTGAGTAGGAGCTCCAGGAGAATGGATAAGTAAAGTGTGGTGGATCCGTACCATAAAACCTATGCCGAGTTAGAAGCAATGAAGTAGCTGCACACACATGGATAGGCATTCCAAACGTATTGAGGGGAGAAGGCAAGAAAGAATGAGAGCTACAGCACTACAACACATGCGAAGTTAAACATGCACAAAGACTGCATATTCCATAATGGACCACACTCATTGTCCTCACACCAGACGCATTTGAGCAGATGTCTTGGAGAGGGAGGATGAGTGTGGTGATGACAGATTAAGAGGAAACAAACTCATACAACAAGGAAGGGACCTGCATGGATTGTTGAGAGTGTCCAGTGAACCGAGGAGTGGGATTAACTCAATTCTGAAGCCCCATCCAAAGGGAAGTAGCCAATGGAGAGGAGGAATTGGACAAGGCCGGAGATGAGATCACCAGGAGGCCAAGAAGAGAGCACCTGGGGAGGAGCAAATGGTCCTGTGTGGCTTCATATGCCACTGACGTCGCAGGCCCACTTGCTTTACTCATTTCTGAGCTGTCGACTCTCCAGCAGCCAGCTCTGCTGAGGCCTGCAGGCCAAGAAGCACAGAGACTGCACGGGGGCTCTCGCTGCCACACTAGCATGGCGTCCAAGTGGGATAAAGAAACCCACGTGTGCAATTTTAATACGCATTAGATCAAATCTCTGCAGGGTTTCCATTTCAAAAACGGGAAACTACAGCTACCCAGCATCATTCCTTCTCAAAAGAAAAATCACATCTCTTCCACATTTAAGCCTCAGCAGTTGCTAGGATCGAAAGTGTCCCTGTGTGATGTAAAGAGAAATGAGAGTGCCTCTGTCCCAACAGCCAACAACTTAGTGTGAAACACTGCAGGTGAGCGATTCAATGTCAGCTCTGGAAAGAGCCCTCACAAACTTCTATAAGAAACACCAGCGTTACGGAATTTTAGGCTCAGCTCAGAAAAGGAATATATAAAACTTGTTTCATAAATATTTTATTTCAAAATGGTGAGCTTAACTTGGACATTTTGCCCTAAATTGCCCTATAAAATGTATTTACTTTTTAGTCAAGGGAATCTAGATCCTAAACACCCTTAAATCAAGCCATAAGCTCTTGCAATGCCATTCTCTGTTTAATTTAGTCATCAAAAACCTCAAGAGCGGAACATGACACATTTCAGGAATCTCTCTACATGCCTGTCAAGTCACATGTCAGTGCCTAAGAGTGGGAAACAGAAGTGAAGTCAATTTACCAATAAAGAAGCAATTGTCTATAAAGAAGCAATTGATTGGATCAATACAGGATGATCATTTCAGTAATAGAGAACTAAACTTTGCTACTATTTGGCTCTTCTAAAACAAGAGAGAAAGGTCCCCTCACTCAAAGCAAGAGTGTCAGAAGTCAGCAGGAGTTTTCATTGCTCCCATACAAAATGAAGAGAAGAAAGCACAGTATCTCTATCAACTAAAAGACTGAGTACCAGCAACTGTTCTGAGCACGGTCAATCCATTAATTATGGCTCCGCTTGCACACTCCTGTCGGAGTGAGTTATTTGTTTATTTTTTGAAAGAGTGTTAGCAACTTCAAAACCATTAGTGCCAATAAAGGGTGACGTGTTAGAATGCCACGGGGGACGGTTGGTAACCCGCTCAGCATCAGGAAATTCAACTTAGTCAACATTTCCTGTGTGGACACGTGATCAGTACAGAGCGTTTCAACTGGAAAATTACTATCTTTCCCCATTCAAGGCTAATAGAAGCCTAATTCATGAATTAATGATTGTTCTTTCCCGCTATGGATTTTAGTTGCTATTCATTTCCGAGCGATTCCATTTTCTAAGCTATTCATTTTTAAGCTATAAGTTGCTACTCATTTAACATATCTACTCTTTCTCCGTGCCTGTTTTTTCCTGAAATTTTAAATAGATCTGTCTTTTATCACTCTTCTTTCTAGGTGCTTAGAAAGATAAATACTATTATCAAGGTGAACTGCAAAAGCAAATACGTTTTAATAGGATTACAATAAGAGAATCTTTATCCAGCAACTGTTGCAAAGAGAAAAGAAGACTTGAGTTTTAAGATGATAGACTCTGAAATGAAAAGAGGATTATCTTATTAGCTTGGCAACTGATGTACGGCACTCAGAGTCACGTTTCTTGTTTGGAAAAAGAACCATTTCAGGTGAACGTGCTTTTGACTGGCTACTGGTATGACATTCATCATAGTGAAAGAGAAAGAGAAAATACAGTCAAGACAGCCATTCTGCACAGCTCACGCCAGCTGTGATTTCATTTTCCTGACTCTGAAAGGCAATCTAACACCCTAGCACTAAAAATGTGCAGCTGCTATGTGTAAATAGTAGATAAATGAAATCGTATACAGAAATATATTCTCATGGTGACTTGGATAGAAATATTTTCACTTGGACTGTAAAATAATTTAATGAGTTTAACCTTACCTAAACTTAAGAAAACATGTTTAACTGAACATGAGCTAGGAACCGGGGAAACTGGCATTAGGAAAGTGTTGATCTCAGAAAGACTTGGGGCTGTATTTGATGAAACCAGAAGACAGGGAAAGTCTAGGTCTGGAAGACATTAAATGGGTTTCAGGCCATGGTCTAAGAGAGAGCATCACTGGGAATAGCTAAGGCCAACTCCTGGGAGGTCACTACATGGAGTTCTGTTGGCAAAGACGGAGCCAAGAGAAATCAGTAACAAGGGAAGGCTGCCATTATAACAAAACACTTTGGCACCATGCCTATGCCCGCTGACCCACTCTTTCCTCCACGTGGAACAGCCTCATTCCCTACAGGATGATTTACCAACGTATATGGAGCACCTCTAGTATGCAAGGCTACATCGTGCTTAATTCCATCTTAATTTTCCTCTTGACTGACGGTCTCTATACTCCAAAGAGAGTCAGCTTCTCCATCAAGCATTCAGGAATATGAACACTATCTGTACACATTTACTTTTACTATTTTAACTAGAAAACTACTAAAACTGTGAGTTTTCACTTGAGGTCATGATTTTGAAATAGTTTTAATAGGCAGTTTGCCAAGTTCTAAGGTATAGGAACATTTTAGAGGAAGAATTGTGTGATTGATTGGCATGAAATTAAGAACTACGATAATAATTAAGGAAAGGAAGATATTCAAAATATATAACAACCAGTTTCCTTGCTGTGCCAAGCATTAATCCTTTGATTGCCAGATGTCGGAGGCGGGGATGGTGGAGCCAGTCCTGAAGAAGATGCTGGGAGAGTGGAGGTGAGGGTTCTCATGGAGCAGTGGTTATTACCATGTGATATGGAAGTATTTCAATATTGTAACAACTGGTCCTGCTGGACAGGTACATGCTAGACAAACATCAACCCAGTTATGATGAAAATGAATTTACATCAACCAACAGTTGATAGTAAGGAAGATGCCTTTAAAATATCATTCATGATTTGACTCATCCAGGATCAAATCCTACTACCTAAAACACAATTCCACATACCTGAGACCTGATAAGGATCAAGTTTCTTTCAGCAGGTCTAATCTCATCCTCCTAGTCTAAGGATTTACAGGGAGGCTCCTCTGCCACTCTCTGCTCCTCAGGGACCCCATCCACCGGTGACACATTTGGCTCCCCCCGTTTTGTAGATGTGCAAAGAAAGACAACAGCGAAGGAGAAGTTAGTGTGAGATATAATGTGATATCTGTTCTTTTGGCACTTCTCCAGGCCTGTGCTTGATTCTAGAATCAGAGGAATGCATGGTTCTCCACAATTTCCAGTAGTAGCAGAAACACTCCGTGTTCAAAGAAATAGCAGACCCTCTCTAGAAAACTCCAGAGAATTACAAAAATAGTATCCTGGAGACCACAAAGGTGCCTTCTCCATCCTCCTTTTCTATAATATCTAATCTCCTATATCTAATAAAATATCTAATTTCTATAATATATGTTATATCTAATGTCTAGTTCTTTTTGCCACACAATAGCACTTTGAGGCCAGAGATCATAAACTATTTGTCTCTGTCCCTGACACCCAGTCCTGGCCTGGGCACACAGCAGATTCTCAGTCAACAATTTTGACTGAAGGAAATCCCACTGCAGGAGTGGCTAGGAGCACAGGTTTTGGACATCGCCAAGAAGAAGCGTATAAAGGAGAAAAAACCCCAGTCAAAGAAACAGGAGGCCCAGACCCTGTTCCCATCACTCATGCGTGAATTACCTGTGTGACACAGCTTCTCTCCAGCCACCACCTCCGCATCGGGAAAAGGACCGCAGCCCCCGTCCTGCCAACCTCATCAGGATTCGGTGAAGGTCTGTCTGGAAGACACTACACAATGCAGCTGACGCTGGCTGCCATACAAAAGCAAGGCGTTTTACGGAAAATGGGGGAGCCAAATCTTGATTAAAAAAACATGCCAATTCTTCACATATATCTTCTATTATCAAAGAATTTAGCAAAAGTGGTTGGAAGTGGTGACATAAAAGTCGCTGACTTTTCTCTTTTCAAAATGATTATTCTCTAGGAAACTAATGAGCCAGATTCATTTTCAAACAAAGGCTAGCTGGAAACCAGGAAAAGACCTAAATGCCTCTTGCAAAATTGTCCCTAGAATCTAATAAAATGGTAAGGATCGTGCAGGCTTATAAGCTAACCTACACTTGCTGACTGCAATGTGGGGAGAGAATTCTGAAGGACACAGGAGAAATACAGATCCAGGCATTTGCTTCATCCTTGCTGAAAAGGTATGAAGGTGAAAGGAAACCAAAAAGCTGATGAAATGGGAGACAGAGTTAGAAATATCATAAAGGGATTTTAAATGAGCTGTCATAACTTTGAGAAATGAAAAAAGTCCAAATTAGTAACCCATAAATTAAATATCTAAACCAATTGTATCAGATTGTAAGTCCATAAAAAATTTAGTTATTTGAGAGTACATTGTAGATATTAGACTCTGTCCCCTTGAATGCTTCAGCATGTATCTCCTAAGAATAAGAGTGCTCTCTTACATTGCCTCATACAATATCCCAGCTCAGAAAAATCACATTAATTCAATAGCATTATATGTATATACAGTCCATATTTAAATTTCCCGTTTTCTCTAAAATGTCTTCTACAGTGAGGTTAGGTCAGCATAATGGCAGAGTGAGTCATTCCCTTTTTCCCTCTCCTCTAAGTTACAACCAGTGGGACAGCCATAGATCAACAAAGAACTCCATACACAGCACACCGGAGAGGTCCGTGCATCCGTACATTTGAAGTGGGCAGACTGGACTTCATGGAGATGGTGGAACCCGGGGAGCAGCAGTTGCAGCTCCCAAGACCAGAGGCCCCAGGCACTGCAGTGACATTGCAAACTGAGGTCCAAGGAACCCAGGCAGCAAATGATCCTGGAGGCATCAAGAACTGCCATGGCACTTGCAACAGGAGGCTCCAGGAACCACAACAGGATCTGTGACTCAAACCCCTCTCCCTTCCTTGGGGATGGTACCTTCAACCTCGACCCTCCTATCAGTGGGGGCTGCATCCAAGACCCCAGTAGCCCCAGCAGCAGTGGCAATGCCTATGACCCAAGGTTCCAGGAATTGCACTGGCACCTGAGACGAGAGGCTCTAGGAACGGCAAGCACTCCTGACTCAGCTCCTCCCCTCCCCCAGCAGTGGTGGGTGGCTCCACAACCTGAGGCTCCAGGAATCATTGTGGTGCCCAAGACCAGAGACTCCAAGAACCACAGCAGAGCCCACAGCCTAGCCCCTCTCCTTCACATTGGTGGAACCTCTGATACTAGCCATTTCATCAGTGAAGGCTGCATCCAAGACGCCGGGCCTCCAGCAGCAGTGTCAGGGCCTGTGACCTGAGGTTCTAGGAACTGCTGTGGTGCCTGAGAACAGGGGCTCCAGAAAACCTGGCAGTGCTGCAACCCAGGGACCCCTCCCCCCATGGCAGTGGCAGTGTCACCCACAACCCTGTCCCACCCATCAGCAGTGGTAACACCCACAAACCCAGTGCTCCTGGGAGTGGTAGTATCAGCATGCCCAGAAAATCAGCAGCAGAGGCAGTGCAGCTTGCAGCAGTACCTGAGGCCATGGGAAGCCCATGGAGAGCCTGGTAACAGCAACAGCAGAGCCCATGACCCGGGTTACCCTCAGCTGCAGTGATACCCGCAACATTGTCCCTCCCACCTGTGACAGCAGTGCCTGAAGACCCAACAAACATGGACACAAAGGAGGGGCCTGTGACTGGGCTCCCATCTTACTCTCCCTCTCCCCTGCCACAGCAAAAGAACCTGTGACCCAGGTGACTCTGGAAGCAGCAGGGGTGCTCAGCAGCCCATTGACCCTAGTGACAATGCCCAAGACTGCAGCAACACCATAAGCAGCAAGGTACCAGAAACCTCAGAGGCACAAGCAGCACAAGGAGGGCACTGATGACACCACTGGCAGACACAGTGGAAGGTGGAAAGAACAGGCTCTCAAATACAACCAGAAGCAGCTCAGAATCAGTGTGCACAAAACCTTATCCAAATAAGAAACGTGTTTGCTACCACAAATGCCAGCAGAGTAACAACTCAACAAGCGCCATGAAAAACTACAGTAACACAGAATCACAGAAAGAAAATGACAATTCTCCAGAAAGGAAGTCATGGAAGATTGCAATCTAACTGACAGACAATTCAAAATAGCTGTCATGAAGAAATTCAACAAGCTACAAGAAAACTCAGAAGGATAGCTCAAATTGCTCAGGAATAAAATTATTAACAGAAAGAGCACTTCACCAAAGAGATTAAAACTCTAAAAAAGAGTCAAATAGAAATTCTGAAGCTGAAAAACTCAGTAAATGAGATGAAGAATAAAGTAGAAAGCATTGGAAATAGAGCAGACCATATGGAAGAGAGAATTAGTGAGCTCAAAGATGGAAATCTAGAAGTGATTCAGGTGGAAGAGGAGAGAGAATTAAGATTTTTTTAAAAAGAGAGAAGTTATATGAGAAATATCTAACTCAACTAAGAAAAGCAACATAAGGATAATGGGTACGCCAAAAGGAGAAGAGAGAGAGAAGGGAGCAAACAGCTTATTTAAAGAAATAATAACTGAGAAATTCCCAAACCTAGAGAAGGAATTGAATATACAAGTACATGAAGCTAATTGAACACCTAATTATCTCAATGCAAAAAGACTTTCTCTAGGACACATCATGTTAAAACTATCAAAAGTCAATGACAAAGAACAAATATTAAGGGTGACCAGAGACAAAAAAAAAAAAAAAAACCAATAACCTACAAAGGAATCCCCATTAAGCTATCAGTGGATTTCTCAGCAGAAACTAAAGGCTAGGAAACAGTAGAATGATATGTTCAAATATTGAAAGATAAAAACTGTCAGCCAAGAATACTCTATCCAGAAAAGTTATCATTCAAATACAAAGGAAAAGTAAAGTCTTTCCCAAACAAAATTGAGGAAGTTCATCACCACTAGACCTACCTTGCAAGGAATCTTGAAAAGAACTCTTCTACCTGAAAAGGTGAAGATATACAAGGATTTAAGCAAGATGATAGACAGACAGAATCAGAAAATTGCAACTCTGTATCAGAATAAGTTAGTAAACAATTATAAAAGCTAAGGAAAAGAAAGTATTAAAAATAACTATGACTACTTCAAATTGGTAACAAACTCACAATACAAAAAGGTGTAATTTGTTACAACAAAAATATAGAAGGATACGAGAGAAAGGATGGAAACTGCATAGGCAAATCAAGATAAGATGCTATCAGCAGGAAAAAGGACTAGCTCATCTATGAGATCTTTGGTACAAACCTCATGGTAACCACAAAACAAAAATTCTGAGCAGAGTCACAAAACATAAAAAAAGAAGAAACTGAGAAACACATCACAAAAAACCACCAAACTGAAATTGCAGACAGAAACAATGGAAATATAGAGCAAACAGAAAACAAAAAATAAAATGGGATTGTCAAGCCTTCATATATCAATAATCAACATAAATGTAAATGGATTGAATTTACCAATCAAAAGTCATAGAGTGGCTGAATAGATTAAGAAACGTGAACCAACAACATGCTGTCTCCAGGAGACCCATCCCAGCTCTAAAGACAAACACAGGTTCAAAGTGAAGAGATAGAAGATGATACTCCAAGCAAATGGCAACCAAAAGAAAGTGGATATAGTCATACTTATAATGCACAGAATAGACTTCAAACCAAAAAGGATAACAAGAGGTAAAGATGGAAATTATATAAATATAAAGGGGACAATCCACTGAGAAGACATAACATTTATTAATACATATGCACCTAACATAAGACCGCCATAGTATATAAAGCAACTATTAACAGACCTAAAGGGAGAAATTGACAGCAGCATAATAATAGTGGAGGATTGAATACCCCACTTACATCATCGGACAGATCAGACAGAGAGTCAATATGGAAACATTGGCCTTAAGTGAAATACTAGACCAAATGAATTTAATAGGTATATATAGAACATTCCATTCAAAAGCAGCAAAATACACCTTCTTCTCAAGTGCACATGAAACATTCTCAAAGATAGACCATATCTTGGGAAATGAAACAAGTCTTAATAAATTTAAGAAGACTGAAATCATATCAAGCATCTTTTCTGACCACAATGGTATAAAACCAGATCAACTATGAGAAGAGAGCTGGAAAAGTCACAAATATGTGGAGACTGGACAACATGTTACTAAACAACTATCAGATCAATGAAAAAATCAAAGGAGAAATCAAAAAACACCTGGAGACAAATGAAAATGGAAACACAACATACCAAAATCTATGGGATGCAGCAAAATTGGTACTAAGAAGGAAGTATATAGCGACACAGGCCTACCTCAAGAAACAAGAAAACTTTGAAATAAACAATCTAACATTACACCTAAAGGAACTAGAAAAAGAAAAACAAGTGAAGCTAAAAGTCGGTAGAAGGAAGGAAATAATAAAAATAAGAGCAGTATTTCATGTATCTAATGAAATAGAACTGAAAAAAACAATAGAAAAAATCAACTAAATGAAGAGCTGGTTCTTTGAAAAGATAAAATTGGCAAACCCTTAGCAAGACTCATTCAGAAAAAAAGAGATAAGACTCAAATAAATAAAATTAGAAATGGAAAAGGAGAAATTACAATGGATAGCACAAAAATACAAAGGATTATTATAAGAGAATACTGTGAAAGGCTATATGCCAACAAATTGGATAACCTAGAAGAAATGGATAAATTCTTAGAATCACACAACCTCCCAAAACTGAATGAAGAAGAAGTAGAGAATCTGAAAAGACCAATCACAAGTAAAGAGATTGAAACAATCTCTTTCAAAACCTAATCACAAACCTCCCCAAAACACAAAAGTTCAGCACCAGAGGGCTTCTCTGGAAAATTCTACCAAACATTCGAAGAAGATTTAATACCTATCCTTCTCAAACTCTCCCAAAAAATTGAAGAGGATGGGATACTTTCTAACTCCTTATATGAAGCAAACATTACCCTGATACCAAAACTAAACAGGGACAACACAAAAAAGGAAAATTACAGGCCAATATTGGTGATAAATATAGAGGCAAAAGTCCGCAATAAAATATTAGCAAATTGAATACAATGATTCATTAAAAGGATCATACACCATGATCAAGTGGAATTTATTCCAAGAACTCAAGGATGGTTCAGCATCCACAAATCAATCAATGAGATACATCACGTTAACAAAATGAAGAATAAAAATCACATGATCATTCCAATAGCTGCCGAGAAAGCATTTGCTAAGATTCAGCATCCATTTATAATAAAAATTCTCAATCAAATGGATATAGAAGGAAAGTACTTCAGCATAATCAAGGCCATATACAACACACCCACAGTCAACATCACACTCAAGGGTGAAAAACTGAAAGCTATCCCTCTAAGAACGGGCCCCCTCCGGCCATTTTTATTCAACATAGTATTGGAGGTCCTAGCCAAAGCAATTAGGCAAAAAAATAAATAAATAAATAAAATAAAAGGAACACAAATTGGAAAGGAAGAATTAAAACTGTCACTAATAGTGCAGTTGACATAATTTTATATATAGAAAACCCTAAAGAATCCACCAAAAAATGATTATAAATAATAAATAAATACAGTGAAGTTGCAGGATACAAAATCAACTTGTAAAAATCAGTTGCATTTCTATACACTAACAATGAACTAGCAGAAAGAGAAATCAATCAAAAATACAATTGCAACAAAAAGAATAAAATATCTAGGAGTAAATTTGACAGAGGAGGTAAAAGACCTATGCGCTAAAAACTACAAGACATTGAAAGAATTAAAGAAGACACAAAGAAATGCAAAGACATTCCATGATCTTGGATTGGAAGAATTAACATAGTTAAAATGTCCATACTTCCTAAAGCAATCTACAGATTCACGGCAATCCAATCAAAATCCCAATGGCATATTTCATGGAAAAAGAACAAAGAATCCTCAAATTTGTATGGAACAACAAAAGACCTTGAATAAGCCAAAGCAATCCTGAGAAAAAAGAACAAAGCTGGAGGCATCACAATCCCTGACTTCAAATTATACTACAAAGCTATAATAATCAAAACAGCATGGTACTGGCACAAAAACAGACACAAAGGTCAATGGAACAGAATTGAGAGCCCAGAAATAAACCCTCACATTTATGGACAGCTAATTTTTGACAAAGCAGTGAAGCATATTCGATGGAGAAAGGAGAGTCTCTTCAATAATGATGTTGAGAAAACTGGACAGCCTCATGCAACAGAATGAAAGTAGGCCATTATCTTACACCATACACAAACATGAACTCAAAATGGATTAAAGCCTTGAATATAAGACCTGAAATCATAGAACTCCTACATGAACTCAAAATGGATTAAAGCCTTGAATGTAAGACCTGAAATCATAGAACTCCTAGAAGAAAACATAGGTAGTTCACCCTTTGACATCAGTCTTATCAACATCTTTTTGAATATGTTTCCTCAGGCAAGGGAAACAAAAGGAAAAATAAACAAGCAGGACTACATCAGACTAAAAAGCTTCTGCACAGCAAAGGAAACCATCAACAAAACAAAAAGACAACCTATCAACTGAGAGAAGATACTTGCAAATCATATCTCCAATAATGCGTTAATCTCCAAACTATATAAAGAACTTATACAACTCAACAGCAAAAAATACAAACTACCTGATCAAAAAATGGACGGAGGATCTGAAGAGACATTTCTCCCAAGAAGATATACAGATGACCAAAAGGCACAAGAAAAGATGTTCAACATCACCGATTATTAGGGAAATGCAAATCAGAACTACGATGAAATATCACCTCACAATGTCAGAATGGCTATAATTAAAAAGACAAGAAACAAGTGTTGAAGAGCATGTGGAGGAAAGGGAACCCTTGTACACTGCTGGTGGGAATGCAAACTGGTGCAGCATAGTGATTCCTCAAAAAATGAAAAATAGAGCTACCATATGATCCAGCTATTTCACTTCTGGGTATTTATCCACAGAACATGAAAACACTAATTCAAAAAGGTATATGCTCCCCTGTGTTCATTGCAGCATTATTCACAATAGTCAAGACCTGGAAGCAACCTAAGTGCCCATCAATGGATGACTGCATAAAGAAGATGTGGTATATGTATGATGGAATACTACTCAGCCATGAAAATGATGAAATCTTGCCATTTGCTGATAACATGGATGGATCTTGAAGGTATTGTGCTAAGTGAGATAAGTCAGACAGAGAAAGCCTAAAACCATAGGACTTCACTTGTATGTGGAAGATAAACACACACATAGATACAGAGAACAGATTGGTGGTTACCACAGGGAAGGGAGTAGGTGGGGGTAAAAGAGGGAAAGCAACACATGTATGGTGGTGTATAAAAACCAGACTATTGGTGGTGAACACAATGTAGTCTAATCAGAATTCAAAATATAATGATGTACACCTGAAATTTATATAATGTTATAAACCAATGTTACCTCAATAATATAATAAAATGTCTTCTACAGCCTTTGCACTGTGTGAGGGCTGGGGAGGAGAATCAGTTCAATCAACGTTCACATAATGTATATGGATGCTGTTTCTCTTTAGTCTCTTTACAACCAGAGCAGTCCCACTGCCTTTTGTTTGTCTGTTTTTCATGACATTGACTTTTATAAAGATACCAGACACTTGGATGGATTCTGGACTTGCTGGATTATTTCCTTCTGATTGTATTCTGATTTAACATCCTCATCAACAGTACTATGTAGGTGATGTTGAATTCCATTTACACATGAGGAAACAGATTATGTCAGGTTGTCCCACTATCAGCCGTGCTACATTGTGTAAGTTGAGCGCCTTCCAGATCTCTCCACGGTAGAGGTACATTTCCCCTTTGTAAGAATTTCAGTCATTTGAGGGGTGATACATTAAGATTAAGAGAATGCCCTGAATCCCCAAATGATTTTAGCATCCACTGATAATCTTTGTTTAATCTATCAGAAATTTTTAAATAGTGATTATCTAATTCCACCATTTCTTCTTCATTTGATTAGCTGGCATTCTTCTATGAATAACAGCTTTCCTCACCCCTCTTTCCTCCTTTCTCTCTCTTCCTTTTTAGTATCACTATGAACCCATGGGCTTTTGAAAATTTTGTTTGAGTTATAATCCTTTAGCGTTAATGTTATTTTGATGTTTGAATTGCCCCAAATTTTGCCAAAGGGAGCCCCTTCAAGTTATTGGGTGTGCGTATGTGTGTGTGTGTGTTTAATGACACCTTTAGGTTTTGAGAACTGCCATGATATCTTTTCTTTCCTGCTTTATTGAGGTTAATTGACAAATAAAATTGTGATATATTTAAAGTGTACAATGTGATGGTTTCATATACGTATAAATTGTAAAACGATTCCCACAATCAAATTAATTAATACATCCATCACCTCACACAGTTACCTTTTATTTTGGTAAGAATGTTAGGATCTACTCTCTTTTTTCTTTTAAGAACCATGCTTTTGGTGTCAAGTCGATGAACTCTTCACCTAGCTATGGGTCTCAAAGACTTTTTCCTATATTTTTCTCTAAAATTTTTATAGTTTTGCATTTTACATTTAAATCTATGATCCATATGAGGTAAATTTTGTGTAAGGTATTTGTTTTGGTCAAGGTTCACGTTTTTGCCTGGGAACCTCCCATTTCTCTCACACTTTGATCAGCGGCATCACTGTTCATGGAGAAGTCACCAGCTCTGTGGGTCTCCTTCTTGCTCATCGTCTCCTCCCCACTTCCCCAGTCCAGGGCTCACTGTCTGTCTCAGATCACTGCAAGAATTTTCTACATTCCTTCTCTGTTTTGCCTCTCTAACCTCAATCTATTTTTCTCCGTTCTGTCGCAGAATCATCTTCTTATGATGAAGATGTCACTTGCCTTCTTAAACACCTTAAATAGTGTGGAACAACAGCAGACAGAGCCCTGGCTCCTTAGCTGGACACACACGGCCCAGACAACCCGGCCACAGTTTCCTTGTCTTCGCCTCCACCTGTTCCCCGTCTCACACTATTTCAGCCACACCAGACGTGCAAAGGTCTTTCAGAGATGCATAGCAGATGCCATTTTTTCCCACTGCTAAGCCTTTTTTCTGACCCACGTCCCTCAACCCTAGTTGGAAGATCACCTTTTCTCCATATCTTTTCCCCTAAACACATACCCCCCACATGCTCAGGCAGAACTAATTGCAGCCCCATGAGACTCTCTTTATCTCTCCATAGTACCTCCTTTTTTTCATGTGTAAAATGGGGCTAATCAAAAAAACTTATCTTGTAAGGTTGTTGTGAAAATTATATGAACTAATACACGTAAAGCATAGTAAAAGCATACTTTAGACCATAATAAGTGCTCAATGCATTAGTCATTATTGGTGTTGTTGTTATAATTATACGTACCCTTGCTGTATCTTATGTAGTAGTTCATCATAGATGCTTTTTTTCTATTGGTTATTTACTTCTTTTCTCCACTAAGTTGTAAGATTTTCTATGCATATATTACTTATTCTACATTAGTACATTGCAGGTTCTTTATAAACATTTGTTGAATTGATTGTTTCAATTCAATTAATAAGCCAATTCAATTTAAAAAGTTATCTAACTGGGGCCAGCCCAGTGGAGTAGTGATTAAGTTCACACGCTCCAATTCAGTAGCCTGGGGTTTGCAGGTTTGGATCCCGGATGCTGACCTACACACCACTCATTAAGCCATGTTGTGGTGGCATCCCATATACAAAATGGAGGAAGCCTGGCACAGATATTAGCTCAGTAACAATCTTTCTCAAGCAAAAAGAGGAGGATTGGCAACAGACGTTAGCTCAAGGCCAATCTTCCTCATCAAAAAAAAAAATGTTTAATTTTCCCCCTTGAATCAACAAATTGTTTTATTAAACTAATTATTTTGGCAATTGGTGGACATCCCTCCACTTCAATTTTTGTTGTAATTGTGCTAATACAAGCATGATGGTATAATGACTTGCTGAAATAAAAGACAATCCGAGAATTTATTCATGATATAAAATGTAGGTTTCTTCTACTTAATGCTCACCAATAAGACAACATTCTTTTTTTGTTAAAAAAAAAAAAAAGAAGAAGAAGAAGAAAACTGTGTTAGCTCTAGTAGACAGGTACTATTGGAGTCATCTTCACTTTCCATTAAAACTTTACTTTTCCCTCGTTCTTAGAAGTTGTATGAAGAAGGATTAGTGCAGAAGAGTTAGAATAGTTGAACATTTGGGTAAAGAATAAAAATTCAGAATTCTATTAGAGAAAAGTAATGCAAATGGGAAGGATTTGGTGGACCACACTGAAAAAATGATATGCTCATTTATGGATGGTGTTAATACGAAAATAAAACTTTCTAGAAAAGCAGCAGTATACTTTTCTCCCAATGAAGAATCTCAGAGTATATATACAATTACTTAGGGAAAAAAAATCTCACAATGTCTCCACAGCAGCGTTGGTAGCATTTTCGGTTGCTTCCTCCTGCCACAGAGCCTGACTCTGGTTTTAGGGTTCATCCTCCGCAGCCGGGGGCTAAATTGATTGGCCTAAGCCATTCTCCATGCTCATGCTTGGTTCAGGAAGAGCCCATGACACCATTCTGAGGTATGAGGCACAAGAGTAAAGGGGCTGGATGATTTGTCTTGCTCTTAAAAAAAAGGGGGGAGAAGGAGCCACTCCATTTTCCTGCCTTGGGATATTATTTTATGAAGGTCTCCTAGCAGCTCCTGAAGTCACCACACAACTATAAAAGACAAATATAAGCCACCACTGAACATGGCAGAGGAGCAAGATGGAAAGAACCTGGGTCCCTAATGAGTCTCTGAGCCTCTGAAAAAGCTCAGAACCCCTCTGTCTCAGAAAAGGCCAGTGGATATTCTGTTTCTGGCCTACAAAGTACCCTAACTGACAAAGCATTTAAGAGTGGATCCAGGGGGCAGCCCTGTGGCCGAGTGGTTAAGTTCGTGCGCTCCGCTTCGGCAGCACACGGTTTTGCCGGTTTGGATCCTGGGTGCTGACATGGCACTGCTCATCAAGCCATGCTGGGGCGGCGTCCCACATCCAAGAACTAGAAGATCTACAACTGGAATATACAACTGTGTCCTGGGTGGCTTTGGGGAGAAGAAGAAGAAGAAAAAAGGAAGATTGGCAACAGATGTTAGCTGAGGTGCCAATCTTTAAAAAGGAAAAAAAAGTGGATCCAGTCTCTATGTCTGCCTGACACACTGATTTTTAAGAGTGAACCTACACTTTAGCTGGGTAAAAATGTGTTCATACATACAAGGAATATTGTAGAAGAGAAACAGCCAGCCTTGCTGTATGACTGTTGAGGAGGAGCAGTATAAAGAGCACAGGCTCCTCCAGCAGGAACCCAGGTTCAGATCCCACCTTCGCAGCTTGCAGCTGTGTGGCCTCAGGCAAGATGCTTTATTTGACTGACCTTCAGTTCCTTCATTGCAAAATGACCACGATGACACCTGCGCATAGGTTTATAGGGAGTATTAAATGCAATAATGTAATAATACAAGGTCTGTCAAATAAGAAGCCAAATAAATGTCAGTTTCTCTTCCCCTAATTAATCCTTTGCCAAGATGAAACACTAACTCAGTTTATTAGACCATTAATTCAGATATCAAGAGTAATTTCTCCTGAAAAGTTTCCAATGTTAATGTCTCTACTGCGAAGCCTAGCGTGCTGCAGAAGGGAACACACAGTGGTACTCTCCACCCTAGAGAAAACGGGCATGACGATAACACTGTGGGAGGGTACATGCCCTTGACTGTTCTATACTCACACCTTAAACAGGGTGTGTGGAGGGAATAGCAGGCTGCAGGGAAAGCGTGCTCACAGTAACTTCTGCTCCAAATTATTTCCACAGTTTCCATTACATTCCATCAAAAGCTAATCATATTATACTGATATTATTACAAACCTCTCAAGTACTATTAACACACTATCTTGTGGATATATTGTGTTTGGAGTATGAAAACAAAAATAGAAGTTGGCGTTAACAAGAAGTACTCTTTATTCCTGGCGTAGCAATACTGGCTATTGTAAAGGTCTCACCTTTACAGTAAATGCACAGCAGTCATGTGTACTTAAATTTTCATTCATCTAGTTGCCCTCTTCTACTAATAGTAAGGATAAAATTGGTAAAATTTAACTGGAGGACAATTTCACACCAAATCCTTAAAAGCGCATTTACATTTTAATCTAGAAATTCCACTTCTAGGAGTTTACTTTAAAGAAAGAATTGGGATTTGTACAATGATTTCCCAAGGAGAGTTTTTCTTGCAAGAAGAAAACACCCTAAGCGTTCGACATTAGAAGATTGGTTAAATGATGAAACGTCCACCCCTAGGGAACACTATGCAACGATTAAAAATGAAGTTACAGAAAAACATTTGCTGACATGGAAAGATGTACCTGATGTACTGTTAGAATTTGAAAGGTCATAAACTGTATGTAAGTGCTTCACAGTTTGTATAAAAATAAATATATTTATTTATAAAAGTATTAAAAACTACATACCAAAGTAAAGTTGAACAATGCTGCTTTCTAAGGACTTTTATTTCCTCTGTTTTGAGTCTGTATATTTTCTGCAGCATGCATGAATTAATTGTGTAGTAAAGAAAAAGACATTTTAAAAATGCAAAAGAAGGATTAGTAAAGCTCTTTTAAGCTAAATAGTAAACAGATCCCTTCACCCCTCGTTAGGTGGATTCTGAGCACTGGCTTTTCAGATTTCCCCCAAAACCCGATGTGGGAAGCTGGAATTTAGGAGACAGAAGACAAGCTCCCTGGGCAGGGGACTCTTCGGGAGGCGACTGCCCAGGCTTCGAGCTCTGGGGGCCGCCCTTCTCTCCTCCCCCGCCTTCCTGTTCACCATTGCCTGGGAAACTCGAGAGCCCTGTCTCTCGCTGGGGCAGTCTCTTGAGTCAAAGGTTCCCAAGCCCCTGCACTGAGGCTCAGTGACCCTTCAAGCAACTGTTCTGCCTGTGTTTAGTTAGTTCTTTGTGGTTCCAGGGAAGTTTCTTTTAAAGAGAAAGAAACTGGTGGCTGCTCTGGGATGCAGGTCCCGGCTGTCACCTCTAAGTGAACAAAAGCTCTGGCTTCTCTTAGAGCTCTGCCTGCTGCAGTGACCTGGCCTCCCCTTGTGTACAATATTATCAATAATTATTATTGTAGCTGGTATTTGTTGACCCTTGCTATATGTTCCACGGCCAGCCGTCTGGTGATTAAGATCCGGCGCTCTCACCACTGCAGTCTTGGTTCATTTCCCAGTCAGGGAACCTCACCACCCCTCTGTTGGTTGTCATACTGCGGTGGCTGCATGTTGCTGTGATGCTGAGAGCTCCGCCACTAGTTTTTCAAACACCAGCAGGATCGCTCCTGGTGGACAGGTTTCAGTGGAGCTTCCAGACTGAGACAGACTAGGAAGAAGGACCTGGCCACCCGCTTCTGGAAAAATCAGCCATGACAATCCTGTGAACAACAGCGGAGGGTTGTCTGATAGAGCTTGAAAGACGAGAGGACGGCGCAGAAGACTGAGCAGCGTTCTGCTCTACTGTGCACAGGGGCGCCGGCGCCAGAACCAACTTGAGGACACTAACGACAAATAGGTTCCATGCGCTCTGTCAAGCACTTTTCATCAATTATTTTATTTAAACTCTTAAAAGAGCCCTGGAAGATTAACACTATCATTATCCCCATTTTAGAGATGAGAGGGCAGTTTGCCCAAGACTACGTAGCTGGTAAAGAGTAGAGTGAAGGAAGATGGGACCCTGGGTCTATCTGGATTTTAACCATTTAAATGAGCATGTTTATAGTTCACACTGGGCAGAAAGTCCAATTGGCCATTCCTGGGTCTTCCTGAACCAGAATAAAAGTGATTCCAAGAAAACATTAAACCACTTCACAACTGTAGGAGTGATTCTGCTACGAGGCCGTGCCCTTGGCTGCCAGTGGCAAGGACAGCCAAGCCGTCACCAAGGCTCCTCGTGGGTTCAGCTCCACACTGACTTGCTTAAGTGTGTCACTTACCCTCTCCAAATCTCAGGTCCTTACACGAAAATGAGCTTTATCAAACTTGTGCTAAGTACCTCATTTGTGAGTATCAAATGAGACAACATGTGTGTAAGCACTTTTGAAAGCACAAAGGGCAAGAAATCCATTAACCCTACATGCAAATTACTTCTGCCCTCAAAACTCAAAAGCAATGTAACTTTTACACGGCATTATGCCAAAGGCTGAGCAAGGGGCTGGAGAAATGCAGGGGACCCTAACGTCAAAGAAGCCCCCGCGTGACGTTCCCGCTCGGGGGTCGGTTCACCGCGTCCTGAGGGAAGGCCTCGACTCAATGTCCCGCCCCCCGTTCGCGCTCCTGGATTCAACGCTTCCGCTCGAAGTGCGTGAGCTTCGGGACGACGGCAGTTTTTGCCACAGGATTGAAGACTCTCCTGTGACTTGATGTTAGGAGGTCTCCTGGGTCATTTTGGTTTCTGCTCCCTGGGAGCAAATTGAAGCTTCGGCAGTGAAGTGACACGCATTCCGTTTTAACTCAGGATGGCACTTGGCTCAATAATTCAAAAATACATGCCAAATCTTAGGATTATATTTGCACAAGGGCTAATCTGTTTAAAAACTAATATCTGGGGGTAGGGGCAGGAAAGGAATTTTTCTTGACCATTTTTTAAGTTGTAAAAGCAATCCGTGACCATGTGAAGCAATTTCAACAGCCCGTGTGCAGTGGGAGCTGAAGGAAGCCACTCAGTGCGCGTCTCCGCGCCCCGTCAGTAAACGCTGCTGACAGTTTCTTATACATATTTTGAGAATTTTTCTATGATTAAACAAGCAAACAGATGTAAATACATATCTATTTTTTAACAAACAGAATCTTTCATACTATGGAGGTTGTTGTGAAAAATGCTTTTTTTCAACTAAAAGTACTTTTGTACAGTTTTTCATATCCACTTGTGTGACTCTCACAGGTTTAAAATCTCCTGTGCAGTATTCCATTGCATGGATATGCCATAAACCATTTAAGAATTTTTCTCTGGATGTACATTTAGTTGTTAATAGATTTCTAATATCACAAACAATGGTGCAATCAACAAGTCCATCATGTCTTTGCTCAATTATGTGAATACATCTGTAGGAAAATTCTTAAGTAAAATCAATAGGTCAAAGGAGATATGCATTTAAAATGGTGATGGGTGTTACAAACCACCATCTGAAAGCGGCTGTGCTAACTGACTCTCCCCCTACAGCTGGTGTGCAGGAGCCCGACCCTCATGCACAGTCAGTAGAGACTATACGAGAAGCTATTAGACCGGGGGCATAGTATCAATGGTTAAGTGGACACTGGATTAAAATAAGTATTTTAAGGTCTTGGATACTAAGAAACTGGGAATCCCTGCCTTTATGTGTACTGTAAATTGCCCGGCTCCTCACTCTGCAAAGAAACAAGACTGAAGTGAAGTGAATCTCCTGAGGCGGGGCTGCGCCTCCCGGCGTGCTGGCAGTGTGCCAGGCACTGCACTACGCGCTCTCCTTACGGTGAGTCCTGTCCCCCGCAACACGGTGAGGAGGGAACTTTTATCATTCCCATTTTACAGACAAGAAAACTAAGCACAAAGAAGTTAAACTTCCCAAAGTCACTCAGCTGATAAGCGACAGAGCTCAGATTCGAGTCCAGAGTCAGGTGCTTCAAGCACTTAGACATCTGCCTCTGTCTTCCCCCGGACATGCTAAACGCAATTATTCAACATTGTTCCATGCCAGGAAGGACACATGAACCACCTTACCCTGACAGCAACACAAAGCGTTATCCCTATTCCTCGGAGATAGTAAAGTGGCTTGCCAGAGTGACAGAGGGAGGATCTGTACCCAGGCGTGTCTGATTCTGAAGCTTTATTCATTCTACTGCACCATGCTTCTTTATAGGCACTGGCTGTCATAATACCCAGTTTACAGCGGAGGAAATCAGGCCTTCAGAGAGAGGGGAATAAGGAGGCTAAGGAGGAGCTGTCCCCTTAACAAACAGAGCTTACTGGGGCCTCTCAGCCTAACTCCTCCTTCACCCGAGCTCTGGACAGTTAGAACGCCCACGTACTGTTCGTGACATGCGGGTGGTCATACAGCAGCACACAGTGGCAGTTTGCTCTCTCCCATATAGTGCCAGCTCGAATTGTCCAATGTGGACCAAAATCGAAGGCAGAACTAAAGTCTCCCAATTCCAAATATCAACCGACCGAGTTGAGGAAGGGTGACAGAGTCGGGTGAGGATGAGCAGGTGGACTCCCACACTGCAGAGACATTCATCACTAGACCATGTTAGCAACGGAGCTTCAATCTCAGTGAGCAACGCATTATCAGTCCACCAAAAAAGTAGGTTTGGTGCTGGTTCCTGAGTTTACAGCTATATTTCCTTGCTGCATATAGAAAAGATCTAGGACCCAAGGCAGATAGGAAGAAGAACATGAGAGAAGAGCCTTCTGGGTAGGAAAGCCCTCCAGTCGCTGCTCTGCTCACACCGTCGCACCCAGCACAGCGTATAAGAGTTCAGGCCTTGGGTTCAAATCCCCTCTGCTACTTTCCTGCTGTGTGACCTTGGACAAGTTACTGAGCCTCTCTAGCCACAGTTTTCTCATCTATAGAATTAGTAATAACCCACAGCACCAACCCCATTGGTCTGTCAAGAAGATCTAATATTGTCTAGTACAGATCGCTGCCCTGAGGTTGAGGGCAAAGCACAGAATCGCCCAAGTCCACATGGACAGACCCCTCTGCTTCACGTTTCAGCGTCTTCTTGCTTCTTTGTTTTAATGTGATCAGGAAAGCATACTGTCCTGTTTCTCAGTCTGGGGCTGGGAAGGAGCCTCCTACTCATCTTCTCATGACAGCTGTAAACTCTGGATGTCAGAGGGCGCAAATCCTGTGTTTCTGTGTCTGGCAGCCCTAGTTACAAATGGGGCATGAGATCCACGGCATCATCGTCGCAAAACAAACACGTTACCAGAGCTTATCTTTGGTGCTCACAGCTCATCAGGCACAAGTCTGCGTGCGGTTGCTTCGTAGGCTGTGAGGGTTAATGTGATCATCTCTTAAAAGGTGACTTCTTTGTATATCATGGATGCTAACATAATATTACTACAAGTATTGTCCTGACTATACGGTAAAACAAGTCAGCCTGGAAGTATATGCAAATTTTACCATTATGTTGTTCAGTTTTAAGGGCGATGAAACATTTGCTTTGGGCTCCTCACATTGTATTGCAAATCCATAAAAAACTTACTATTCATTTCTACACCTAAAGTTTATTTAGCATTAAGCCCCTGCCATTATTTCCCTTTCAGTGGAAGTTGGGTTTTCGATTATACATCACAACCCGATATTATAGAGATCTTTATTTGCAAAGAAATTTAGTGTCTTTTCTGTTTATGTTGAACCAGTACCTCTGTCCTTGTTAGTCAGGCAGTGGAAGGCAGAGCTTCAGGTCTTCTCTATGAGAAGATGTCTGCATCTCTGATAACAGCGTTTGCTCTTTTATCTCCTCCAGGAGCAAAGAACGTCAGTGTGATGGCTCAGGCCTGCCAGGCGCTGCTGGCTGGGACCGGGTCTGTATGAAGCCAAGACATCTTCTTGAAAAATGAAGTATGATAATATAATAATACGATAATAATAATAATAATAATTCACTCAGACTAGCCGTTAGAAATTGTGTGGATCCAAAAAAGGTATTTTTACAGTTGAATTTAGAAAAAGGAACCTAAATTCTGTCAGAATGGTTGGTGTCTATAAACATAACTTTTGTCTTCCATGCCTCAATCTTTTGTCCAAGGAATTATGAGAGTGGATTAAAAATCAGGCAAAACTTGAGGAGCTGAATAAGCCGTGCGTGAGACGAGAGAAAAATGAAAGATTTGGATGTCGCTCGTTTGGGGAAATAGATGGTTCACGTGCAGACAGTTCTTGGACTCTCGCAAGGAGCCCTTAAGAAGCGCCTCCTCCTGTCCATTTCTGGTTCCCATCGCCAGCCTCTCACAGCCAGTTCAAACGTTTAAGCCCCTTTAAGTACTCTCTTCCTTCTACCCCCTGCCTTTAGTCAATCTTGAAATCCTATTCACCCCTACCTTATATAATCTCCTATCTTTTCCATTCTTTACACACCTAATTCAAGGTCTCGTTTCCTCCTCCTTGTGGTAGCAACACAGGCTTCTGAATGATCTCCCTGTGGCCGCTCTCCGCGCAGCGCGGCTCTGCACCGTGGCCACATCCCCCTCCACACGAGGTCATTTCAATCATGCCACTTCTCTCTCCAAAACTTTCAGGGGAAAACTCCGACACCACGGCTACAGCTCTTTGACCAACTCTGCTTTACTTTTCCAGGCATTTTTCCCATTACCTTCCTATATATTATCCAAATTTCAGCCAAATTGCGCATTCCGTCTAATCATCCCCAAATCACCTCATTCTGCTTCCTCCTCACAGAGTAACTTCTTCTCCACTCTACAAATTCCTACCAATCCCTCCATCCCAAAATTAAATGCAACCTATGCTCTACACAAAAATCAACACTTCCTATATCCCTCGGCTGTAGTATTGAAATTCCTCCGGCCCTGGGTTCAGACTGTCCGCACAATCAGATCATACAGGGTCTTTCTATGCCATAGAAAGTAGTTTGGAATTTATTTTCTAGGCTATAGGGAACCACGAAGAGTATCAAGCAGGGGAATTATAAATCAGAGTGGCATTGAACTCAGATGATGCTGTGGCGGTGAAGAGGCTAACTTGGATGGGAGCAAAGAGGCTAGAAATGGAAGGACCCATTAAGCAATTATTGGATCTTCCTGAGAGAGAAGACTGAAAGAAGGGCATTTTGGGGGCAGAAGATGATGAGAAAAGTTCTAAGTGTGTTGAATTTGATGTTCTGAGGAATAGGAAAAGAGGGGCCAAACACCTGTGGTGCAACATGAAGGAGGCACTCACCCAGGTGCCCAGCCTGCACTCACGGGACCTTGAGAATGAGTGTCTCCTTCAACTCTTCACCCTGGGGGCCTCGTTTGCCTCACCCTCAGTTGCTCTGTTACATTAGAGATATCACCTTGGCAGCCAAGGAGGTAGGCCATCTCCCTTCAAGAAAGAACTTGCTGTTCAGCTGCAAAAAGCACGATTAGCTGACAGCCTCCAGCGACAGAACATTCAGGATCTGCCTCAACCTTTAAGACGCAGCCATGCCCTTCCTGGGAAACCTCAGTCAGTGACTGAGCACGTTAGGGCTGCTAGGCCTGGATATTTCTGTCCGTCGCGGGGCTCCTTCAATACGAGGCAACCTTCCCTCTGGAGGTCGCCATGAATTGGATGAGATTGTCAGATCTGCACTGTGGTCTGAAGGCTTTTGCTGTCCAATCCTTTTTCCATTCCCAGAAGACCTAAATGACACTTCTAGTCCAGAATTAGTCATACCAGCCTGGGCCTGCAGCTAGACATGAAGTGAGTAAGCTGAAGCGGCCTTGTCATGTAATGGTTAGAAGGCTGGGCTCCAGACTCTGTGTTGAAATCCCAGCTCCACCACTTCCGACCTTGTACAACCTTAGACAAGTCACGTAACGTCTTGGTACCTCAGTGTCTTCATCTGTAGAATGAGGATTTTAACAGTAAGTGAGATCTAAATGAGATAACACACAAAGTGTCTAGCACAGTGCCTGTGCAACTATCAATGCCCAGTGTACATTTAGGAAACCCACTTGTGAAAACCTATTTCATTTAATTTCTCAGAAAACTGCTGGTTCAACCTACGTTTTTCCCCCCGAGGAAGATTTGCCCTGAGCCAACAACAACTGCCAATCTCCCTTGTTGTGAATGTGAGCTGCCACCACACCACGGCCACTGACAGGTCCATGCTGGGAACTGACCCAGGGTGCTGAAGTGGAGCACACCCAACTTAACCACTAGGCCTTCAGGGCTGGTCTTCAACCTACTTTTCTTCGTGAATTCTGAGTTGCCATGTTATTTTCTCATCTTCACAACAATTGGTAATTTTTGATCTCTCAAAAAGCAAGAATATAATGCAAAGTGAAAGAATCATTATAATAGTAAGTAGTAAATGCTCAAGAAATATTAACGTTATTGGTTAGAGTTTGAAATGCTGCCTACAGAGGTTGTTGGGTATAATCAAATAGAAGAAATGTTCTCTTTCTCAAGAATTTTCCACATGATGTAATAAAGCTAATGAAGATTAATTAAAAACATGTCAAACCCAACCCTGTGATCTTTTTCAGTTTCACTTCCTGTTACCCCAGTGCGGCTTCTCCTCCCCGTGCACCGTCCTCGCCTTATTGTCTCTTGTTGTGTTATGCTTCTCTCCATCTGTTTTCCATCTATCCAAAACACCTACTCCTCTCCTTTCCACCAGTTCCTGCTAATCATCTTCTTCAGAACTTGGTTGAAAACTCACCTTCTCCAGTTTCCTTGACCAGCCCACCCTGCTCCCTCCCAGAATGATCACTCCTCTCCACTGGCGAACCCTAAGAATTGCGTCATTTAGAAACTAAGTAGAACAAAAAATAGCTAATTCTCAAACCATTTTGAAGGTGTCTGTGCCTCGGTAAACAATTTTAATGATGAAATAGTAGGAACAACATCTCCTCCTTCAGACAAGACCTCCCCTCCTCACCTGCCCTTTTGCTCGAGGCTGGGAGGTGGCTTGGCAAAGCGATACTCAGTTCATGATTACTTACAGGATGAACGTTTTCAGCTGTGGACGCATGGTCAGTCTACAAATTATATTTTTAATATCCTCTTTCTACATGTCAGCCTTAAAAAATGAAGTTTCATAAGAAAATCTCAGTCATTTAATGAGGAAACTATTGTGTGGAGGAAGTGTTTTGCAATCCTTTTCGGTTTTGCAGGTAATATAAAGCCGTTTCACAAAGTAAAAGCCTGGTCTGTAATACATCTGCAAGCCAGAGGAAGTCATAATTAGAGGCAGATGGCAATGTGGCATTCTTTCCTCTCACTATTTAGTACATATGATATTCCCTACAAAATGGCACTAAATGTTTTCCTGCCACCACACAATGCCATATACGCTCAGAAAAATCAAACCTCTTTTCATGCCTGTGAAACTGACATCAAAGAAAATAACCAACTTCAAAAGTAAGACGAAAGTGTTTTGTAATGTGGTTGAATGCAATGAATGTTTTTACATAGCTTAACATTTGTATATTTGCATTAGCGCCTACTGCAATTCATACAAAAAAAGTGCTGCTGGGGGCCGGCCCTGTGGCCAAGGGGGTAAGTTCACGCTTTCTGTTTTGGCAGCCCTGGGGTTCCCCTGTTCGGATCCTGGGCACAGACCAACACAATGCTCATCAAGCCATGCTGTGGCAGCATTCCACAAAGAAGAACTAGAATAAATGGCAACTAGAATATGTGACTATTTACTGGGGCTCTTAGGAGAAAAAGGAAAAAAAGAGGAAGATTGGCAACAGATGTGAGCTCAGGGCCACTCTTCCTCACCAAAACAAGGGCCTGCTAAATCTTCGGCATCCTACACATTCAATATGAAACTTTCATCAAGATAGTCACATTCAAGGCCAACTTCCTGCTCAAATAGGTCACAATCTTAGGTGTATTTAAGTATTGGAAATGAATAGTACCTAAAATTAAAATCCTTGACACACAGAGCTGTACATGAGTATAACATTAATAGCATACACAGGTTTTTAATGGCTCCTAATATAACATGCTCCCTCAAGGAACATTCATATATGTTGAAACGCATTTTTACCATACTACTTTGAGTAATTATGAATTGAACATGGTTGATAAAACCAGCAGTAAAAGTTATGTAATTTTTAAAAATACACATAATCTTCCGTAAGTACACAGCTCTATATGTGATAAAATATTAGATCTCAAATGCTAAAAAGTAAATGTAGTTTTCACACTGATTTTCAAGAATATACATTTTTATTGTTACAAGTCAGTAAACTATTTTACCAAAGTTTCAATCATCTCCAATTCAAAGAAAATCAAAATCAACTGTTTGTTTTATAATCGATATCATGAAGCAAAAGCAATTAATAACTGATACAAAATAATCAACTTATCTACTACCTCATCTTAAATATAGTGACGGTATTAAAACTACCCTATCTGTTACACCTAACAACTTTGTATTTCAGAGGTTCCATTTTCAAATGTCATTACCCACTGGACACTTAGAAAACCCACTTGTGAAAATCTATTTTATTCAATTTCTCAGAAAACTGCCAGTTCATCCCATTTTCTTTGTGAATTCTGAGTTGCTATGTTATTTTCTCATCTTCACAATTAATCATTATTGCTCTCTCCAAAACGAGAACATAACGCAAAGTGAAGAATTATTATAATATAAAGACAATAAAGCAAATTTCTATTATACAAATGAGCAGCACTCAAAACAAGTTGTTTATCTTAAACAAACAACACATTATAGTTATAATTAGCTCATTACCACAGTTAGAAATATTCATACACATTTTTCAAAATAAGTCTTTCGAATAAAGTACTGCAAGCATCTTTCTAGCTTAAGGATTTGAAATAACAATTAAGTCTGAACCTTAAATCATTCGTCTCTATAACTAGCAGAGCAGGTCCCAAGACTGTAAATCTTACCCAATGAGACAAGGGATGCTGAATGTATTATTAATTGCTAAGTGATTTCTTAATTTTAGAATCTAGCACCCAACACTGGCAAATAAATAATGTGATTTATGAGCCCGGACTCTCACGCTGCTTTACTAGAGTTCAACAAACACTGGCACATCCTAAATGCACAGTGTGACTGTGACCTGGACGAGCCAGGAAAGCCAGCAGGACCCGGAGAGAGCAGGTGTATCCCCTCCGCTTGCTATTCAAGTACTAGGACTCAGAACACCGAAGATGCCGCTGCACACCGCGGCCCGAGGCCCGGTCCCTGGAGGAGAACCGCGTCTCTCCCCGCGGGGATTACTGAGTTTGAAGAAGGCAGGTAACAACATGGGGTAGAAATTCTTATGCAGCAGCAGCAAGATGACTCTTCTCTCCAAATTTTCAAAACGCAACATCCCCTCCCCAGGCACATGCACATAAGCACCTTTTTTAAGCAAGAAAGGAGGGTTTTTCAAACAGCTGCCTAAAACATGCCATTTGCATGCAAATGAAAAATGTATTTTTCCTCTACTTGCTGCTGTGTGACATGTTTACAGATCCTATTAGAAAACCTGGATGTACATAAAAAGTAGTGCTTTCTATGAGATTCCTTTATTGCAATCTGCCTGTGCAGACATATGTGTACATAAATAATACATATTTGTGCAAACACGCCTATGTTAACAAGACACACACACGCATACCTAGACCTATAATTAAGCTTATACTGCTCTACAAGCCCCCTTTTACATTTTTTTAGCATGCATGTTATTCAGGAGACATTTTTTTAAAAAAATAACAAGCAATTGCATTAAATGCACACCAAAGTGGCATATTCAGAGGAGCAAATACATTACCAGACGCATTTTGAAGTTTCTGGAACACCTGCAGGGGAAGGGAGACCGTGACTCGGCTGCCGGCACACGGTGTTCCTCGGAATCACTGAGCTCTCTGTGACCGTAGGGACTGGCAGGCGAGCGTGAGGCTGGGAACCTTTGCGTGGAGCTCACTCTAGGCATCAGAAAGCCTCAAAGAAGCGAAAGAAAAAGCAGCACACAGACAGCTAGATGAGAAACTTCTGGCACCTCTCCAGCTCAGGAATGAATTCTTTGTAATTTGAAGACGTATAGAGATGGAAATGAAGAGAAACTTGGATTCACGGGTGAATTTGCTCAGCCATGCAGAAATGGGCAGGTAGCAGGCTCTCGGCTCATTTTAAAACAGTCACTCAAGAGCAGGTCGGAATCAAAAAATTAACAGGCACCCCTTTTTGCGTAAATAAAAAGGCTACTCCAGCCAGCTTCCCAAGATGCCTTTACAAACTTCAAATGGATCATTCCATCAGCTGTTTGTTGCACGTGTTATTAATCCCAGTGCAGAGGTAAATGGAAAATGTGATTCCCTTTATATAGAAAACTGGATTTATTGCTTCTTTTTATAATGCACTTTAGTCACATAAATACATACATTTACTCACAGAGTTCTCGTTTCTTGTGTAAAACCCCTACTGTTTGGTCCAGATAAAAGGCTTGTTCACAGCTTTTCAAGGAAGTGCAGAAAAAATGTTTTAATACTCAGAAGCTGAGCTGAGTACGGATATTTAAATGTTAAGTTTGAAGCAAAGAGAGTCTAAAAGAGCCCTGAGCCATTAAGTGGCACATAAGAGAGACAGTCATACACGAGCACTGAGCAGGCAGGCGGCTCAGGTCTATAAATACATACGTAATTAAGGACAGGAAGAAAAGAGCTTTGGCAAATTAAGTTCTTAGAGACAATGGCTGTGACTTTGTTTGGTCTTACAAATAGGCAATAATTTCTAGGGATCACGTGTGGACTTCACCTTGTCTGAAGAAGCCCTCAGCTCACGAATAGAGTGTGGGGTTGGAAGCATTGCACCCTGGCAATCTATATTCAAATGTAATGAGAAGGATGATATTACCATGAAGAATGTTGTCATATGACATGCGGCCTGTGTGGCTGAACTACTCATCCAACCTTGCAAACGGCCGTTTGCCTGGACCCAGTAGCACACGAGCTCTCGATGGGAGGGTGGAGGTGGGAGGCTGAGGTTATTTGTTTTACTGCACACGCACCATTGGGAGGCTCAGGGATAAAACGCATGGGCTGAGCGTGGGAGTGATTCTTTCCAAGGCCACATTTATCTATAATAAATTCAAAGTGGACTTAATGACGGCCAATTAAGCTATTTATTGTTTTAACTCTTGAGGTCAAGGGCAGAACAGTGTTTATGTTTATTGACAGAAGGTCAATGGCAAGATTGCCAAAGATAGCCGGGCGCACCTGTAAGCACACTCAGCAAACGGGGATCGACGGAGCAGCCTCCAGGCCTCCTGCTAACCCAACACCCAATCCTTTTTATCCAGGAGATTTTTCTCTTGTCTCTCCACTGCTGTCTGCTTCATCCATCCATTCAACAAATATCTAGCGAATTAGACGCTCTACCTGATGCTGTGGAGAACACAATGACACTTAAGACAAGATCCTCCCTCGAGGAGCTTACCATTGTCAGATAGTACCACAAGGGGTCAGGCGTGGGCACGTCAGAATTACAAACACCCATGCTCGCCGCCATCTCTTCTTCCATTTTGGATTCACTTTTGGTGGGGTGAGGAAGCAGAGTTTGCACAAGTGTTTTGAAAAATCTCCTCGGGTGATTCTGATCAAGTCCCCACCACCACCCCATAGGAGTAACTGCAGTTCAAGGCAATTGTTTTAAGCTCCCTAGTTACTGAGAAGGCATCCCACGCACCACCGCATACAGACTCCAGCTACACAGCTGCTCAAGCTGACCTGAGCCTCTGTGTCTCTGCTGCACTCTGCCGTGAGGAAGGCCCTATTTAACCAGTGTGGCGCAAAGCCTGGATCTGTATGGTTCTGAATGGATTTGGAAGCTGAAGCTGAAGGCAAAAGAAAGCCGAAATCCTTGGTACATACGCATAACCTCTCTGGGCCTCTGTTTTCTTGTCTGTAGAATGAGAAGGCAGGGCCAGCTTTCAGTCTATGATTTCTCTGCCAAAATGCATGAACACCTTCTCTGAGGAAGCCAGTTCTATGCCACACTGACACCTACACAGGAGCAAGCCTAAAGTCAGAACTCATAATTCCCAACTTCCACTACCTTACTGCTTAACGGTACCTGGTCAGCAAATCAAATCTCATGAGGGTGAGCCATCAGCCCGAGGAACTGGAAGCCCAGCATCATGGGCTTCTCCTTCTCCACTTCTCCACGGGGAACCACTCAGGAATTCAGGGCATGTAAACAAGCATGTTATCTGCCAACTCCGTCCATCCTTTGCTTCAGCAACTGCCTCAACTCCAGTCCCAGAGGACCTCTTAGTGAGGGACAGATCCTGGAGTCTTCTAGCAGAGGGTCACACAGCCAGAAGCCAGGCTGCCGCCCGGCCCCCTCCTTCTATGACCAGTGCCCTGCAGATGAATGTGAGGGCCTGAGACGGTAGGTGTGGGGCTCACAGGAGCAGCTCCTCCACGCTTGGCTCCTGATTCCAGGTGGTGGAGGGCTGTCCCATGCCACTCCTCAGAGGCATCAGAGGACACTATGGCCACACCACCCCCAGATGGCCAGCCTGCCTGCCCACCCCACCCCTCCTGTACTGTCAGCACAGGCTCACTCTATGTTCTGCAAGCCAACCCATGATGACAAGAATAGCTCAGAGGGAGGGGCTCACTCAGACCCCACCATGGACTGCTCCGCACTCAGCACCTCTGTCAGTCACTCAGGAAGAATCCAGCCTTGGCAGGCATTTTGAAGACAAAGCTCATGTTACCAACTAAAATATAAACCTTTTCATGTAATAACTCTACTAAAATATAAATTTTTTCTATATCCTCTAGTTCTCAATCAAGAAAATCAGAAAAGCTTGACCTTGAAGTACAAAGAGAAAGAAAAGCACAAACGTTCACAGCTGGTGGCACTGCAGAGACAGTAGAGACAGGCAGACCGAGCGTGAAGACAAGAGCCTCTACCTAGTGGCCAAGTTTCTTTGGATGAGCCATTGGAATTCCCTCATACTGCTTCCTCGTCTGTAAAAGAAAAATACCTCCCTTATCAAGTTATTTTGAAAGTTAAAATCTGAAAAGTGCCTGGCACATAATGTTCCTCAAGAAATAGCAATTCGTATTATAATAATCAAAAGTGTCCAAATGCCTTCAGCACCCCTTCAGCCTATGAGAACAGGGAGGACATAGTACGTATTAGTCATTTTCATGTCCTTCGTGCCCAGTATGCCATGTGCCTCCACACCCATCCCACAAGTTTCTGTTGTGCACCTCCCAGTCACACATCCCCTACTAGGTACCAGGGACACAGCGGTGGGCAAGACAGAGGTGGCTCCTGCCCGCATGTGGCTCACACTCCCGTGAGGAAGAGGAAAATAAAATAAGTGTCATGAATAACTGAAATATATTTCTTAGATCAGGCAAACACCATACAAACGCCACAGACTGAGTGGCTTAAGTAACAGACGTTTATTTCTCTCAGTGCTGGAGGCTGGAAGGCGGAGACCAAGGCATAGCAGGGTGGGCTCCTGGGGAGGGCTCTCCTCCTGGCTTGCAGACGGCCTCCTGCTCGCTGTGTCCTCACATGGCAGAGACAGGAAGCTCTGGCGTCTCTTCCTTTTCTTCCAAGGACACTAATCTTATTATGGGGGCCCCACCCTCATGACCGCCTCTGAGCCTAATCACCTCCCAAAAGTCCCACCTCCAGACACCGTCATGCTATGCATTAGGGCTTCAGCATATGGATTTTCAAGGGACATTGAGTCCATAACAATATATAAACAAATCAACTAATTTGTTAATGGTAATCTTTTTAGCTTTTTGTTTATAACAACCCAGACAATGTGAAGGGCACAAATGGAAGAAACTTTGTGACTGCTTCCAATAATTATCTTCAAACCTGGGGACTCAGGTTGATGGGCTGGCCCTCATTAAGTGGCAGATTTCTTCCCAGGCGCTGTCCCCTGAGACCTGTCAGGCTAGCTGGCCAGGCAGCCCTGAGATCTGTCCTCACAGCCCCTTCCCCTCCCACGGGCAAGGCGTTCTGGTTCCTGGCCTCACTGTTGTACATCCAAGCTGTCTGAAACACAATAACACTTTTTTAAAGAGCAACCAGGATTTTAATTAAAGTTCCAGGGATCCAGCCAAGGATGTTTTTCTAAAAGAGAAGCAATTTCTGTTTTTGGAGACAGAACATTTCATAACAAAGAGTTCATATATTGTGATGAATGATAAATAGCAACCTGGGCTATACCCTCACAAGAGCCTGCCTGCAGGGTGGCCGTGTGTATACCTGTGCGTGTGCTCACACTGTGCGTGTTTGATGCTCATCTGCCTAATGAGGACAGAGCTGGGGAGACAAGTGCCCTCAGGTCGCTGAGAGCCCTCAGACGGCTCGGGCAGACAGCTAGAGGGCGCGTCTCTGAAGGGCAGGAGATCACTTTGTTCTCCCTGAGACGCCCTTTGACTTGACTCTGGCTGCAAGACCCCGCAAACAGCTTTAGAGAAGAATTCAACGTCTGCAAGTGCTGGTCAGCAGAGTCTACCACACACCTAGTCCGGGGAGGGACCCGTGGGACGCTGTGATTCCAGGCCCCTCACACTCAGTGGTAAAGGAATTTAAAATAAAGCAAGGCCCCAATGTCATAGCATAGGCAGTTTGGCAAGATTATTCCATCTATGAGGTTTGTTTTTTGTAAATTCACGCTTGCTGCTTGGAAAATCCCTAAGAATCCCCACTCATCAAGCCAGTCAGGGCTACAGAAAGCAAGCTCCGAGGCCGCCCAGCTTCCTCCACGAAACTGAAAAGCCGCGCCCACTCCAGTGTGGGCAGGGGCACCCTCGCGTGAAGTCCAGGCCACAGGAGGTCCTCGGACACTGTGAAGGGAGGCATTAGTGGAAGACCCGCGGAGAGCTGGCAGCCCACCTCAGGCAGAAGGGCCGGAGGCTTGGAAGCTTCTGGTGTCTACTTGTCCCCAGAGGCCGTGGCACTGCCACAGGGCCAACAACCACACATGGTTCCCTGCAGAGACAGCTGAGGGGCAGGCCGCCGGGGTCTGCGTGTGGCCTCAGCCCAGGTGCTGGCCGGGAGCCGTCACTGGGCCTGTGGACCTGCAGCAGGAGCCGGGGTGGTGGTGTCAGCCCCATTTCCCAGACATCGTGGACGTTATCTCCCTGAATCCAAAGGGCAAAGGGTAAGGAGGCGATTTTATGAGAGGCACAATGCGGGACAGACACCTCAACCCTAACCATTTATTCACCTAAGGGAAAACTGATACAATTTGCTCTACTCTGGTAAACCATCAAACAATTAGGCTAAATCACCCCAACCTAGCTTTTTACGTGGATTCTAGCTGGTGATAGTAGATGTCAAGTCACGAGATATTATAACACACACACACATACACACACTCTTACATTAATTCTATATTTATTGTTATATATTTTGCTGTAAGATGAATATAAGTATTCTTCAAGGGACAATAGCAAGTGACAATACTCTCAAGCCCTGAAAGGCTGGCCAGTGAAAGAAAATGAGAATGATGTACAAGCACCACCCACAGAAATGCCAGGCATGAGAGTGAGTGACCAGGGGTCCAAATCACAACTCAGAATGAAGAAGGGACACTTGTGAGAGTCACTGATTCTCAAGGTGCACAGAGCATGGGGGACCTCCACAGCAGGCTCTCCCTATCCTCACGCCAAGGCAATGGGCCCAAGTGCCACCTGTGCAGGGGGCAAGCGCGGGAGCAGGAGTTAGAAGATCCTGCATTTCAGCTGCTGCTCGTCACCTAACACTGTGACCTCAGGTGCCATCAGTGTGGCAGGGATCATGTCTGCCCTGCCCACTTCAGAGTGTTGATACATGGAAAACAACACCATGTATACTAATTTGTATGCCAATCAAAAAACAGTACACGAATGAATTGTGGTCTTACTGCCCTACCTCAGCCCAAGGCCTCAGAGTATCACCAGTAAATCATGACTCTTTTGTCAACAAATGGTCTCAGCAAAGGGAAAAAGTGCCTAGAAGAGCCCTAAGAGGGAGTCAGTGTGGGGCGCAGCGAGCCACAGGAAAGAACAAGGCAGGAAGCTCAAAATTCCCCCTTGCCTGACAATCCAGCTCAGTCAGGGCTAAAGCACTTCAGGAAACAAGTGCTGGCCTCCAGAGACCCTTGTGGATTGACTATCAAAGTTCTTGCTCAATGGAACTGAAACCTTGCTAAGTGGCCTCCATTAGGACTCACCAGGAATTCCTCATCCAAACAATAGTTACCGTCAACTAAACTTTGTGAACGTGACAAACAATTGGAAAGGTTGAGGAATTAACAAGACAAACAGACGCCAGACACAAGTCTGTCACTGGAAATGCTACAATCACATGGTGGTTAATTTTAGTACACTAGAAATGGCTCTCATAATAGAAGATCTCTTCTACAACTGGAAGGGTATTAAAAATAGGGGCTGAGTTTAATCTATATTTTCCCTATAGCACTCTGATTAGTCCCACATCTGCACTGGGAGTGCAAATATTTATTGAAAGTACCAGATTGGTGCCTTCTGAATGTTCAAAGAATCAATAAATATACTGCATTCAGCTGTGTATTATTCAACTTGCTTAACTGAAGATTCAAGCAAAATTAATTAAATTCATACGTTATGAAGACATCTTTTGCCCTAAGGGGACAAAAGGATTCATGGAGTACAGAATTGGGTGACAATATCACCTGAGTCCACCACCAGCCCTCGGGCAATAATGCAGTTGGAACTGCCACCCCTGCCCCTTGACCTAGCCTCTCTCTTCTCATCCTCGCCTCTATCCATATGCCCCACAGGCATGTGTGACGACACCCAGAAGACAACTGCAAGCTCTGTTCAGACCAGCCCCACCCCAAGGCCAAAAACACCCCACTGTACACCCCTCAGGCTTAGAGCCGTGCACACTAGGGGTGCAGTTCTGCCCTCAAGAGTTTGGACCAGAGGAAGAGGACTTCACAGGCCCTGGAAGTGACCTTGGGGTCATTTAGGTAGGGACTTCCGGAGTCTGGCTTATGGGACCATGTTCTAAAAAAGGACCAGAGACTCCAGGTGGGCATGTCCCCTTGGTTCCTGGATCCTCCCCCTTCAGGGAAGGGCCTGACTAAAGAAGGCCACAGGCAGGTCCTCTAAGACACAGGGCTTGGGGTGGGGTCTCTGGTTGCCCAGGTCTGAGGAGGTGATTCTGGAACCCATCACCCTTCTGGCTAAACGCTCTTCTTTCTCTGATTCCTTTAACGGTAAACGTGATGAGTAAGTCGTCTGCGGCCACGGTGCATTTCTTCATCAGCTGCTTCTTTGTTAAAGCCTTTAATTTTGCAACTTCTCACGTCATGACCTGTGTCCTCACTACCTAGTACAACTATTTTCTCTAAGAACACTGACAATTTTCCTCTTACCAAATTCAACCGCCCCTGGCAAGTCTTTTCCCCCGCTTTTGGCTGCTAGCTTCATTTTGCACCTGGACCCTGTTTGCCTTGTTCTGCGTATGTGCCGCTTCAGCGCCGCTTCCACCATTTCCTCGGCCACTGCTTTAATTTCTCTGCGTCCCACTTTCATTCACTGGGGGTGATACTGCTCTGGACCAAGTATCCTTCCAACTCTACACTCAGAAGTTCATCTATCCCCAAGGTTAGCTGATCCCAAAAGTACTTACTCCGTTTTCTTTGACCCAGAACACTTCTCCCCACCTTTTCAGCAAACCAAATCCCTTTTTTTGTTTTTAAATACTTGAAGCTCATCTTTTCTATGAGATATTTCCACATTAACTCCACTCAGACCTAATTACTCTGGATGATACGTAATAATACTAATGCTGGGGCTCTGGGTCTGCGTGAGGACTGCGGAGGCGCACACAGAGCTGATAAAGAGGCTCCCTGTATTCGCCTAGACTAACTGGTTGGTACAACCCTATTCCTAGAGTCATGTTTCTCACACTTTGAAATGCACAAGAAGCACGTGTGGATTTTGTTAAAATGCAGATGCTGAGACAGCAGTTCTGGATAAGGCCTGACGATTTGCATTCCTAAGAAGTTCTCAGATGATTTGATGCTGTTGGTCAGTAGGTCACATTTTGAATACCCAGTGCCTAGAAGGCTGTTTTGCAAAATTTTCTGAGTACAAGTTTGGATTTAGCAGGGAAGAGTGACATGATTAATTAGTAATGTCTGCCATGAGCATGGGAAGAAAGAATGGCAACATGGATCAAATTACTCATAATTCACTGATTTATTCAACAAATATTTATCAAGCATCAACTATGTGTCAGGCGCTGTGGACAGAGTAGAGACAGAGAAAGCACTATGTTCACAGAGCTCACATTCTAGTAGGATAGAGATAGTGAAAAAGCAAATAAACAAGATAATTTTACATAGTGGTAGGTGCTACAAAGGCAATGAAGGCAACAAATAGGTAGCACACAGAGCAGCTGGAGAAGGCTACTTTCAAGGGAGCGGCAGGAAAAGCCTCCTGCTGGGGTAATGGCTGGGCGGAGGCCTGCAAAGTGGAAGAAACTCAGATACGTTATTACTGAGGGAACAGCCTTTCACCTGAGGGAACAGAAAAAGCAACAGCCCAGAATCAGGAAGGGGTCAGAGTGCCACATATCTGCTGTGCTCAGAGAGTGGAAAAGCACAGACTTTGTGTTCAGGTGAGGATGTGTTCTAATCCCAACTGTCCCACCGTGGAAAAAGTTATTTAGCCTATTTTCTATTTTTTCAAAAAAATTTTACTTCTTGCTATTTGTCAGAAGCTTTGCTAGATGCCAGAGATCCAGTGCTCAGTACGCTGGAGGTGACTCTACTGTCCTGAAGCTTCTACTCCAGCCCTCTTCACCTGTTTCCTCCTCTACAAATAGGGTAAAATAACTCGCACTTTGTAGAGTCATCAAATGAAATAATGTTTTGAAAATTTTAGTATATGATACTTAATAAGTACTCAACAATTATCAGAATCCTTATCTTCCCTTACATATTTGGCAGTATAATGTTGACAAAGTTTATCCGTCTTTTGTGTATTTAAGATTTATTTTTTAATCTGTTTTATTTTTCCCCATAGATCATAAATTCTCAAATTTAGGGAACATAACCTTTTATAGCTGTTTGGTACCTTGGAGAGCAATTTATTCACACAATTCTTCAACAGATATTTTACTAAGTGCCAAATAAATAGATGGATCAATTGTTTGGTGTTTGTATTAGAAGGCAAACTAGAGCAAGACAAGAGGAAGAGAGTGAGGGGAGGGGCAGTGTTGTTAGACTTAGAATGGCTGAGGAGGCCTCACTGATAAGGTCTCATTTAGGCTGAACCAAGGATGGGGGGTGCCAGTCACATGAGTTTCTGAGAAAAGAATCTTCAGGCAGAGGAGACACCAAGTGCAGAAGTCCCAAGCGACCCCTGTGTTTAGGGGAGAGCATGTGGGCCAGTATAGCAGATTCCTTCATTTGATAAAGGAGGAAACTGAGGCCCAAAGAAATAACTTTGCAGACCCAAGTGTATCAGTCAAGTTAATTTCAGCTGCTGTAACAAAATGAACAAATACTCCAATGTAAGAAAAGAATATGTCTTGTTTGCGTGAATTACAATACCAGTGTTCCAGAGCAGTAGGGGACTCTCTTCCAAGCAGTGATGCAGGGACCCAGGCTCCTTCCATACTGTGTCTCTGCCATCAGCAACCCATGGCTTCCAGACTCACTTTGGGTGCCAACCTCCTGTGCCTGAAAGAGAGAGATTATGGAAGAACACATGTAGGAGGTTTATAATCGGCCGAGCCTGGAAGTGGCACACATCAATTCCATTCACACTCATTGGCTATCATTGAGTCACCTGGCCACCAACTACCACAAAGGAGCCTGGGAAGTGTAGTCCAGCAGGAAGAGGAAAAGGAATTTAGTGGGCAGCTAGCCAGTCTCTACCAGCCAACTCACCTTCCTCCTAGCCCTGTGCTTTCTTCCTTTGCAATACACGTAAGCATGTGAGAAAATGCTCTCCATAAAGTGGTCTCTAACTTAGTGATACTTGGTGCTAATAATAATATGAGATGGAAGACAGAAGAATTCCTAATTATCTGCTGCCAGCCAAAACATATTCTGTTGGTCAAGCAGTTTAATCTTACTGAGATGGGAATAATGGAGAAAAAGAGTTTCCTCTAATGGAGTGAAGGATCAAACAGAGATATGTTGTGATAAGGAGGGAACATTGAATAGACAGAAAATGGGATCGTAACCCCATTTCATCGGCCCCCACTTGTTGACAAGATCTGGCTGTAAGTCGACAAGTTGCTCTCTGAATTTTCTCACTTCAGCATCTCAGCGAGATTCTTGTGAGGATCATGCGGAGATTACATATGCAAAAATAAAATTGAGGTGTCATTGTTATAAAATGCAATTATAAATAATGGAAAGAAAATATCAGCGTGAGGAAGGCAAGAAATTAGTGTCATACAATGAGATTGGATTACTCTACAGAAAGTCTTTTTCAATATCAAAAACTGTCCAATTAAAACTTCCAAAAGCAATACACATCTAAGAAAAACATGATTACCGGAGAATAGGTCTGGATGCAAACAATCACTAGTGAACAAAGTTTATGGTTTGAAAACTCTACCCCTTCATCCTGAACTACCAAGGCAAAAAAGCCTTTTTACAAAGTAGTCTTCTATAATTTTAAATATCTTAGGGTGGTGCTAAACTTACGTAATTAAAGTCAAATGAACCCATCCCATACAGACATAACAATATCAATACCATGGATAAATATAAATCAAGGTTTGGGATGAATGAAAGTGGTCCAAGTAATTCTTTAACAGAAAATATTACTTAAAATGCTATCAGGCTCAATTTTCTGTAATACTCATTAATGAGCAGAAAATACTGTGTAAATTAAATCCACCACTGACCTTAGATTGAGTAATGCATACAATTTGAAAATCCCCCCAAAATAAATACATGGAAGTCATGAAAAGATTAAAATAATATATAGCAAAAAATTAGGAAAGTACTTATCAACTTGGAAAAAATAAGAGCTGAGTCAATATTGTTTCATTTTAATAAATATTTGCTGAGGACTCACTATGAGTACTTTACGCTGACCACCTCCTGCAAATGATCCCATTAACGCCACATACATGAAAATAGTCAGAATTCTTCTAAATCTGAGCGTGAGCTTTATAACCTTACTTGCTTCTGGTACCAAGATTTTTCTTTTTACATCGCGAGGTTAACAATGCTGTAGGGAATTGCCATGGCTTTGGGGGCACGCTGGATGGAGTTAATTAAATGGTGATGCATAATATATGGGCGTGGACTACACACAACACAAAGAGAGTCCTCCCTTCTCAGAACTCATTATACTTATTTCCTGTTCCACTGATTTGCTAATTAATCATGGATCGTGTGCTGCCTGTGACATTTCCTGTCTTATCAATCTGTATTAATACATTATTCTTATGCTGATTTAATTTCTTCATCTTGCCTCTAAAATACTGAGAACAGAGGCCATACATAACAGGTTTTGGCTTCTTTGAAAGCACTTTGACACACAGTAGATGCCAAATTGTAATATCTGTTGAGGTAATGAATGATCTCAGAATCCAGGACTCTTTTGAGATTAAGCCAGACCAGATGTAAAGTTAATCCAAAGTAGAACGTAGTCTTCCCTCCATAAATGAAGATCCGAGGCCTTTATTGGAAATGTTGGGGTTGATTTGTGTCAGTAATTATAGGAAAAGCTTTAAGTAAAAGGAAATAGAGGGACGATGTGGAGAGAATGGACTAGGGGAGAGAAGGAAAGACCAATGGATTGAAAAGCACATCACAAACACACTTCACAAAATCCATCTACCAAAGAGTTGACCGATCTCTCTCCAACTTCACAAGCAAATACCAAAAACATACAAAAGATTAAGAGCAAATATCAGTCAGAAAAGATTCTTAATGACGCCATCTTAACTGTGAAAGATCAAAGATTTCATATTGAATCAAACCTTTAAAATGCAAATATACTGTATCCAGAAAACGTTAATTTATATAATGATGTATATTTGATTTTAAAATGAATTAATTGATAATCGTCTTAAAATCAATTAATATTTTGTCCAAGATCTATTTTTATTTTTAAAAGTGTAAAGACAGAGCTTTGAAGAAAAGACAGTAGTAGGCCGAATAATGGCCCCTCAAAGATGTCCACATCCTTGAAACTGTAACTATGCTACATTAAATGGCACAGGTGAATTAAGGTTACAGATGCGATTAATTTTGCTAATCAAGTGACCTTAAGATAGAGCGATTGTCCTGGATCACCCAGACAGGCCCAATGTAATCACAAGGGTCCTTAAAGCTAGAAGAAGAGGGCTAAGAATTAGCGTTGGAGGGATGCGATATTGGAAAGATTTGACCAGCCACGGCCAGCTTTGAAGATGGAGGAGGGCCACGAGCCAAAGAATGTAGGTGGTCTCCAGAAGCTGTAAAAGCAAGGAAACAGCCTCCCCAACAGCCTCACGAAGAACGACAGCCCCACTGACATCTTGGCTTTAGCCAGTGGGACCTGAGTTCTGAAATGGAAGATAATACATTTGTGGTGTTTTAACACACTAAGTTTGCGCTGACATTTTATAGCAGTAATATAAAACTAACACAAAGGCCAAACATTTTCAAAGCCTTCAGACTACTATTTATTTGACATTAACCTCAAATTCACTAAAAAAAAGGACAGAAATAAAATGTATGCTTTTAAAAGTTAGTTTGCAGAATCAACAGAATAAGTGAACCAAATGCAAGAACAATAAAAGTCGCAATAACAAGAAGACACAAACAGGATAATATTTATTTCCAGAAAAACAAACTAAAACAAAAGCATTTATGTGATTTTAAATCTGCCTCCTTTGGGTGGCTGTGTAGCTTCTTTTCTTCCATAGTGAGGGGTAAAGTGTAAAATACCTTAAGAAACACGCTATGAAGTTTGTCTCAGAGCAAATGGTAACACGCCTTAGCCCCTCCCCCGGTGTATCGCTTTGGTGTTAAACCCTACTTCAGCTTTAATTTAAAGAGCATAACATAATATTTGCTTCAAGTTCTCTCACGAGAAGAGGTACTGTGCTAGGAAGTGTAGGCAGGTAGACTGTGACAAGGTTGAATAAATCGTCCCCAGAGTCGTAGCAAACTCCAGCCGTCTTTCGCTTCATGGCGGGCAGTGGAGTTGGGATGAGGGCCTCCTACTCGCATTATTACTGAGTTACTGAAGCTGAGTTGAATTCAGTCTCTTAATTTCAAGAACCTTCAAAATGCAAATTCCACGTAAACTATGTTTAAATACAAATCAGTATACAGAAATAAGCACACAGGTATGTAAAGGGGACAGCAAATCTGCTCAGGGACTGCTCCTTTACCAAAGGCATCAGCATAACCAGACAGAGGAGCCTCAGGGGGCCCCGCCCTACAGGCTACCTTCCAAAGGCACCCCACCTGCAGGGGGCGCAGGGAAGAGATGGGGGTCAGGAGACCCAGGGGCCAGCTGACTTGCCCAATAACTGATCCTTTTGAATCTAAGTTTTCCACTTTGAAATCTAAGCAGATTAAACTAAGTTAATGTCCCAAAGTTTGGGATCTATATTAGTGGAAGCAGCAGAGGAGTTGGTAAAAAGTATTAAATAATACTGAATCGCAAAGTAAGAAAGCTATTTCCTTTTCAGTGCTCTTTTTAACTTTTCTAAGAAGATCGAGGAGAAAGCCTCAGCTTGGTGCTGCAATGGCTTTTGACACGTCCCTAACATCAGTAAATCTCCTCTTCTAACAAAGAGAGGTCAGGCCTTCAGTTCAGAGCCTTTCAAAGGCAAAATCTTTAGCTAGAATTAAAATATTGTTTTGTTTTTATTATGTTCAATTTTATACATTTTTATTTATGGCATATAAAACTGGTTTTTCATCTTTGGTATAATGTAATTTATTTAAATAAAAGCAGAAAGTCGGTTTAAAGAAAAATATGAACTAAATAATATACAGGTGCCAATTACATAGATATTTTAAAAAAAGAATCTTGAAAAAGTGGCAGCCAACTGACTTGAAGTTTGACAAATGGTGAATAGAATTATTTCTAGGATCCTTTCCATTGTAGCATTCTATAAGCCAATGATCAGAAACCTTACCACCAGTATCAAGGCAACTTTTTGAAACACTGTCTATTCCATTTAGTTGCTAAGATAATTCTTTAAATTGTTTTATTATTGAATTAATATATACATGTCTTATTTCCCCCAAAATAACTAGTAAATTGCTCAAAGCCAGGAGAAACAACATGTGTGTCTCGTTAATATATATTGAATGAATAAATGGATCTTTGCTTCTCTTAAATAAGGATGTTTCTAGACCCAAAGAGTCCTAGATTGAAAACCACATCTAAGTCCGCATAACCATATTGTTTCCCTTTTATAGTTTATATACCCTCGGGCGTGTTAGAAACATAACTCTCTTCAGTCATTGTCTGGGATCTCCAAGTCGCTCCAAAACGACGCGCTCCAACACGATCTGAAATCTCAAACCTGTCACTCAAAGAGAGGTTTTTACTACTGGCTGCGTTATCTACCTTTGCCCGACAGGGAAGCTGTAAGAAGGTGAATGCCCGTACTTAGAATCTGCCAGACCAGTTCTTGTGGCACAAAATCAGGAGAAAGGAACAGGGATGGGGCCTGCCAAAAGCCAGGCCAGACGAGAGAAGTCGTGGCGGTTCAGGAACCGCCCCCTCTGCGGGCCTTGCGGAGGGAGGCTCCTCGCGGGTCGGGTGGGGAGCAGGGACACAGTCGGGGCGCCGCGAATCACGGCCTTCAGAGGGAAGGCGTTACCGTCCTGAGCAGCAGTGAAGTAACTCGGAGCCAGGCTGCCTGGGTCAGCTGCTTGCTGGTTGTGTGACACTGGACACGTTGCTTAACCCCCTGCGCTCCAGGTTCCTCAGCTGTAAAATGAAGCTAAAAATAGTCCCTACCTCACGGGGCTTCTCCGGGGATGACACCGGCATGAATGCAGGGCCCTCAGTGGTCCCCTCGGCCTAGCACTGTTCTCTTCTGTCTGTCGTTGTAGCATTGTCTCTATCTATGTGCAGGCCTCTAACTGTCCCCTAACAAGGCAGGAAGCGCGCTTCATTCGCTCCTATTTCCAGAACCGCAAACGAACCATAGCACACAGTCAGACCTTAACAAATTCTTCTTGAATAAATTCCTTAACAGACCAACGCTACCACAATGATCTTAGAGCCCACAGCCCTCCTCCTTTAAGAGGACACGCTAACGCGTGGAGTCATTAAAACTCAAAGAAGAAAACAGGCTTAACTCGTGCCAGTAGAGTTTGAGTGTTATTTTTATGGAATTAAAGAAAACTTAAATTGAAAACACATACTGTGCGTCAAGAAAAAAATGAAAGCAGAAAGTGGGGGACTGCACAGAGCCTTATCACTTTGTGCCAAGCATTTTATAGCCCAATCTGTTCTTTCATACAGACGCTGCAGAAGATGAGCAATTTCTTCAACAGCTTTTTATTTTCCCAGCATTTCTAACTCACCCAGCGAGAGGTCGGCCAGCACAGCGCGGACGTGCACAAGGACACGAGGAGGGACGTTGTTCAACAGCCCAGAGAGGCTCTCCGTCAACGCACCAGCGGTCTCTTCAGCCTTGGTCACTCGGCCTTACTCTCAGTTTGACAGTATTTTGAAAGGCCACATCAGTCTTTTCTTAAGAAGAAAATATTTTATTTAACTTTATGATTCTAAAAAGCAAATGATGATTCTAAGAAGGAGATGATAAGAAACAATATCTTTAAAGTATATTCTATAAACTAAAGTTAGTTTATCTCCCATGTAACATATTCTCTCTTTTTTTTGAGGGGTGGAGTGGTATTTTAAGCAACACTCTGTCTCAACACCCATGGGTGGCTAACTTTGCTGGTTCACTTTGCTTAAAGCTGAACCTAGAAGAAGAACAAAACTCCATTCACCTCCTGGGAGCTAATTAACAGAGAACTTGCGGGTTAAAAAGTCATCTCCAGATACCACACGCACTCCATTTAAATCTGTCCTTTATCTCTCATGCTTGAATTACCAGACAGTTTCAAAAATGTGCCAATTTGAGGTTGTTGGAAATTAGTATGGCTTAATATTTTCTGAACTTGGCTTTCAAATTTAGTTTGCCGAAATTTCAGCCACTTGTTAATGTGATGGCAATAGACAATGGCAGTTTTCTCTTTGCTTGCCACTATTTCCTCCTAGAAAACAAGGATGCAAAGACTCCAAACCATCAATAGGTCTGCTGTCGCTTGGAACATGTAATCTCTGTTTATATTGTTTCAGCCTTATCAATTAATCAGTCTCTGTATTAAACAATAATAGGTAGCAAGGAGGAACGAAGTCCACAAACCTAACTTTGATCCATTAAAACAGACTTCACATACATTTAACTGTAAGCTTGTTGATAGTTGTATTGTTAACCTTGACTTGATCTTTAAAGCATGGTAGTATTGAACGTAGCAATCTTAAGTAAGTTGCAAGTAGCCTTGAGTCTATTAATGTAAAGTACTTGTGACTATCAAATTATGTAATTTCCTAATAAGATCAACAATTAAGTTAGTTAGTTTCCCAGAAATTCCTAACTCACTCACTTCCAAAGTGTGAAGTTTCAGACATACAAATAGCCTTTATAAGAAAACCATTTGAGGGGCCGGCCCCGTGGCCGAGTGGTTAAGTTCACACGCTCTGCTTCGGCAGCCTGGGGTTTTGCCCATTTGGATCCTGAGCTTGGACATGGGACCGCTCATCAGGCCATGCTGAAGTGGCATCCCACATAGCACAACCAGAAGCACTCACAGCTAGAATATACAACTATGTACTGGGGGGCTTTGCGGAGAAGAAAGAAAGAAAAAAAAAGGAAGATTGGCAATAGATGTTAGCTCAGGTGCCAATCTTTAAAAAACAACAACAAAAAAGAAAAACGTGATGATTGTGATTATTCAGTTCTGGACACCCAGGTGTCAAAAAATAAAAGAGCATTTGATGACTCCCAAAGTTCAGTGAACTGTTGTATTAGTTTGCACAAATGGAAAAAATTTCAAAACATTTTTTCAATAAAATCTAGATATTTCTAAAGAGCATTCCCATAAAATGAATATCATGGCATAAGTAATAACAAGACGGGAAAAACACTTTTATTTTTCTAATTAACTTCATAACTAAGACTGATGTCTTTCTGCAGGATACGTGGCTCCGTGTTTTGCTTCTGTCTTTTGCTTCCAGCATGTAACTCCCCACCCAGCGGGGGTGATTTCAATTGCGTTTCCAGACATGAATTTCCCTCTCCCGGGTTCTAAACCCCAGAGCACTGCCTATTTCTGCATTTTTCAAAGGGAACATTTAGGCAGTGCCAAGTGTCTCCCTCCATGGCGAATCTCACAGCCTCACATATCTGCTAGGATGATGGCTGGAAATGATTAAGAGCCTCGAAACCATTTTGCTGGGTACTCAGAGTTCTGCCACTCAAACTTTTAATTATAAGCTGACACCCAACAAGGCAGAATGTCAGAGAGCTGCTGCAACCCCGCTCGCCTTGCAGTCTCGCTGCGGACGTTGCTGTATCAAAGCCTGCCTTGCCAATCATTTTTAATTAAATAAAAGGCAGGCCCTCCTAGAGGAAGAATTACAATGAAAGTCAGCCTTTCAGGGGAGCAGCTGTGTAAACGGTTCTAAAATTAGTCTAGTCGTTTCCAAGCTGTATTTTACAGCTTCCATGTGTCTTCTGCAGCCCATGTCAGGATGAGAAAATGAATTTTCTCAAGCACATCCCAGTCATTTGGGGTTCAGGCCACCTTAGTGGTGTCACAGCTAACTGAAGCCTGTCAGTGCTAAGCAGTCTGGGCGTGGCAGACATGGTCACAAAGCACCATTGGAGAAGAGCGTTTGCCTTAATTTAGATGGCGCTGACAGAACGATGGGTACTGTAATAAAGGCCACCCGGCCTCTGCCCAGGGGACGTAAAATGTAAACAAGACGAATAGGAACACAGTGAGCCACTTGGGCTGACAGGCAGTAACTAGCTTCAGATTTCAGACTTCCTCTCCTTAATTAGGACAGCAAGGAGGAACATTTTCGATTCCTGTTTCTAACACTTATTTTTGCAAGGAGGCCGGCGGGGGTGATCAGAGAAAAAATTCATGAAGGACAGGGTAGCCATCATCGCTCCCCTCACCACCAAAAACATTTTAAAAAGAAAGAAACCTGAAATGAGTTTTAACCCTTTCCTAACCCAAACACTTGCACTGGCTGTCTTAGAAGATGAAGGGGCAGTGGCGGGGGGGGAGTGCGGGGGGGGGGGGACTAGAGCACAGAAGAGGAAGGGAATGCGAATGGAGCTGGCATTGCACAGTAGGAGAACATTAGCAATTAGATCATTTACATCTCTGAAAGCATCAAATCCAGACGTAACCACAAATAAATGACCATTTCACAAGGAGCTCTTGCCTTTCTTATCCTCTGCTAGTCGTAATTGAATGTAGCCGATGCATATGGCACCATGAGATTCCTAGACATGAGGGGTACCAGAACTGGCAGAATCACAAACATTTTCTGTACAGAAACAGGTACTCTAAGTCTGGGAAGCAAAGATTATGGAGCCATCTCTGACCTAAGAGAGGGAGTCAAAGAGATCAATAGGGAGCGGGAGAGAGAGGGTCATGTCAAAATAATACACTGGCTAGTGCTGAACCCATACCAACACTGAGAACCAGTAGCCCAACCCGTTCACAGCAAGTCACCCCACCACCTGCCTGAGCAGGAACTGTTCTTGTAGGTTCTCCAGGATCTGAATGTGCCTTACTGATCAGGGAACCTTAAAGTGGCCATTCTAACATGTTTGTGGTGGGCCTTTGACGTGTATTTTAAATGCTGCTTTATCCTAGCAAATGGTAAGCAAATCCTAGGCACTCGACTTATGACCTAAAATGGTGAGCAGAGGCAGACCTACCATGAACCTAACGAAGCTTAAGCTCCAAGGCCCCTGATTTGCACCATCCCTATGAAATCTGGAAGCTGAAGAATGTTCCGAGGGTGGGGGAATACCAAGTTGCTATTAAAGGTTTCTGGTTAATTTCGCAAATAGATCTCAGAAGAAAGGAACCTGAATCCCCAAGGCTCCACTATCGTTATGATTTCTTTCTCATTCAAAACAAAGAAAAGCTCACTTGGATAACTAATGCCTTCTTAGCTTCATGTTCTTTTTCTGAAAAAGGGCCCTCAAAATTGCAGAACATTCAGGTCCCAGAAAAAGTGGGTCTGCCCCTCTGGTGATCTTGAGACCTGTCGACATGCTCTTATCAGCCTGTCAATCTGAGCAGTACAGCTGGGGTGTGGTCCAAGGCAGCTATTATTTGAGCCCCCTTCCACTCTCAGAAGTGTCTTGGTTTGAAGGATCAATGATGTGGTCACTCTTAAGTACAGCATAGTAAATCAAAACACAAAGCATTGGGTTTAAAATCATCTCTGTCATTTACTCGCTATGTGGAAATGACTTGGGAAAGTTATTTAACTTCTTTGTGCCTCAGTTTCCTCATATGTAAAATTAGGATAATAACACATACCTCAGAGATGGTTGTACGGATGACAAGAGCCCACATGTTATCATCATTATTAGTCTTCATTTGTTCTTTTTTTAAAAAAAATAAGCCAATTAGGTATTTATTTATGAGAAAGTCCTGTGCCCGGAAATAGCTAACGTTCTATTGGTGGTTATTAGTATATTGCGGTCACTGATTTAAAGATATCTTTATTGACTTCTGATGGCTTTTTTCCCAGTTTTTTGAGATGTAATTGACATTTAACATTGTATTCGTGTAAGGTGCACAACACGATTTGGTGTGTTTGTATTGTGAGATAATCACCACAGTAAGTTTAGTTAACATCCATCACCTCACATGGTTACAACTTTTTTTTCTTGTGATGAGAACTTTTAAGATCCACTCTCTCAGCAAGTTTCAGACACAATATAGTATTGTTAATTATAATCATGCTGAGCATTACATCCCCGGGACTTATGTATCTTAGAACTGGAAGTTTGTACCTTTTGACCCATTACCCCCACCTCCCATTCCCCTGCCTCTGACAACCACCGATCTCTGTTCTCTGTAGCTATATGTTTGATTTTTTTGGAGTCCACATATAAGTGAGATCATACAATATTGTCTGACATTTCACTTAAGGCAATGCTTTCAATGTCCATCCATGTTGTCACAAATGGGAGGCCTTCCTTCTTTTTTATGGCTGAATAGTATTCCAGTGTGTATGTGTGTGTGTGTGTGTGTGTGTGTGTGTATCACATTTTCTTTATCCATTTATCTGTACAAGGACACTTAGGTTGTTTCCATGTGTTGGCTATTGTGATAAATAATGCTGCAATGAACATGGGGTGCAGACATCTCTTCAAGATAGTGCCTTCATTTCCTTTGGATTTATGCCCAGTAGTGGGGTGGCCGGATCATATACTAGCCCTATCTTTAATTTTTTGAGGAAGCTTCATACTGTTTTCCATAGTGGCTCCACCAATTTACATTTCCAACAACCGTGCACAAGGGTTCCCTTTCCTCCACATGCTCTCCAACACTTCTCTCTTATCTTTCTGGTGATAGCCATTCTAACAGGTGTGAGGTAATATATCATTGTGGTTTTGCATTTTCCTGATGATTAATGATGTCAAGCATCTTTTTGTGTACCTGTTGGCCATTTGTATGTGTTCTCTGGAAAAATGTCTATTCTGTTCTTCTGCTTATTTTTTTATTGGATTGTTGGATTTTTGCTATTAATTTGTAAAAGTTCTTTATATATTTTGGATATTAACCCATTATCAGATATGTGATTTGCAAATATTTTCTCACATTCTATGTGCTTTCTTTTCATTTTGTTGATGGTTTCCTTTGCTATGCAGAAGCTTTTTAGTTTCACGTAATCCTGTTTGTTTATTTTTGCTTTTGTTATCTTTGCTTTTGGTGTCAAATCCAAAAAATCATCTAACTTGTTCTTGAGTTCTGTTCCCTCAACACACACTTAGAAAGTCATTCCTTTTTGTGGAACTTATTTTTAATCATAATTAAGAACAGCAAACATGCCTGTAGAATATTATTTTATGCAAAATCAATTTGAGAATCACCTAATTCCACATAATTGCTCCAGGAGAATAAATTAAAATTAGTGGCTCATTTAGAGGTAGAATTGAACTCGAGTTAATAAAAACTTTCCCAAAACAAATGCTGTCCAATTATAAATAGACAGGATTGGTTTGTAAGGTAGTGAGCTCCGAAACACTGAAAGTATTCAAGAAGTGACTGGCTGACCAACCACCTGGAGATGTGGTACCTGAACTCTGCGTTAGACAGACAGTCCAGGCTGATGACTTCCAAGGTCATGTCTAGCACTAAGAGTCTATGTTTCTATCTCTCTTGAGCAGGATATCTTACACCAAACAATTTCCTTCCCCTTACACACACCCAGCTCTCTTCACTGCCGCATTTAGCATGACGGGTTCCACACTCTTCACCCTCGGGGATTCTTGGCCTATTAATTCACTGCTGTTCCTGTGCAGAGAAAACCTCACAAGTAGAGATTCAAAGTTCACAGTAAATGAATAGAAAAATAACAAGATTTTCCAAGCTTACAAATAACAGAGAAAAGTAGAAGTGTTCAAGAGGTTCGAGAACTTTGTAATGTTGAAAAGTTTTAAATATTTAATGTGCCTGGCAAGGTCTTTTGGGGAGAGATTAATATTCAAAAGCAGTTTGTTTGTATTAAAGTATTTAAATGCTATGCATTTAATATAAAATACATATTCTCACTTTTTCCCTGATGCAAAATCGCATTGGGAATTATGGGATCATGTGTAATTTGTTGAATGCAAATCTCATTTTAAATATTCATATACCATATTTGCATTCTTTTTAAATCAGAATTTTCAAACGTGGGAGGGGGAGCAGACGAGGAAGAAAATCTAAAATGCATTCTACCAAGGATACCAAAGAAAGGAAAATAATGTGCATAGTAGCCAGACAGAGCCCTGAAGCTGCCGGCAGACCAACAAGGACCTTGGCTCAGATTTGAAATGTGACGTTCACACCAAAGGATGGATCAGAACATGGAAGCCAAAGGGGACCTGGGGGCAGTTGGCCCCACCCTTTCATGTTACGAATGAGGAAGCAGAGGACGAAAGAAGAGAAGTGGCTGGCACTTTGGGAGATCAGGAGGAAGCAGATGCTGGTTAGACTCTGTGAAGGACGTCCAAAGGAGCAGGAGGCCCCCTGTGCCACCTCTTCCCTGTTCACCAGCTCAGCCCCGTGAGGAACAGTTAAGCAGACTCAGTGGAACCTAACCACTGAAAATTAAACACCAATAAGAACGCTAAGTGCCCAGCAGATAAATGATAATGCCCAGTGCTGGCTGGGGTGCCCTGAAATACATTCTCACATTGCTGGCAGCAGCTTAAACTGTTGTAACCTTTTGGAAAGCAATTTGGCAATCCACATCAAGTCTTAAGTGTGTTCATGTCTTTCCTTCTAGTTATTCCAAATCTAAGCATCTAAGTGCAAAAAAATAGTGCTAAAACTGAAAAAAAATGTTACACACACCAAGGTTTATTACAGTATTATGTATTATAGCCAAAAGCTGGAAATAGCTTAAATGTAGAAAACTTCAGAAACGGCTGCAGAAATGATGATTTATTCCCCGTGTTAGAATAGCATATTGTAATTAAAAGTGACAGTTACATGAAGATTCCCTGGAACATATATTACTTAATAACGTATCACACACTGTTTTTAAGGATGACTGAGGGGCTGGCCCGGTGGCGCAGCAGTTAAGTTTGCACACTCTGCTTCAGCAGCCTGGGGTTTGCTGGTTTGGATCCCGGGTGTGGACCTAGGCTTTGCTGCTCAAGCCATGCTGTGGCAGGCATTCCACATATAAAGTAGAGGAAGATGGGCGCGGATGTTAGCTCAGGGCCAGTCTTCCTCAGCAAAAAGAAGAGGATTGGCAGTGGATGTTAGCTCAGGGCTAATCTTCCTCAAAAAAAAAAAAGCTGATGGCTGAACCCATAATTTGGAATGAGAACTGCATAACATCTCCCCGCTAACTTGGGCACAGGTCATCAGAACAAACAGGAGCACTCAGGAGTCTGAGGTCAACGCCTAGCTTCTTCTCCCAGCTAGGAAACTGGTAGGAACCCTCAGGCCAGAGGTTCTAAAACTTCTCTTGAACTTGTCACTCAGAGAGTGTGTCAAAAATTTGGGTCCTGATTGGTGGGTCTGGGGCAGGGTTCAGTAATGGACATTCTTAAACAGAAATTTTTCGTCCGTGTGGATCAAATAAAAAGGTTTTCCTCTGCTTCCTTCTAGGTTTCTCTGCTGCCAGGCTTCAAGGGTCCTCTCCTGCACTTGCTGTGGCAACTGTTCAGGGATTAGTGGTCCTTACATTAGGGCACACACCTCATCTCTCCTGCGCTCTGTGGTGTCTCTGCTTAAAGTTAAGGAGGCAGAGTGACAGGTAGTCTTTCCCAAATTTTCTGTCATATTTTATTGCTTCACGAATTTAAAAATGCATTTTCAAAAAGAATTTAAAAAATAGGTGATTTTCAAGAACTATGCTCAGATGTAATAGCAAAAAAAAAGTTTACTTAATAAATAAACTACACTGAAACTATAATTTAAATTAACTCCCTGGAGGAATGCTAGAAGAGATGAACAAATAAAAGAATGTTATGAGCTGTTTTATGTGTTGGTTTTTTTTTTGAAGACCTAACATTAAGGTCTTTGTTTATTAATGGAAAAGATCATAGCTTTGCCCTATGAATTTTACATATTTCAAGTACTGTTAATACTGAACCTCTTAATCTCCAGTTCCTGTGCCCAATGCACAAGAAGTCAGTCGCTGAGACATGGTGCTTGGAGAAGGAGAAAGATTTATTCAAATTGGCCAAAGTGAGAAGGCAGGAGGATAGGTTCTCTCAAATTTGCCCTAGGGAAAGAAGAGCAGGGGTCTTTACAGAGCTAAGGGGCTTCAGAGGAGGCGTTTCAGAAAAACAAAGGGTAAATCTGTGTTTCTTTCACTCCAGATAAGCGCTTGGGCAATCAGACTTCTGGAGCCCGGTGGCAGCTGGGGGCTGGTTATCTGGTGACCATAATTTCTTTAAAGGCACTCTTTTTCATCTGTAAAACAAGCTCATAAATCCTTGTGACCCTTGAGTCACCCCTCAGGTTAAACAAGAAAGCAGCAAATTAGTAAGATTAATTTCTTTTCATCTGTGTCTCTGCAACAAAGTTGAAGGATACTCATGCTCTTATTGAATATTTACAGTAACCCCCAGGTACCCAGCTTCACCATGTGCAGGAGTGTACACTATGTACAATGTTCTATTGGACACTATGTACAATTATTTTCTTTGGGGAAAAGTGAGTGATCCTAACATCCACTTCTAGCAGTATGATGGACCAGAATTAGGCACTCTGAAGAAATGCAACAAAATCATAGGTTAACTTAAGCATATTTTATAAAGCATTTCGAGGCTTAGAAGACATCCTTAAGAACGAGGAGGGAAAAAAGGAAAGTGATGAGCTGACTCTTGCATGCCAGGCAGCACACACTGAGGAAGAGAACTTTCCTTGTACCAATGCTGATAAGGTATCTGGCATCTTGCCCTTGGTGAGGTGAAGGAGCTAAACCTGATACTCTCACTTTAAGCAAGGACTCTTAAAGGGATAAAGCTTTCCAAGATTGGCAACACCTGGATTTCAGCAGACACAAACTCAAGTCTTCTCTGCAAAAAAAACAACTAAAACTTAGGCCCTCAGAATTTCCACAGGGTAATTTCAGTCACATAGGAGCTCACAATCAAAACCCACCAAACACACAAGGAAACAAGCCTTTATGAGCAAGAGTCAATAGATTGAAAAAAATAGACCTCCAAGAACTTCTGAAGTTGGAATTATCAGATAGTAAATATAAAATAAATACCTGAGTATAAAATGCTTTAAAATTTAGAATGAAAAATGAGCAAGGAACAAGAGACTACCAAAAATGACCTAGGAAATTTGAAAAACAAACAAACAAAAAATTTTGAGTGATAAATAGTATACTTCTGAAGTTAAAAACTTAACAGATGAGTTATATATGTCAACACAAAATAACCAGTAACCATTCTATAGATGAGAGAGATAAGGTGAGTTTTACTTGAGCCAGAGTGAAGATTATAATCTGGGAAAGCCTTTTCCAGAAAGGAAGAAAGTGTTCTGGAGAAGCGTGGGTTTCAGTACAGTCTTAGATCTTTTTAGAACAAAGAACATACATTAAACACCTCAGGATACATATTCATCAAAGTTTCAAAAAGTATTCAGTTGCAAATTAGCATGTCAACATGACCCTGCTGTCAGGAAAGGGACTAATACAGGCCATTACAGATAGGGCGTAGGAGAGGAAGTCTGCGTTCTTATCTTCAGAGAGTGCATGCTCTACTTCAACGGTTAAAGCAGATGCACAATGTGTGTTTGATAGGCCATAAGACAGGCTTCTTTAATTCAAGTGGAATCAGTTTTGAACCTGAGTAATTGCCCCATGTACCTCAATACGAGAAAATCTCTTGTCATATAGTAGATAAGATACAGCTGAAGAGAGAAAATTATAGATGATAAGTAGACATTACAGAGTACAGTTTGGATATATAATGATCAAAAATATAGAGCAGGCATAATGGACACAGCAAGACTGTATAAGATATGTTTAACTGGAGTCCCAAAGAAAGAGGACAGATAGAATGTAGAAGAAATTTTTAAAGAAATAATGGTCGATAATTTCCATAACTGATCAAAAACATTGTATAAGTTATCTGTTGCTGCATAACAAAAATGATCTGAGAAGGGAGGTCTCCCAGAAGGAGGGGAAATGAAGAAAGTGGAAACTTAAATGTAAATCTCCACAGGTATGATAGTAACAAAAACATATGAAGATAAAGTCCAACTTTAACAGCAAAAATAAAAGAATACTGGGCAATGTTAGCATGTGACAGGAGACGAGTAACCAGACTGGGCGTGTTCTCAGGTACGTCCTGCGTGCGAGTGTGGTTTCTTGATTTTTGGAGCAGGCTTGATGTACTAATGAACTTTAGACTTTGTTGGATTGTTAAATATGCAGGGAAATATTTTAAGAAAAACAGAATAGAATATAGTATATATGTTCAAACCTGTGGAGGGGGGAATATTGTAAAAGGAAAATAAAACAGAGAGAGAGGCACGAGGGGGAAACAGCACGGCCAGGTGGAAACTGGACATGCATAAACTCTATGTAAGGGAGTTGAAACAGGTCTAGATATTATCAGTAATAAAATGATGCAAATAAAGTTAAATGCCAGTTTCAAACGGAAGGTGTCTGATTGCAAAAAAATTAATTAAACAATATCCTATTCACAAGATAAATACCTAAAGAGAAGGCTACAGAAAGGCTCAAATAAAAGTATGGAATAATATATGTCATGTGAGTACTAACCAAGAGAAAGCTGTATTAATATTAGTTTATTAGCTATATTAATATTAGTTTAAAAGGGAGAGAGACTTTAAGACAAAAGTTATTATATATACCTTCTTCTAGAAGTTCTCTCCTAGAAAGACAGAGCCTCACCCAAGGAAAACTTGCTGGAAGTAAAAAGAAAAATGAGATGAGCAAGACAGGCCCCTGGGTGTCATGGTGAAAAAAGTTCCCAATACTGCATGGTGAGGAAGAGCCCAGAGGAAGCAGAGCCCGGGCAGTACTGAGCAGCAAAATACTGTATCAATGGGGAAGAACACTTCTTTTGAAGACAAGGTCTTTACAGCTCTAGAAAAAAGAAGGCTGGAGGCAGAAAGCCTTCTGAACAAGATTTTTGCTCCAAGAGACAGAGAAATCGCTTTACAGAAAGCTCCCACAGGTACTATAGAAGAGGGAGCCTTTAAAGCTATGAAGCTGTGAAAGCTACTTTGGATAATCCTCACGGCCCTCAGAAACCTCCTCACAGCCCAAGAAAACCTGTCTCACTTAAATATGAAAGGAAAATACTCTCTAATTCCATACCAAATGATTGCCAGAAAAACATGAAAATGGACTGTGGCATAGCCCAACAGACAACGAGAACTAGCAAAATGTTAGCTCAAAACAGATGCAAAATATAATCTAATATTTCAAAGTGAGCCAAAAGAAATCAAGAAAATATGTTTTTTTTTAAAAAGAGCACACATAGAAATAAATAAGGTCAGAAATAAAATGGCTAGACAAGAAGAGAATAAAATGTGAACATTATAGGATATCAGATAGAATTAGAAAAAATTAACTGAAAGGAACACAAGAGAAGATAGACCCTCATGGAAACTTGTAAAGCTAAATATACAATAGAAACGAAAATATGAAGAAAATTATTCGGAAATAGAGAAAGTAATAAAAAAGATCTAAGAAAAAGAAAAGCCAGGCAAAAAAAATCTCAAACTTGCATATAATTTGAATCCCCCAAAAAAGAAAACTGAAGCAAATAAAACAGAAAAAAATTAATGATTATTTAAGAAAACACGCCTGAAATAAAAAACTTAAATTTTCGTATAAAAAGGGCATACCACGTACCCAAGAAAATTATCTTGCGATAGTTAACACCAAGATATGTTCTATGAAACTACTAGGCTCCCAAAAAAAGGAGAAAAATTATTAGGGTATCCAAACAAAAAGACCAGGTCACACACGAAGGGCAGAAAATAAAACTGGCATCAGACTTCTCCACAGTAACATCTTATGGAAAAAGCAATGGATCAGTTTAAAAGGTAGTTCAAGGAAGAAAATATAAGCCAAGGATTTTATATCCATCTTTCCAGAATAAATGCCTCACCAAACAATTATGAATATGCAAGAATTCAGGGATATTGATTGAGCCTTTCTTGAGTATTCTGCTGGAAAATAAACTTCAGACAAATAAGAAATTATTGGGAAAGCTTCAGCATAAAAAATAGATTGAGCATTGAATATGTTTAACTGTAGAACTAAGGTTAAAAGATGAGGATAGGGCAAAAAATAGTATGAAAGTATTATATTCTTTGACAGTGTAAAAAGGATACAGCTAACGAAAATAGGAGGAAGGGGGAAGAATAAGTGGAAATTTCAAGAAACTTCAATAGCATGGGTAAAGTTCTCCTTAAACAGAGAGTGGTTCATAAATACTCACTTTATTATTATGCTTTATAATGTACTTATGTGAAACATATTTTAAAGTTTTAAAAAGTTTTTGAACCATTAAGATATCATCTCCCCATCCCAGCTACCCATCAATAAATATGGCAATACCCAGCAAAATCTGCAAAATGGAATAACCGTAATGAGTGAGCAGCCTACACAACGTGGTCACTGATGTAAATTTGTGGGCTTCTTTTCCCCCACGTAAATATTCCGAAAGAGAGTCTGCACGGACTGAACATGATTAATGAGTAAGCAGTCACTGCTTGGGGACATCTATTGGATGGGGGCGGAGGGCAAGTAAGTCAAGGAGGAGAGAATTGAGTTCTTAGAGAAATTAAAATTCTTTAATCTCTTATGTAATAAGAAGGATTCTTCTGTAGAATTAAAATGGGCCTCATATTTGGAAAGCCAAGCCAATTGCGAAAGCATTTGATCTTAAACTATGCCTCAAACCATGTGGAAATGGAAGGAAGCCTGAAGCAACGGCAGTTTTCTCTTGTGGGTTAAGACAAGTACCAACGCTCTCCAAGTACATCTTGGTAATTAGTGCCTGGCATGGCTCCCTTTGAGTCTGTTGCCTACCATCTGTGGTGTCTTTTGTTAGCCAGTCTCTAACTCCTTATTAAGCAAGAGGACTATTCAACTAAATGATATTTTGAGCTATTGATTACAGAGTCAAGCACCAGTGCTACAAATGGGGGTCATATTTCTTGATCCTTGGCTTCTGTGAAGAAAGAGGTTAGAGAGGTAGGTGAAAGAAAGTTGGTCTGCCTGGTAGTGAACAAATACAAGTGGGTCTTGTCTTTCATATATTTGACTTCTGGAAGAAAAATGTATTTGTAGGTAATGCATAAGCCCCTGCAAAATTGCCTTTATATGCACATTTTCGTATCTCAGCTGAGTAGTAAACATTTAAATCTATCACACTATGGCACTGCCTGCTTGCAACTAGTTCCACTTTGGCAGCCACCACCTTTGTACAGCAATTTGTGCAATTACCTGAATACTTTACTGCATTTTGTCCTTATTTGTTTATAAAATGAGTGGAAAATGTAAATATGAAAGTGTTGATACAAGTGATAGGAAATACAATTCTCATAAAGTTAATATAATTGGTACACACTTGAAAGTCACTAGGTGTGCTGAAAACAGCGAATCTTTAGGCTCAATTAGAAGCTCATTCAAGTCAACCAGTGCCTGTGTCTTCAACTGTGAAGGCAAACAGGAAAACTAAAGAACATGCATGAAATGCTGGCACTATAATCAAAAATAATGTCTACAAGAAAAAGTGAAATTAGGGATTTTACATATTTTAGCTCCTTTAAAACAGTGGCAACAGTAGTGGTTGTGACAGTCCCCTGTTACATGCCAAGCTCTAGATTAAGAACTTGGTTGACCTCTCTGGTTTAGTGCTCTCAGTTTTCTTCTCTTCTTCTTGACTTCTACATGCTGGAGCTCACATCTCAACCCTCTTTTCTTCTCCCTCTACACCAGTTCCCTGTAAGATCACATCCTTTCCTGAGGCTTTAATTAAGTGCCATGTACATACCAATGACGCCCAAATGTCTATCATCAGACTTGATGTCTTCACTGAGCTCCAAATCCTATATCCAACTGCCTATATGACATTTGCACATAGACGCTTAATGTCTAATGCTTAACGTCACATATTTATAAGCTAAAACAGAACTCTTGATTTCCGTACCCTGTGTCTACAGTCCCCCTCCGCAAATAGTCTATCTTCTCCATCTTAGCTAGCACCCACCCAGTTGTTGCTCAAGCCAGAATGTTAGATTTTTTGCTGGTTCCTCTCTTTCCATCTTCTCCCACATTCAATCCATGAGCAACACTATGGACCCCATGTCCAAAATATATCCATTTTTTTCCACTTCACTCCATCTCCACCACAACCACTCTGGTCCAAGACACCATCCTGTCCTACCTTAGACTATTACAGTGGGCTTTAAACTGTCTCCCGCTTCTACTCTTACCTTTCCCCAGCCCATTCATCACAGGTAGTCAGCGTGATCTCTTAAAAACCCAAATCAAATTATGCCTATTCCCTGCTTAAAACTCTCCAGGAACATTTCAATGCATTTAGAGCAAGATTCCACACCCTACCCTACCCTACAAGGCCATACACAAGCTGTCTCCCCCTGCCTCTCCAGCTACTCTCCCCATTCACTGTGATCCAGTCCCACTCCTCACTCTCTGATCTTTCTCAAACACAACACGCTCATTCACAATCTCTGCACTTGCTGTGTCATTCCACTTGGGAGGCTCTCCTCCCAGATCCGTGCAGAGCTGCCCCTTTTCCATTATTCAGAGCTTAGCTTTCTGAGGATGCCCTCCCTGCTCCCACTTGAACCCAGGTATTGACTCATAGCCCATGCTCTAACCCCTTCCTATTCTGTCCCTCTAGAATAATACTATGACTACTACTCAAGTTGTCACACGTAATTCTCATGAGTTTTCAGGAACAAGAAAAAAAATACATATATTTTTATATGTGTAATACATGTGTGACTTGATCATAAAGAGCAAGACCTGAGGAGCTCAGGTTCACACAATCAAGGCAAGGAAGGTGCTGAGGAGCCTGAATAGCCCCTTCCCTTTCCTCTCACATACAGAGTTCTAGGCTGCTTGACATCTTTTTGAGATATCTTTTTTCCTCCAGATCACTTTGGTTTTAATTTTAACAAGATTTCACCAAAATAAAAATGTGAAAGGAAATGAGTGGAAGAGGGATATTAGTAAGCAGGGATGTATTCTGAATTTTCCCAGCCAAAGAGAGCCATAACCACCATTGAACTGTCCTCAAAATGCCCAATGAGGTGAGCCAGAAAGGAGATACATCTCCCCAGGCGCCATAAGGCAAAGCTTGAGTCAGAAAGAATTCTAAGGCATCTTCTCTAAAGAGGATAGATCTCTTTGGCTGAAGAACAAGAAAGTCATCTCAAGTCACGTCACACTGCAGTGGAAACATCCTAACCATGTCGCCGCCCCAGTGGTTCTGACAGATGTGGTGAATAACAAGATCACAAGCCACCAGTCACAGTCTTCATGATCATGGTCAGTAGTGTTGAGCCATTACAGCCCTGAAGAGCCAAGCACGGGAGCCTCAGGCATTTGAGAGCTCTCAGGGCCATGCTAAAATCAAGGAATAGAAGGGGCTTGGTGCCTAAGAGGAGACGGGGAGGTAAGATCATGAGGAGGGTGGCCTGTGGCAGTATCATCAGAGATGGGAGCCAAGGAGGCCTGACTAGGGGGAGGGGCAGCCCATGGTCAGCTGTTGTCCAGCTCCACTCTTTCTGAAGCAGTTTCTTCCCAGCCCACGCGTGCCAAGCACCAGACTTTCCCTCACTTCTTCCCCACCAAAACTGGTGGCCTGGCTACTCTACAAGAGAGTATCCGAAGAGGCTGCTTTACACCAATAACCTGACACTGCTGTCCTCCAAAGACAGCTCATTCAACTGGAGGAAGGAAACGGGCATTGCTGTGATACCAGGCATCACAGAATGAAAGGCAGGACAGTTCCCCTGCTGAGCAGCCCCCTAGACTCTCTGAACTTAACCCCCTCCCACCTTCGCCTCCCAGCTAGAAGTGACTGGGCAGGGGAAGTAGAGAGGGAACTGGAAGCTGTAGTATGGACAGCTTAAAGAAAAAGTGAAACTTTGAAAGTAGTCAAACAAGAAGTACATGAAAACCTAGTCTTTTTTGGTATTATTTTTTATTTGATATACTTAAATTTAGTAATTTGTGTCGTCTGTCTTTTTTCTTTGTTACCCTGGCTAGAGGCTTATTGATTGTATTGATCCTTTCAAAGAACCTGCTTTTGGTTTTGTTAAGTTTCTGTATGATTTCCTGTTTTCCATATGATTGATTTCAGCTTTTATTCTTATTATTTATTTTCCTCTTACTTTGGATTTAATTTACTCTTCTTTTTCTAGTTTCCTAAGGTGGAAACTTAGATTATTGATTTTAGATCTTTCTTCTTTTCTAATATATGCATTCAATGCTATAAATTTCCCTCTAGGCACTGCTTTTGCTGCATCCCACAAATTTTGATGTTTTCATTTTCAATTAATTCAAAATGTTTTTTAATTCTCTTGGGATTTCTTTTTTGACTCATGTGTTATTTAGAAGTGTGTTGTTTAATCTGCACGTATTTAGGGATTTTCCAGTTATCTTTCTGTCATCGATTTCTAGTTTAATTCCACTGAGGTCTCAAAACAAACCTTCTATGATTTCTATTCTTTTAAATGTGTTGAGATGTTTCATGGCCCAGAATGTGGTCTGTCTTGGTGAATGCTTCATGTGAGCCTGAGAAGAGTGTGTATTCTGCCACTGCTGGATGAAGTAGTCTACCAATGTCCAGTTGATATCCAGTTCATTGATGGTGCTGTTGAGTTCAACTATGTTCTTACTGATTTCCTGGACCTGTCCTGCTGGATTTGTCCATTTCTGAGAAAGGGGTGTTGGAGTCTCCAACTATGATAGTGGATTCATCTATTTCTCTTTGTAGCTCTATCGATTTTGCCTCATGTACTTTGACACTGTTGAGTGCACACACATTACAGATTGTCATGTCTTCTTGGAGAATTGACCCCTTATCATTATGTAATTCCCTTCTTTATCCTGATAACTTTCCTTACTTTGAAGTCTACTCCGTCTGAAATTGATATAGTTACTCCTGCTTTGTTTTGACTAGTGTTTGCATGGTATATTTTTCTCCAACCATTTACTTTTAATCTACATGCATCTTTTATTTAAAGCAAGATGTATTAGACAACATACAGTTGGGTCTTGTTTTTTGATCCACTTTGGCAATCTTTTTAATTGGTGCATTTAGACCATTAGTGTTCAAAGTGATTATTGAATAGTTAGATTGATGTCTACTACATTTGCTACTTTTTCTATTGACTGCCCCTGTTCTTTGTTCCTAGTTTTGTCTTCCATTCTTTTTCTGCTTTTTGTGGTTTTAAATGAGCATTTTATATCATTTTATTTTCTCTTATTTCTTAGCATGTGAACTATACTTCTTTTTTTTTTTTTTTTTTTTTTTTTTACTATTTGTAGTGGTTGTCCTAGACATTGCAATATATATTTATAACTAATCTAAGTCCAAATAACACTATACCGCTTCTCAGGTAGTGTGAGTACCTTATAATCACAAAATAATCCTGATTTCTCCCTCCCTTCCCCTGTTTCATTACTGTCATTCCTTTCACTTATATATAAGTGTACATATGCATTTATATATACACAAGATATATACATAAGAGTACATAATCAAATACATTGTTACTATTATTATTCCAAACAAACTGTTATCCTGTTATCTTTTAGTTCACTTAAGAATAAGAAAAATAAAATTGTTTATTTTACCTTCAGTTATTCCATTTTCAATGCTTTTTCTTTCTTTATGTAGATCAGAGTTTCTGACCTATATCATTTTCCTTCTCTCTAGGGTTTACTTTAACATTTCTTAAAAAGTAGGTCTACTGGCAACAAATTCCCTCAATTTTTGTTTGTCTGAGGAAGTCTTTATTTCTCTTCACTTTTGGAGGATAATTTTGCAGGGTACAGAATTATAGGTTGGTGATTTTTTTTCCTTTAATATTTTAAATATTTTACTAACTCTTCTCTTGCTCGGATGGTTCTGAGGAGAAGTTGGATGTTTCTTATCTTCTTTCCTCTGTAGGTAAGGTCTTTTTTCCCCTCTGGCTTCTTTCAGGATTTTTTTCTTATCTTTGATTTTCTGTAGTTTGAAAATGATATACATAGGTATAGCTTTTTTTGGAATTTATCCTACTTGGGTTTCTCTGAGCTTCCTGAATCTGTGATTTGGTGTCTGACATTAATTTGGGGGAATTATCAACCATATTGTTTCAAATATTTCTTCTTTTGCTTTTTCTCTTTCTTCTTCTTCTGGTATTTCCATTATGCATGTATTAATGTGTTATACCTGTTGTAGTTGTCCCACGTTCCTTGAATATTCTGTTCTGGGTTTTTGTTGTTGGTTTTATTGTTTTGTCTTTATTCTCTTTGCTTTTCAGTTTTGGAGGTTTCTATTGCTATATCCTCAAGCCCAGAGATTCTTTCCTCAGCTGTGTCCAGTTTCCTAGCAAGTCCATCAAAGGCGTTCTTCATTTCTATTACAGTGTTTTTTATCTCTAGCATTTCTTTTCAGCTCTTTCTTAGGATTTCCATCTCTCTGCTTACATTGCCCATCTGTTCTTGCATGCTCTGTTAGAGCCCTTAGTGTATTAATCATAGTTATTTTAAATTCCTAGTCTGATTATTTCAAAATCCCAACTATGTCTGGTTCTGATACTTGCTCTGTTTTTTCAAATTGTGCTTTTTGCCTTTTGGTATGCCTTGTAGTTTTTTATTGATAGCCAGACGTGATGTACCAGGCAAAAGAAACAGCTATCAAGAGCTTTTAGTGATGTGGTGTTGACGTGTGGAAGAGGAGAAACATTCTACAGCCCTGTGATTAGGTCTCAGTCTTTTAGCGAGCCTTTGCCTCTGAACTGTGAACTTCACAAGTGTTCCTCAGATTTTTTTCTTCCCCCTTAGGTGGAATGGGATAGCTAGAGTGAGCTGGAGTTCATTATTTCCCTTCTCCCACGTCATTTAGGCTCTGATAATACCCCAGGAGGTTAGACTCTGGTAAAATAGATTATCTTGAGGGCAGATCTTGTTAAGAAGAACAGAACGCTCAGGAATATTTCAAAATAGTTCCTTTTCCCCTCCCCCTGCTAGAAGAACAAGGGAATTTTTCTCTGCTATTTACCATAAGAACGTGGTGGAGCTCCTAGAGGTAACACTCACAATATTGTGGGGCCTCTCTATATCTGCCCACTCCCTGCCCCCAGAGTTTTTAACGCTCAGAGTTGTCCACAGTGAGTCTCCACCAATTCATCAATGACAGTTCAGGTTTTCTACCCCAGCACTGGTTCCCACTGCACCTTCCACTCGTGAGTCTCTGCTCCAATAAGTCATGATTCTCTGTATTCATCTGTCTATTTCTCCCATCTAGGGGGAAGCAGTTTGCCTCCACGTAGCTAACGGAATGAAGGCACTTCTCAGTTTATAATGCTTGACTGCTCAGCAGCCTTTGGCCCTTTGTTGACCTCTCCTGTACTCCCTTCCCTTGGTTTCAATCACTTCCTGTGTTCCTAGTGTGCTTCCCATCTCCTTGGCTTCCTTTGGTGGCTTCTTGTGCTCCACTTATCTTGTTGTCCATGCTCTTTGGAGGGGTCTAGCCTACTATGCTCCCTCTTCTCCTTCTCACACTTGTCTTTGGTGATCTCACCCTGCTCCTTTGTGGAATTCTATGAGAATCTACTTGTCATGTAATGAAAAAGGAACAAGGTATTTTTATTTTTCTGTAATCTATCACAATAGGCCCTTTGTTTAGAAAAGGAAAAAAGAAATACAGTGGCTCTTAATCTGCCCCCATTCTGTTCCCACTCCTCCACGCTTCACCTTCCCCACGGGCTCCCATCGTTGCCCTATTGAAAGAATAAGGACTGACCCTTCTCTTCCTTTGGAAGTTGAACTACCAGCTTAGAGATTATGTATGTGAATTTCAGCACAGAAGATGACTAGGAGGACTGGAGTTGATATGAAAGGGAGAGGGAGAGGAGGAGAAGAGACAAGCTGATGAGAGAAGAAGTTTGGGCTGAGCAGGAAGAAGATTAAATATGATTAATGTGTACAAAATGGTGAGAGAAAAGATCCCTTTGCCTACTCAAAACCCCATGGTAGACATCCACCTGGGCTTCTCTGTGTCACACCTCATGAGACTTGAGGGACAAGGGAAATTGACATGAACATGAAGCTCATGCTTCTTGCTGTGTCATGAGTAATAAAGTCCTTTGCCTCTGATCCAGGCATCACTGTAGCAGGCTAACTTACTAGCTTGCAAGTAGGAGCAAATCTCAGTCCCTTTCCAGTTCTTGACAAACGGCAAGTAAATGGGTAAGAGTTATAGACCCTGTAACACCGATCCCGCCACCCCTTTCCTCCAACCAAAATACTGTGTGTTTCAGTCTTCACGTAAATGACCTAATCCTGCTTTGTGGCTCCTGAACATTCGTAATCAGGATTTGTTGTGTTTGCTTCAACTAAAGGCTCAGTGAACGGGCAGCTTTTGCATGATACTGCTCTCTCTTCTTCTGGGTTTCTGGGGCTTCCCTGTGCTCTTCCAATTCATCTCAGAGGAGTCACATAGAGAGCTGGTCACCTGGTGATGAGGATCAAGGTTGCTTCAGGGAGAGAAGCCCAAGGTGTCCTGCCCTACATACTGATCTATATCATCCTCTGGGATTAGACCTGATTCGTATCCAAACATATACAGCCACCGGATAAACCAGACCCCCACCTGCACTGATACCATTTTAACTACTTTTTTACATGATCTTTCCTTTGTCTAGTAAAAAATAACTCACATACCTATGCCTTATAAATTTAGCCCTACCTCAACACATTGCAGCTCTTTACTGCCCATGGGTCCTGTCCGCATGCTACTCCATAATATTCTCTGAATAAAGGAGCACTACCACCAGACTTTGAGTCCAAGAAATCTTTCTTTCAACTCCTCGGTTCGCCGAGCGCACATCACTGGGACCATGGCCACATTCTTCTTCTCTTTGGAAACGCTGTTTGTATTATGAGGCACAAGGTAAGGATTATTTATTAAGAAATAGGTAAAGGACATATATTCTTAACTGAGCACTGTTTTCTAACTAATCAGAGGATCCCATTTCTTGTGCTAAAAAAAGACAAACATAAACATAAAAAAAGGTACAAAATGTTATACTCAAAATTTTAACAGTAATTATCTCTGGATGGTAGAATTATGAGCGCTCTTCCTTTCTTTCTTATTTTTGTTAATTTGTATTACCTGCTTTTCTAATATGAACAGGAATTACACTGGGCAATGTTTTAAAATCCACCATAGCTTCTCACCTGGCAGGATACTACCCCACTCGCGGCCTCCCACAGCCTTTATGCCCCAATGTCAACTTGTAAATGACCCCGCCTCTAGTCTCACCTCATTCTTGCCTCCATCCTCTCCCTTCTTTTCCTTATTGGGGGTGGGGAAAAAGCAACCAACAAATAACTACATATTAAAGTAATATTTGGTTATTCAAACTCCCTTAGCCAATGTAACCTTTACAGGACTCTTGTTAAAAGGTACACAAAGAATTTTCTCAATCCTGAACTCAAATACAAGATCCAATTTAAAACATCTTGTGTTCCAGATGAAGCCAAAGCAATGACAACTCCTGTAAATTCCCTACAGTAAGACCAGAAATGCATTGAGTGATACATAATAGCTAGCTCCCAAGAAAAGAAGCAGCATCCACTTATGAAATCTTACCATGTAGGAAGACTAATGTATGTCTATTAAAAGCAAAAGTGTGTACACCAGGACCTCTCACTGGGGACTGATTTAAGGGCAGTTTTGTTAAATTAGCTATAGAAGCAATCTGAAGGAGAAGGTTAACAATAAAATCATATAAAACAACACATCCTTGGTAAGGAATAATGTATATGGTGTGATTCCAATACCGAACAAGTGAGCAAATAGGCTAAACAATAGCTTGTAAAGGTATTTGCTATTGTAGACAGGAACAGTGCCTTTTTCATCAAATCCACATGGTATTAGTGAGAAATTGTTTTGAATATTCGCTTTATTGTTAAGAAGGGAAATCCACTTTAAGAAAGTCAAGCATTTGTGAAAATTAACTGTACTCTGTAAGTGGAATGTTTTTCTAAACTAAAGCTGGTTTTAGCCCTAGAAAGCCAGTACTAAAGGCCAACATAACATGGCGAGCAGTCAGTGCATGACTTCTAACGTTATCAAACTCATTGTAGATAAACAGTTTACAACGTAAGCATCTTCTCTTCCCTGGTCTGTTTTCTCTTATTTTCCCAATGTTTAGGACTTTTTATCACGCTTTTAGGGATCAATGTGTGTCAATCACTTAGCCCCCTTGGGTTAAATTCAAGTTCATTTGTGCCTGCTACACAGACAAACATGAGAGTCTATTAGAAGCATGAAGAAATGTGTTTGTGCTATCTTTAGAAGCCAGGAAGTCTTTCCCTGAGAAGTGACTCTCAAATGTTCCACTGCCACTGCCCCCATCCCTGTACCTTTGACTTTAAAACATAATTAAGAAGGAAGATATTTAACAGTATGAAAATGTTCTCTATTGAACAAGGAAGACATTAATTCTCCTCTATACAGCAAAACAAAAGCACGTGTTAATCCAATTCCTCTCTTTGTCTTTGACAATAAGAAAGCTCAGAGGTTCTGTAGATAACAGCAAAAACTCACACCCAAAGGCACAAAAGGACAAGAAAAGCAACCGCCTAACAGACAGCAGCACAGCAGGTGGGGAAGGCCCTGGGTGCTGTGCTCGGGGCTGGAGCCTGGTGCGTTTTCAAGCCAGGGCTTAGCCAGAGCAGATGCTCCCCTTCCCGAGGGGCTGGGGGCCACGCCTGCCTGTCCAGCAAAGGAAGCACTATCCGAGTGAAGAGTTGCTACACGCTCTGTTCAAGTCTCTTGTTCTCTTTCTTTTCAGAGTTCTCAAAAATTTAAAATAAAGGCAAAGAGAGTAAAACAAGGGAAGAAGAGACAGTCTATTCTGAACTGACTGCCATTCAAGAGCACGGCGTCTGCTCCGGGTCTTGTAGAGGAAACGGCAAAAACAGGATGAGTCCACCTGCTCTTGGGAGCGGGGAGAAGAGTAGCTGGTGATGGCCTGGGACGCTGCAAGGAAGAGGGTTCTAACTGATGTCAAACCGGAGAAAGTCCACGTCATTTGAATAAGTTACAAACAATAAGTCATTTTTCATTCATGCAGCCAACAAACACTTATTAAGAGCCTACTAGGTGCTGAGGACACAGCCTTTAATAAGGTGAAGGAGGTCCTTGCGCGCATGAAGCTTACATTCTAGTAGAAAAGACAGATAAGAAAGCTAGGAATAAATAAATTCGGGTAGTGTAAATGCCAGGAAATAAAATGAGGGGGATAAATGAATGGAGAAAGTCTGCGGGTGGGAGGGTGAGAGTGGGTGTGAGGGAGGGAGGCTGGTGGCTATTTTAGGGTGGGGAGTCAGGCTGGACCTGTGTAAACCAACAAGGATTCCAGCAAGGCTCACCTTAGGCTGCCTGCTAACCATGATTGAAGATGCGCTGCCTGGAAAGAACCCATCCACTCATTTAAACAAATACACACGGGCGCCCCTGTGTATCGGACGCTGTGCTGGGCACAGGATTCAGGGCAAGCCGAAGACACCTGGCATCTGCCCACCTGAGGCTTCCTGTCTGTGAGGGAGGCAGGCACTCCTCAGGACACAGCTGCAGAAATAGAGGGTTACAGCTGCTGACCGCTGCAAATAGCGCAAGGAAGGAAACTGAAGCAGGCAATCGCGAAAGCCCTCAGGCGTCTCCCACACTCATGCCTTCTGGAGTCTCCCACACTCACACCTTCTGGCTTCCTCAGCCACTGAGGTGGGGGGGGGGGGGGGGGGGGGGGGGGGGGGGGGGGGGAAGGGCAGGAGTCAGGACAGGCTCCAAGCTTGGGAGCTTCTTCCTAAGAGTAAACCTTTTAGTTACATAGAACGGTGATGCCCTAAATGTCTGAGAGCTAAGAAGACACGTCAGAAGGTGGAGGGGGTGACAGAAGGGCAGGCAAGGAGGGAGAGTGCAAGGGACCCAGAGGCTCCTGGGGCTGGGAGGCTCCTTGGAGTAGGCTCATTGAACCACGCCCACTTCTCAGGTGAGACCACTGAAGCCGGTGGAAGCTGAGCGGCTTGCTCAAGGTCACAGAACTAGCTAATGGGAAATCTGAAAACAGAATCTCAGTCTACTTGTCAATGAAGTGCTGTTTACGTTAAAGCTTACACTGTAACTCAGGATGGAGGGGAGCTAGGTGCTTTCCCTCTGTTTCCAGCATTTGATTTAAAAAAGAAGGAATTAGGAATCAGAATTTCCCACCAGACTTGGAAATATCACGCATACCAGAAGTATCTCTAAGCCCTCCTTAAAATGAATCGTGATTTTATTTAAAAACAAAATCAGCCTCTAGACACAGTAGACTATGAACTTCTCCTGTTAGGACAGGGATATCCTGGGCTTGTGAATTCCGAGCCAGGGATGTTCTTTGCCGTGTGTTTCCTCGTTCTTGCGAGTCCTCTCCCCGGCCCTGAGCCCAGCTCTCAGAGACGCCCGGGACAGGCATTTGGAGAGCAGCTGTTGTCTGGCCCGCCTGCCAGGGCCACCCTATAGCAGGAAAAAATGAAGATAAACCACTGCTTCTTCCTAAGAGTAAACCTTTTAGTTACTTAGAATGGTGATGCCCTAAATGGATGGACTATTCTAAGTGGTGGCTTATCTTCTTTCCCCTGACAAGGAGCTTCGTGATGTCAGGGCAGGCTGTGGGGTGAGGGGGGGTCCCAGATAAGGGCAGGAGTTGTCAAGACAAAGAGGATGAGAGGAAGAACTAACAGTCTGAACACTTTGGAATCACTACTACACATCCCCCACCCCACCCCCAAATGATAAAGCGTCTCCCTTTTGGATACTTTATCCATCTCTCTTTGATAATCCTTTTAATTATGGGTAAAGAGCCTTGGCAGTCACTAGTAAAGATTGGGTGGCTTGCCATTTCCTTCCGGAATTTCACATCCATGGTCAGTTGCCCAGCTCAGGCTAACTGGCCACAGGGTGCCATGCGTTCAGATAAGAATGAGAGCACGGAACTGCTTTCACTAAGGGATTCTTTAACAAAACAAACACAAAAACTGCCCATTCTTTTTGCCCTGTTCACTGGGACCATGCAGAATTTGAGGACAGTGGCGTCCCCCCAGGTGCATGAGGGCACCGCCCCACAGGGGATCTCTCTCTAGATCCTTCCTGGGGAGGGGGCAGAGCACCCTCTCCCCTCAGAGTCAGCCTTCCTCACCTCATATTCTCCTCCATTTGCAAAACCCAGGAAGGGGGAACCCTGGGACACATCCCCTTTATTCCACTGCCCTCGTTCCTTTCTCTCTTCTTCCTCGAATCTCCCAGGGTGAAAAAGGGTCAGGCCTTTCTCTGATTCCGCTTGCTGTAGAGGCTCCTTCCATCGGGAAAGCTGTGGAAGAAAGCCCCCTGGCTGTGCTGTCACAGGCAGCTGGACCACTGCTGGCCCCTTCCTATATTTAAGGAGGAAAATGGTGATACTTGCAAACTTCTCTCTTCACACAACGGCCTGGCTTTCCAGGCTATCACCTTGCTGCAGGAGCCTGCTCTGCGTGTCAGAAACTGCTTCCTGGGAGGATGGGCTTCTCAGACTGACCGGAGATGCTCATGGGTTCAGAAAAAAAAGAGAAAAGCACAGTAATAATTTTCTAAATGTTACCCCTTTTTCTTGTAGATGCTACCCAGATGACAGACATTTACACGTTTCTTTCCTTTGCTGTTATGGATAATGCTGCAAGGATGGACAGACATATATGCCTGCACGTGTGAGTCTGTTGATAACATAAAATCCTAGAAAAGGAATTGCCAAAAACTTTATATTTATACATAAGTTTGCAAAACTTAAGTGTCAAAATGGAAGGGAGCAGAGGAGGAGTAAGAAGCAAAACTCTTTGAAATTGTGTAGGAGAATAGAACTCAGAAACGTTACCGAAACCATTCATCCAGACACCGTTCACGTTTCTCATGCCAAATGTGAAACTTGGAGAAAAACATACAAGTCACCTGTTTTTTCATTTCAACAGGTCAGATTTCTCATTCGTTTTCCCATACAGTTCATAGTTTCAGGCTATGCTGGATCATGTTCATTGGCACTACAGATTTTCTTCCTTTAAGACTGAAAAAATTGAGGCCGGCCCCGTGGCCGAGTGGTTAAGTTCGCGCGCTCTGCTGCAGTGGCCCAGGGTTTCAGCAATTCTGATCCTGTGTGCAGACGTGGCACTGCTCATCAGGCCACATTGAGGCGCTGTCCCACATGCCACAACTAGAAGGATCTGCAGCTAAGATATACAACTATGTACCGAGGAGATTTGGGGAGATAAAGCAGAAAAAAAAAAAAAGACTGAAAAAATTGCTAATGGATAAAATGTCTAAAGACTCTGGTCAGTGGTCCTCAGATCAGCCAGGCCCGTGGCAGCGTTTCCAACAGAACATAAACACCTAGACCGTCCCTGTGGTGACTAGCTCTCCTCTCGTTGATCTTCTTGGTCTCATTTCTCTGTGTTTCCTTCTTGTTAAACTAATGTTTTTAATTGCAAGCATTGAATTGAAGTTTTCCTTATACTGTAATTGTCGTGAGGGGTTTTCCCTACGTTTCAGGCTCAGGCTTCTCATATTACGCTCTCATTTTCACTCTCACTCCCTCAGTGTCCTTTCCCGATTCACCTCCCCCACACATTATCTCCTTTATCCAGGTCTGGCCCCCGTGACTCATTCTGTCACCTCAGCATACGTCCATACAGTTGTCTCTCTTTCTGCGATATTATGATTTAAAGTAACATATACTTGGTCATTCGAATGACCAAAGTATATTTCTCATATATATTTGGTCTTTGTCCACAGTTCTAGGCTCACAGCTCCCAAAACCCTTGGAGTTTTCCAAGCGCTGTGAGTGATACAGGTGTCCTTTGTTACGTGAATGAGGCGACGTTTGGAAAGCGCCTGAGGATTGGGCTGGGCGCCAGTGGAGCCAACCTATGGTTGGAGGGTTGAACTTTCAGCCCCGCCCCCTGATTTCCAGGACGGGGATGGGCGCTTGAGGTTGAATCACTTGCCAATGGTGAGCGACTGAACCAATCATGACTACGTAATGAAGCCTCCATAAAACCCCAAGAGGATGGGGTGTAGAGGGCTTCCTGGTTGGTGAGCCCAGGCTGGTGAACGAGGCGAGGTGCCTGGAGAGAGTATGGAAGCTCCACGCCTCTTCCCACACACTTGCCCTAAGCATCTCTTCCATCTGGCCATTTCTGAGTTATATCATTTTATAATAATCTGGTGATCTAATAAGTAAACTGTTTCTCTGAGTTCTGTCAGCCACTTAGCCAATTAATCATACTGGAGGACGGGTTCGTGGGAACCTCTGATTTATAGCCAGTCTGTCGGAAGTACAGGTAACAACCTGGACTTGGGACTGGCGTCTGAAGCCCAAGGAGAGAGGGGTTGGGGCCGCCAGCCTGTGACTGGTTGGCGAGAAGCACAGGCAACGGCCTGACTCTCTGGCCAGTTAGATCACATCGGAACTGAGCTGAAGTCTTGCACACCCTGCTGGTGTGCAAGAATTGTTTGTTGGTGTGGGGAACAAATCCCCAGGTTGGAAATTGGCTCTGGGAACACAATTCTCTCTTTTTTAGTAACAATTCATTAAACGTCTGAAAGACAAACCTCCCTTACATTCTTCCAGCCATTTCCCCATCAGCAGGCCCATCTATAAAATTTTTTTTAATTATTGTTTTACCTACCGTCGCTGTTTACCAGTTTGCATTTCTGCTGTCTGTGTTCCTAGCAAAATTTTCTACAGGATTACAACCGGAGAAGAGAAGGAACAGCAAAAACAAAAGGGGCTCATCTTAGCTCTACTTAAGAAACTAAACCAGGGCAAATGCTATATTCAATCTTTTTGTGAACATCCTTTGATAGGGTTGCATTGCTCTAGCCCTTCAATTAAAAATAAAGATTAAATCAAAATACTTTCAGAAATTGTGAGATGACTCCGTTAGCTTGGCAGGATATCACTGCTGATGTTTAGATAATACAATTATCTCAAGACAGGACACAAACTCCTGAAGCAGATGGCCTCACAATTGAATTTCTCGAGGAATTCGGAAACTTATTACAGGAACCACCCTGCACTCCCGGATAGAGACTATACTTTTTTACCAAAGCATAATATTGCAGAAATGTCCAAGTGATTGAGTTTTATACAAATCAAACCACCAGAGACTAAGGCCTCTGCAGGCCCGTTTCTGAAGATAACAATGTAAAACCTCCAAGGAGGGGAGGAGAATGTATGATTTTTACAAGACACGGTCTACCCTGTGTTTTTGAGCTCTGCCTGAACACAGGCGCAGAGAATGCTGGGAGCGGCGCAGAGAGTCAGGACCCTGTGGTGTGGGAGTACCCAGGAAGCAAGGAGAAGGAATAATGGGAAAAAAATCCTTGCAAGTCTAAGGGATTGAAGCTAGATTGATTTCAGATGAAGCAATGCTTGCCTCTCTTCGTCACCTCATGTTAGCATCACCCCACCCACACGGACCCCTGTTCACTCCTGTCCCTCAGCCTTATGAGGTGGTGTGCACACACATGCTTGTTTGTACAGGAATTTGTCCTCTCTGGCCTAGCCATCTTTGTGCTGAAGGTTAATGTTAACGGAGACAGAACAGCCATATGTTGACCCCCATGGTCTTGGAAGCCAGAAACTGAGGCTAAAATGGTTAATCACTGCAGCGCTCAGATAACCCCACACTCACATACGGCCTTGGAGTGTCATTCACAGCCGCAGAAAGAGAATACGCTCAACCTGGAAGTGCCCGGATATCACATTTGGGGCTTAGTATTTATACGGCTTGGGAGTGGTGACGAATTTTGATCTAAAATATGCTTTTTTAGATTTCTTGCTCATTCTTAGCCTATTTTGCTTTCCCTTCAGCCAGGACTGAGTCACTACAGGACCACTTGGCTTCCTTGCCTGGCAGAAGCGATGTTTGTGATACCCACTGACTCGCAGGGGCTCTGCAGCGAGGTGTCTGCAGATGCTGCAGGGATGGCCTCTCATCTCAACCTGAACTAGGGAATGTTGTCCTGGTTCCTCTTTCACCTCCGCAAATGGGATTTGAGACAGGCCATGCGGCCTTCCTCATAGACAGGCAACTTGACACCCAATGCACTGAAGTCCTCAGGCCTGGAAGCCGTTGAAAGCAGAGATTGCATTTGTTTTTCCACCATTGTCCAGCTAATATGAAGTCCTCAACATCTGTTTAAAAACAAATTATCCAAATAAGCGAAAACATTTCAGATCCTCACACGAAAATTGAAACAATCTGCTTCTTGTGCCAATCCCACCCCCCGCCAGCACCTAACTACTATGAGGACAAAACAGATAAAGAAGGATAACATTTTAATAATATCAGCTGTATTATTATTATATTACTATGTGTTATTACATGAATAATGCTAATTCACGTAAATTAAATGCATGCACACAAAACAATACACATTTTTAGGAAGACATACAAACGAAGCCATCCATTCAGTAGTTTAGTAAGTAATTAATAATACTTAAGTAGCAAATGAAATGAAACATTCAAGGGAATCATATATGGAAAAGAAATCCTTGGACTGGAGAATGGAACAGAGTCTGGGGGAAGCAAGATAGATGGCCAGTGGTGACTTCCCGGGAAGGACCCCTGCACACTGCCCAGCCCCAGGCAGAGCCCACAGCGGGGGGAGGGGAAGAAATAACAGGAAAGGGAACACTCTCCAGGTGCAGCTCAGGAAAGGGCACTCCTGATAGAGAAGCTCACCTGCCTTGCAGGCTGATGAGCAGTCACTGAGCAGTGTCTACAGAGAGCCCTCCACAGGTTCACAGCCTCTGAGCCGGACCTAGGGAGCAGGAGACCTTTGCCCTTTGGAAGAGCCACAGGCCAAGAGCCAGGAAGACATGGTACTGAAGGCAAGCAGACCTGAGCAGCCTCGTTGTAAGAACAAGAAGGACACCGCAGCAGATGTTAGAGGAGGCTGATTACCAGAGGCCAGCTGGGAGCTCAGACATCTCAGCAGGTGCTGGCAGGGAGAGATGATGCTGGGGACCAGATGGGACAATGTACTGTTCAGCAGATGCCAGCCTGGACAAATGAAACCCATAGACCTAATGCATCTCCCACTTGCCCTAACATGCCTGACTCTGCAAAGTCTCTGGGTATTTAGAACCAGCTTTCGTGAGAAGGATGGTGGTAAAAGAAAATCTTGACTTGACTGATCAAACAAAGAAATACATGTACCCCGATTGATTGAGTTTTTCCCATTAGGAAAGATTAGACAACATGGGACTGAGAACTGAAAATTAAGTAATTCAGTTGGTGGACTGAGAATTTGTTCCTTCTACAGCAATATCCAAATTTCTCCTGTGAATGACATGAGCCAACTTCTTCATGTGAGACACCTTTGCAGGCTATCACAGGTGATTTTTTCAGGTCAGTAGTGGCTCCCGAAAACTTTAGGGAAAAGCAAACTCATGTACCAAAAGAGATGAGAGGAGATGTGCCAGTTGACAGAAAGGGTACACGATTTGTAGTTAGCAGGCTTGTGTTGGATCCAAGCTCTTGCCTAGTGACCTTGGCAAGTCACTTAAACTCCCCCTGTCCTTATTTCCTCACTTATAAAGTGGAAATGTGATAATAACACCGATTTCATAAAGCTTCTATGGGGATAAAATATATGCAAAAGTGCTTTGTAAACTATAAAAACACATAACTGTTAGTCATCATCATTTTTATCATCATCTATGAATAAGAAGCAGCCATATAGAAAGCTTTCGTATAGATTCCAAACATCTAACACAGTCATATGAAAGCACTTACACACTGGAAGGGTCTGACTGACCTGCTCTGTTTCGGTCTCCTTGGAAGAATAATGCCAACCAAAATCAGCTACTAAATGCATGAGCAAAATGAACCTTCAGTGACTAAAATAAATTAAGGATAAGTTTATAAATTTAAATCTAACTTTATAATCATGGAGTTACATATATTGTTCTCTTCATGATCAACAGCACTTGCCATCTTTTAAAATAGTGAAATATTTGCTCTATCAAAATCTTTCTAGAATATTAAAAGCAATTACCTGAAGTAGGAAATTTATACTAATCATCTTGCTGAAATTCTAAACATCACGTATGAATAATGTTTCACATTTGATCAAACTTTAAAAATCTGGCAATGACAAAGCAAGCTGAAAATTGCTTCTTTTTATTTATCCTGTATTATCTAAGCATCCTATAGGTGCAAAAACGACCTTGAAGTGGAAGTGCCGTGAATGTTTTGTAAGGAAGTAAATTCCGTCGGAATTTGATGAAGAGGTAAATCATGACACTTTTTGATAGAATGAAATTCATACATATTATTTTTAAATATATGAACAGAACAAGACTATGACATACCCGCAAGACAGCCAGCAAGAGCTGCTCAGTCTAGAAGTGGCAATTGGGGTCACTCACTCCTGACAGGGTCTCGGGAGTCGTCCGTACCTGGGTGTTTGCTGACGCCCTGGGGTGGATGGGGGACCCAGTGGAGGTCTTTGGGGGGCTGCTGTACTGAGTAGACACAGACACTTCCCACCTGCTGCAGCAGCGCTCTCTGCTCTGTGCTCTTCTAGCCTTTTGTGTTCCCCGCTACACTGTTTTCTAAATATCTGTTCATCTGCCTCCTGTCCCAACTTGATTCTGAGAATGTGCAGGGTGACGCCCCTTTTCTCCTGCCTTTGTGCTATAATGAATGTCAGATACTTCCATGTGAATACACGCTTCTAAGCTGTATTAAAGACGCTTGAAAGATGTGCAAAGAAAAGGCAACCCACAGAATGGGAGAAAATATTTTCAAATCACATATCTGATAAGCAGTTAATATCTAGAATAAATAAAGAACTTCCATCATTCAACAACCAAGAAAGCAAACAACCTGACTTAAAAATGAACAAAGGACTTAATAGGTGTTTCTCCAACAAAAATATACAAATGGCCAACACGCACGTGAAAAGATGCTCAATATCACTCATCATTAGGAAAATGCAAATCAAAACCACATGAGATACCACTTCACACCCATTAGGATGGTTATTATCAAATAAGTAAATAAATAACAAGTGTTGGCAAGGATGTGGAGAAATTAGAATTGCTGGAGGGAATGTAAAATGGTGCAAACACTGTGAAAAATAGTATGGTGGTTCAAATAATTAAATGTAGAATTACCATATGTCTCAGCAATTCCACTTCTGGATATATACTCAAAAGAATTAAAAGCAGGCACTCTGGGGCCAGCCCGGTGGCACAGTGGTGAAGTTCTCGTGTTCTGCTTCTCGGCGGTCCGGGTTCGCTGGTTCGGATCCCAGGTGTAGACACGGCACCGCTTGGCACGCCATGCTGTGGCAGGCATCCCACATATAAAATAGAGGAAGATGGGCATGGATGTTAGCTCAGGGCCAGGCTTCCTCAGCAAAAAGAGGGGGACTGGCGGTAGTTAGCTCAGGGCTAACCTTCCTAGAAAAAAAGAAGATAGTGAAAAAGCAGACACTCAGATATCTGTACATCCATGTTCATAGCAATATTATTCACAATAGCCAGAAGGTGGAAGCAACCAAGTGTCCATCAACAGACGAATGCACAATCAAAATGTGGTCTATACGTAGAATGGAACATTATTCAGCTTTTAAAAGGAAGGAAATTCTGACACATGCTACAACATGAATGAACCTTGAAGACATAATGCTAAGTGAAATGAGCCCGTCAGAAAAAGACAAATATTGTATGATTCCACTTCCACGAGGTACCCAGGTATCTGAGTCAATTTGGGCTACTATGACAAAATACTAGAGACCGGGTGGCTTAGAAACACCAAACATTTATTTCTCACGGCCTGGAGGCTGGGAAGTCTAACATCAAGGCATTGGCAGATTTGGCGTCTGGTGAGATCCCACTTCCTGGCTCACAGACGGCCATCTTCTCGCTGTGTCCTCACAGGGCTCCTTCTCTGAGGCCTCCTTTATAAGGCCACCAATCCCATTCATAGGGCTCCACCCCCGTGATCTAATCACCTCCCAAAGGCTCCACCTCCAAATACCATCACAATGGGGATGAGATCTGAACACCTGAATTTTGCAGGGACACAAACTTCAGTTTCTAGCACTAGGATAGTCAAATTCACGGAGACAGCAAGGAGGATGATGGTGGCCAGGGGCTAGCGGGAGGCAGGACAGGAAATTTTTGTTTAATGCGTAGGAGTTTGTTTGGGAAGATGGAAAGTTCTGGAGATGGATGGTGGTGACGGTTGCACAACAATGTGAATGTACTTAAGGCCACTGAACTGTACACTTAAAAACGGTTAAAATGGTAATTTTTGCCAAGTATATTTTCCCACAGTAAAAAAAAAAAAGGTGTACAAAGATGCTTGAAAACGTCCTTAAGTAGTTTTAAACATTCCCTCATAATCTTGTGTACTGACTAACTTTTTTCTTATCTAATCCTTTCTTCACAGTTTAAGCAAAGGTAAAAGTCTACACAGCGTTCTTAAGGGAATTCCTATGGCCCACCTGCAGACCGAAGTGTTCTAAAAGCTCAGAAGGAAGCTCCTCCACCAGAAAAACCTCCCTCCCGGCAAGAAGACTGGCTTCATCTTCACCTTACCCCCCAAATACTTTACCTTTAAAACTTGCAAGTTTCCTTAAAAATTGCAAGTTAGGGAGCTATGCACGTGGCACTGTACAGTAAATACTTAAAATCGACCAATCACAGGACTGTACGTCCTCTCCTGGTTCCCTCTACTAGGTCAGTGCTTGGCACATAGCTGGCTCTCAATAAATAATTGTAGAATTAATTAATTGTATAATTAATAAATTCAGTAATCACTAACCATGTGCTAAATAAGTGGCCTTTAAAAGCTGACACCACCCACATCATTATTGTCACCTAGGCCCTTCCCTTGAAATCTGGACCGTATTTCCAACTGCCCCTGGACATTCCAACTCAAATGTCTGCAGGAAGACAGAAAGAAGGGAAAAATGGTAAATTAGGAAGGGTCAAAACAGATAATAGAATAAAGCAGCTTGTGGGTGGTTCCTGTGGGGGTTCCACGGTGTGGTGGGGAGCACACTGGACTCTGGATCCGGAATAAGGCAGCTTGTGGGCAACTCCTGTGGGGGTTCCACGGTGTGATGGGGAGCACACTGGACTCTGAACCCAGAATAAGGCAGCCTGTGGGCGGCTCCTGTGGGGGTTCCATGGTGTGGTGGGGAGCACACCTGACTCTGAATCTAGAATAAGGCAGCCTGTGGGCAGCTCCTGTGGAGGCTCCATGGTGTGATGGGGAGCACACTGGACTCTGAATCCGGAATCAGGCAGCTTGTGTTGACTGCACATGCTCACAGATTGCCAGCTGCTCCGAGTAAATCTATCCTTGTTTACCCTTCAGAAAACCATAAGGAAAGCATTCAAGAATTTTCCCTTAAAAAAGGAAGAAAAGGCATAAAAGATTATTTGGTAGAACAGTAAGATTCATGAGTGTGTTTTTATTTACCTTTTTACAGTAAGTACTTATTACACAATTTTTTTTATTGGTCCCCAACAGCATATACATTATCATCATGTTCTAACAAGGCCTCTTGCTTGTCTGCTTGCTTTTTTCTTTTACTCCCATTACTTTCCCATAGGAAACCATGGTACCGTACAGTAAAGTGCGTATTGCTGCTTTGACATGCATACTTTTATCTACAATTGGCCCTCTGTATCCTCCGTATCAGGGATGGAAAGGCCTACGATGGTTGCATCTGTACTGAACACGTACAGAGCTTTTTTCCTTGTTGTTATTCCCAAAACAATACAGTATGACAACTATTTACATATTACTTACATTGTACTAGGTATTATACACAATCCAGAGACGATTTAAAGTAAACGGGGGGAGGCATGCAGGTTATCTGCGAAGGCTATGCCATTTGATAAAGGGACTGGAGCATCTGCAGATTTTGGCATCCACTGGGGGTCCTGGAACCAATCCCCCATCATACGAAGGACGGCTGTACATAAATGGTACTGTGATGTTTCTTTCACTTCATTTTTACTTTTTTCATTCAGAAATATGTTAAGATCTATCTATAATGTCATGCACAAGTCTTGTTTGTTGCTTCTAACAGCTGCATAGTGTTCCACATCTATCACCTTTATAACTTAAAGAAAACTTTAAAATGACTCTTAAAAGCTTTCTTTCTAAAGCCAATTTGGAGAAATCAGGGTAAAATAAGCAGGAATAGATAACAACTGAAGACCATTACATTAGACAGTCATTTAAATTTTTCTCTGCATTATGAATCACTTTTCCACGTAAGGAATTAGAGACCCATTGATAATTATTTTATTTTAACAAATTGCTTGAGTTGTGCTCTGCTTTTATACAGACCTTGAAGTAACCTGGTCGCTGATGCCAAGATATCAAATGTTCCTCCTGGGGAAATTCTACAAATTTTAAGCACAAAACCTTGAGGAAAAAAGATAAGAGCAAACAGTACAGGCCAAACATGGGCCAATTCAGTGACCACTCAGTCCAACCAATCTTGTGATAAACTAACCAACGGAAGGAGGACCTACTATTTGTGATACTCTGCTGATATCAGATGAATTCTTAAACTGCAATATTTTCACTGGTCTATTGGTCACAAAAGATTATGTCCTAACAGAAGTAGCAGGCCTACTACTCTCTTGGATTGAAATGTCAATTTATAAACAAGTGAAGAAGGAATTTTTCCTCCTCTCTGAATTGACCAAATGCGCTCCTTGTTTCAGCAAGGCTGATCCTGGGCTGAAACACCCGCTTTGGCGGGCAGGCCCAGGTGTTACGTCGGAGCAAGTCAGACTCAGAAGCACGAGCATCATGAAGCCAGAAAAGGGAGACATGAAGGAGTCAAGTCAGATACAAAACGGGATCAGAAACACCGGAGAGTAGAATCTGGAATGAAGAGAACACAGCGGTGTGGGTTTAAGCAGGCCCCACACTGGCATCCTCACCTCCTCCCCTTCCTCCTCCCCCACTTCTGCCCCTTGAGAGTGGATGGAAGTATTTACACCAGACGTTTATGATATGTGGCTTTTGAATGTTTTGCATCTTACAAATGTCTATTAATTGTTTTCTCCCATTCCTTACATGTTTAAATGCCTAGGCTTTTATTTTTATTAATAACGAAGAATTAATTTTGTTTTTTCCACAATTTTTATAGTTACTTTTTCTTTTTTTCATAACTATATCCATTTAGAAGTTAGAATTTTCTTCACTTAAAACTTCATGCCGCTGTGGAGTTTTTTATAAAGAAGGGGTAAGAAACATTTAGGCTGCAAATCCCAAACCACCAGCTCCTACCTTCAACCCATGCATAAAATTATCAAAGAGAGAAATTGCATGAAAGGCGCTAACACTCGCTAGTCGTCACATCTAAAAAATCATCCACATCTGAAAGGTTAGAGCAGTTACCATCCGCTGAACCCTAACAAGGGGCCAGGCACCCTCCGAAGGCTTCACCTGCCGTAACCCTCATATGCGGAGAGAGGCTCTCTTATGATCCCATCCCACAGATGAGGCAGAGCAGCCTGCCCACGGTCGCCCAGCCCGATCACGGGGGCAAGGGCTTGACCAGAGCCCACCTGCTCAATACCACGCTTAAGAACGTGAAGGATCCTGCCACAGAAAGACTCTGGAGTTTGTATTTCCAACAAACTATCCTCAACAGGAAGGTGAACTTCCTTACATCTTGACATCTTTACAAGGCTTCACACATTTAAGAACAACAACCAGTGACTTTCATTATAAAAAGCAGTAAAGGGTCTTGAGCCAAATACAAAATAATGAAATATGTGATGAATGGCGCACATGAAAATATACCTCTCATTGATTAAAAGACAAGTTTGGATATTTGAGTAAATGGAAGTTTATAGTAGAAATCCTGGAGAGCTTTAGACTGTGTGGCACTAAGACAAAGCAACATTAATTCCATTATGCAAAATCTCTCATCATTTCTAGAAGAGGTCAAATAAAGGATGTTACTCTTGAGAACTGGGTTTTTTCATTTCGTATACTGATTGGCTGATAAAGTGAATGAGAAAGAAATAAAGCCAATTCTAGGCTCTCTTTGCTGTTTATTAGAAGCTAAAAGCATCAGATTTCACTGTGAACCAGGAGACGTCAACATACCTTCTGCTGTGGACAGTTTTGAGATTTGGCGTCCAGCAGCTGTTTCTCACCTTCCTGGTTAGAATATTCTGATTTTCCTTCGGGGAACCACTCCCTCCCCCCATCTCCTTTCACACAATTCAGGTGGGATTTTAGCTAACTGCAGTATCCAGGGATGGTACAGGGCCAACTCCCGGCCAATTAGCATAGTCCACCTGAATGTTCATTGCAACTGGTTCAAGGATGAGACGTGACTCAAGCCAGTCAGAGCCAACAGACGTCAATGCCAGAACTCTGCTGGAACTCCGGAGAAATGGGTCCTCTCCTTCTATCTAAATTTGCTACTCTAGAAGAATGCAAGTCGAGAGAATATCTGCCATCTCTTAAGAAGAATCTGATTGAGAATAAAAACAGCACAGAAGAAAGTAGAACTGAGGAAAACATAGATTCCTGGCAACATCATTTGAGTACATCAGTCCAGTTGGACCTGAACTCAGACACCCCCGGGCTCTCCAGGTCTCTGACCCATAGACATGAAGGCACACACACATATGCGTGCACTCACACCCACTTCTTTTTTTCCTGCATAAGCTTCAATTTGTCTTTTTCTCCTTTGCAACAAAAATTTTCCTTCTAAATAACATGAGTTATTACATTATTAAAATTACAGCATGAAAAACAGCACATGGGACTGTTTGGAGAGGAAAAAAAATATTTCCTCTATCCATCTGGCCTGAGCCCTGTAAGTTCTCTGGCCTGAGCCCTCTAAGTTAGATTAACAGGAGAAAAACAAACAGAAGTTTATTAACGTGTGCATCGTGCACACACAGGAGCACTCGCTGATGAGTTACTCAAGAGAGTAGTTGGAACTTAGGCTTATGTAGCATCTTAGCAAAGAATAATAACTTTTTAGAGAAGCGACAGCAAAGGAAGAACTTTGAGTGTCTGGGGGGCAGTAACTTATAGGGAGCCAAATATATGGGGAAACTGATGGAAGATAAGGGCTACTTAGGATGGAAGATAAGGTTTGTTTGTGTAGACCCTTTCTCAGTGTTGTCTTGTCTCCGGTAGTAAGGTTGTTATCTCTTTCCTGGAGTGGGAAGTGGGGATTGGGGGAGACATCTTCGCAAGGGGAATTTATGTTCTGCTTTCAGGCAGATGAGGGGAGGGCAGAAAGCTTACCTTTTTTTTTTTTAAGGAAGATTAGCCCTGAGCTATCTGCTGCCAATCCTCCGCTTTTTTTGCTGAGGAAGACTGGCCCTGAGCTAACATCCGTGCCCATCTTCCTCTATTTTATATGTGGGATGCCTACCACAGCATGGCTTGGCAAGCAGTGCTGTAACCCAATGTTCGGTCTCTGAACCCGATGCCAATCCAAATAATGAAAACAGAGTCTTGAGTGGAAGAGGAAACGTTTTTACTATACCAGGCACAGGGAGCAAAGCAAGGGCTCATGTCTCAAAAATTGCTAGCTCCCCGATGAGGAATGGGTAGGGATTTTTATTTGGGGTTTTGGGTAGGGGAGGGGGAGCATGTAGCTTGTGCAGCTCGCTGCTTTTCCACCAGCCTGCGTTTGGCCTGGAGAGGCTGCTTGCAGCAAGGCGGGGGTGGGAGGGTGGGGGGAAGGGTGAGATAGGAGGATGGCAGGTGGGCGTTCTTCGCCATTGTCTCTTGTCTCGTCTTCCTGTTTGACGCGGGTTCCAGCGCCGGGAGTCGAGGAATTGAGGTCTGGGAAGCCTCCGCTCCTTGATATTCTTGAGACAGCGGCTTTCCTGGCAAACTTCAAGGACACATGATTAGCTAAACTTTAGTGTGCCTCCAACTCCAGGCCACCTGGGCTTTTAACAGTTTGTAACTCCCATTTAGTTGTAAAGCTCAAGGAGTCCAAGTTTAAAGAAACAGGTATTTACATGTGAGTGGAGCTAGAGAAGCAGGAAACGGGGTGGTGGGTTTTAGTTTTAACCCCATATACGCTGGGTTCAATGTGGGGGAACTGATATCAGGGCTGATGCTAAGAGCCTGTAACAGTGCCATGTCCACACTGGGATTCAAACCAGCGAACCCCGGGCCGCCAAAGCGGAATGTGTGCACTTAACCGCTGCACAACGGAGCCGACCCCAAGGGAGCTTATCTTGTGTCTACTTTTTCTCAATTGCCTTCAGCTCAAAATAATCCTGTGCCAAAGTGGCAGATTTTGGGGTGGCATACTCTGAACACCTTCAAGGTAGAGGGGGAGTGCAGGGTGAAGGACCCAGGCCAACACTCAGGATAGAACCCAAGCAAATCGCGCTGCCCACCGCTTCTACTCCCTCCCTCGGATGTTTCCACAAATAAAACTTGTTCACAAGGAACAGCAAAGGCAGCCTCACCGGGGAAAAGAAATCGCTCAAGGACAAATTGAGCAGGATATCAGTAATGGTAGGGACAGGGGGTGTCCCATGTGATTTGCCTTGAAGGGGCGCGGGGGAGATGGGCTGCTGAGTGTGTAAGACCATGATTTCAGAACACTTCAAATACCAGCTGGCAGAACCATCTCCATTTTTGCTAGGCTGCCTCCTTGATTTAACGCCCTAGACGGGTACTGCCTGCTGCTTCCCTCTACCCTATCCCTGATAAGCCCCTCTCCACGTCTTATGGATGGTTCTTCCATGGGCCGTTGGTTCTTCTCTCAGACGCACATTTCTGAAGCAAATAGACCCCACAGGCTGAAATGGACTACAGAGCCTGAGCACGTGGAGCTGCTGTGGGGGCTGCCTCCACTGCTGCTTATAGCAGTTGTAAGGAGTCAAGCCATGCCCGCGACAAACTACGAGAGGAAGGGTCCCTAAACGAGTGTGTGCCACCAATGCAGAACTTGTGGGCCTCGTGCAAGGCTGCTAACTCCACCCACCTACAAACAGTCTCTCTAGGAGCTGTGAGAAATGACAGATAGCTGGGGGTGGCTGGAAGGAATAAAAGCATTATCTTTACAAAAAATCTTTTATTTCAAAATTTAGAGGAGCAAATTGCTTCTGTGGTCTCAGCAAATCTCACCTCCAGAAGGCCAAAACAGAGCTCCTTTGGACCCATAGCAAACCATAGTCTGTGTAAATGGCAGCATGATATCAAGAGGCTGAGTCAACCTCAGAGTTCCGATCCAGAACTAAGAGAACGAGCGCCGCTCAGCCCGTCTTCCTCCTCCCCCACTCTTCCCATCGTCTGCTCAGCTCCCCCTGGCTTCCACCCTCCACCCCGCTCCACAATCAGCCGTGAGGGAATTATCTCAATGTTTTCTACTGTCACTTCTTCAGATCCATTTCGTACTTGACATTTCTTAATCTTGATTTGTTTTCCAGGTCATCACTTCAATTTCCAAATGATTTACAATCTTTAGAATTCTCATTTAGCAAAGTGGTTGGGTCTATTAATCACCATTTTCGTTGTCTTCACTTTATCCCTGCTTCATGCAGCCTTGAAGCAGAGCTGGGGAGCTTCATATTCACTGCACTTACTCCCGCCCTCAATGCCTTTAACCTTTTGCTAATATCTGAACATGTCTGACTAGGAGAACTTGAGAAATAGTAGCCAGAGCCTGGACAGCATAATACAGATTTACAACACTTCTTGAGGTGTGGTCTCCCTCCTGAATCAGAATCGCATAAAAACCCTATTTTAAAAAAATGTAGATTCCTGCAAACTCACATCAGACGCGCTGAAGTCTGATCATCTGGAAGTGAGGCCCAGGAATCTAAAGTCGAACAAGCAGGATGTGATTCTGATGTACCTGAAAGCCTGAGAACCAGAGGCCTGTGTATTGAGGAAAGATTACAAACTAACGAAGTCCTTCTCTAGTTGAAGAACCAAGCAACGGGCACGGTTAGTCAGAATGAGCTAAGTTATGCAGTGGCGACAAATGGCCTCCACATTAGAGACTTGAAACAAAACTTTATTCTTTGCTCACATTCTGTGTCCAGGCTGCATCGATGGTGGTGCGGGGGCAGGTGGGGGTGGTGCTCTGGTCCCTACCTTCCCACTGGTACCCAGGCTGACGGAGGCGCCACCATCTGGAACATTCCCGGCGGCAGCAGCATGGGCAAGAGAGCGCGGGAGGCCTCCCATCAGTGAGGAGATGCTCTGCTCAGGAAATGACATGCTTTACTTCTGCCCACAACTCATTGGCCAAGGCCAGTCTCATGGTCCCACCCAAGTGCAAAACGAGATGGGAAGTGCAAACCTCACACACCCCAGAGGTGAAAAGAACGAGATGTGGGTGAGCTGAGCACTGGAAACGTCTCCACAGGAAAGCAGCTCCGTTTTGAACGAGGAAAACTGAGGGCCAGAGAAATTAGTTACAGTGCTGGGATCCCTCCTCCCTGAACTCTCTCCCCGCTTCAAGAAGGTGGACCCCCTAAAGCCCCCTATTTCAGCAGAGTTTTGCTAAAGTGTCAGTTATCACAGAGGACAGAGAGCGTTAGAATTTAAACGTCATCATTTTCTTTCTGAAGCACATGGCCTAACGGATAAACAGAGAAAAAAGAAGCCAGTTTGCAGCATTTTCTCTGAATGAATCACCAAAGGAACGTTATGAGGATGTGTCCTGCTCAGTGTACCGTCTGAGGACTTTAATCATACTGTTCCTAGAGCACCTTCTACGGGCCCAGAAGGATGCACGGCACCTTCTAATTGCAACAACAGAAGTCTGTCTGCTTCACACGTCAGCTCACCCAGTCCTCCAAAGAGGAAAGTTGTTCCTGCTTCTCATCTCCCCTGGCCGTTTTGATGGGCCCCTGCCTGGACGCCTGATCCTGATCCCAGACGCAGCCACCAGGGCACAGACCTGCCACAGAACCACTTCCCAGCTCTCTGGAAGCACCAGCCAGGAGCTGCGCTGCGGCACCTCCAGTTCAGGAGAGCCATCTGGGGCAGAATCAGGAACGTACTTGCTCAGCCCAAAACGAAGGACCCACAGGGGTGCATTTGTGAGCCGCTGCCAGGTTAGGGCTTTTTCTGTGCTTCCCAGGACAGAGGAGACTCGGGCAGGTGACAGCTCTGATGATGAAACAGATCACAGGTGGATGACTTCTAGTTCCATGTGGGGTCAGGTCAGGAGATACTTATTGCAGGTTACAAACGGCAACAAAACAGATTCGGCTTCTTCGGATCTATATATTTTTGAAAAAGATGAAAAATATCATTCACTTTTCGAGTGATTACCAGAAGTAAAAGAGTTCTTAATCTATCTGATTATAGCCATTATCCTCTCCCTTGAGCACAGACACATCCCTCTCTGTCAGAAGCAGGTTGCTGGTTCAGTCTGAGCCCATCTCTCACTCTGCACGAACCCGCGCTTGCCATCATTGTGTCAGATGGCTTTTGATGGAAGAGTTGACATGAAGCATCACTCTAGTAACGCCAGTAGTATCAAAATTACCAACATAAATTCATATCAGGTAAACACTTCTACCTAGAAACTCTAACGCTGCTACCCTGACAGTCACCTCTAAATGTAAAATTTTAGCATTATTCCGTTATTTGTCATTTCCTGCTATTGACACAAGTTTCTGTGATTTGGATTCTAGCACGTTTGCACGCCAAAGTCAAGCTTTGCTATTGTGCTATCCTTGAGAGTCCATGGCAAGCAGTGTTTTAGCCACGGTGTTCTCAAGCTTCCTCTAAGAATCGCCCTCCACTACAGTCCTTCTGTGCAAACACTTGTGCTTTCCCACAGGCTCTGCAGCCAGGCTCTAATCAACCTAAACTGGGCTGCGTGCGACACGCACTGCGCTTCCTGCTCCTTCTGACACCACCGGACTTATTTCCTTCCTAATATGCGTTGTGGCTGCTTTTTACCATATTAGAGACACATACTTAAGTGAAAATGGAGGAAAAAATAAACCAAAGCATTTCTATTGATTTCTTTTGATCTGGGTCTTCAATTAAACCACAGGTCTACACCAGCCTTTTCAATATAATTTTAGCCCATTTTTCTCCCCTCTGTCCTGTCCCATGAATCTGGGCTCCTGACTTTCCTCTCCCACTTAAAGGTTATTACCCACTCTGTGTCTTTCTGTAAAATGAGGAGTCAGCACAATCTCTCCAAATAGTTTCATTTACCCGTCAATTAGATTTAGACACGAGATAAACCCTACTATGACTTTGACCTGAAACCACCATGGTGGGTGGAAACAAATTTTTAAATTTCTGTTTGCTCTGGTATCTATATTAGTTCCAACTGAAAAGGCTAAGTTTAATTTTTCCCAAGGAAACAACAATTTTTTTCATCAGGTTTTATTCTTAAAGCCCTTACAAGTTTTAAATAGATTTGTATGTGGGATGGGCAGGGAATTATCAAAAACAACAGAAAAATAAGTGCTTTTCTGAGAATCCAGCTATCTTCTATCAAGCCATTAAAGAGATTTGAACAAAAATATATAAAACAATGCCCCTCTTCTAATTTTCTTATTTTGAAAACTGTAGTTTTGTTGTTAAAAATATGTTACTTATGTCAATAAGTAAAGAGTTTATTAGCATTATGTTAAGTGAATTAATAAATGTTTAAACTTCCAACATGGTAAATATCAATATGTCTTCAGGGTCCTCAGTAATTCTTAGGAGTATAAATGGTCCCTGGGGATAAAAGTTTGAGAACCACTGTTTAGAGGATCTGGTACCAACCTTAGCTCCACTGGAGTCTGAGGTCACCCTCCCTCCAGCACAGCCTAGAGCGACAAGCTGGGGTTTCAACAATCCTGGTGCCAAAGGACAAGGAAGGAACAGCACACAAAGAAGCCCAGATGGGTGTGAGTGGTGTCGTGACCTCCCCCACACACAGGTAGGTCATTCCGTCTGTGTGAGTAAAGAGAGAGGGAGATGTCCTCACTCTTGGAAATCCCCAGAACCTCCAGCCTTTAGGTGGTAAGATCCTCAAGAGCAAGGGATCCATGAGATTTTCCTATCTTTGATTTTTCTCCTGTATTAGTGATTAATAGAGTAAATACTCCTCATATAGTTGGCTCTTGAAGATGCTTAATGAATTCACCATCCTAATATTGACATGGAGTTCTTGGCCTAATTTGTCCCCTCTCACTCCTCACCCCTACACCCCAAAACACATTCATATGTCACCCTCCTCAACCGAGATGTACTGCCTGTCTCCCTGACTTCTGATTTCACTAAGGAGAACTTCCCCATTCTCCTCTGTATTGAGCTCTGTATCGTCAAGGGCAGGAGCTGAGTTCCCTGACACAGGCAGAGTGTATGAGAAAGTGCATCTGGAGCTCCTTTCTACATCTCAAAGAAAGAATCAGAATTAGCCAACCAGTTCCCACCACCTCAGGTTTGGGCCTCTTACATCCTTATGCCTACGTGGAGATCCATTTGCATACATTGGGAGATTCATTTGCATACATTGGCATTGTGGGGACAAAGCCGCCAATTCCGTAGTCCCTCCTCAAATCTTCCCTAGTCCCTTTTACAATGTGCATCACTCTTCGTCAGAATAATTGTGGTTAGGCATCTGCGGAAAGTAGATAATAACAGCAGCAGCATCAGGTGATTACTGTGTGTCAGGCCCGGTGCTGGGTGCTTGACACGAATTACCTCATTCACTCGTGTCACTCCTACAAGGTGGCTATGACTACCATGGAAACTGAAGCTCAGAGAGTGAAGCCACCTGTCCAAGTTCACCCAGCTGGCTAGTGATAGAGCTCGCGTTCCCTGACTCATTAGTGAAGAAGCCCCACAGAGGGCAGCCATTTTGATGCATGTTCTCACAGAGGGACCAGTGCAAAAGTGAGAATCAAGACAGCATCAACCTTGAGAAGCAACTCCACTGAGTGACGACTGTGATTCCCGGAAACGTCACAAAAAACACCACTGGTAAATCTCTGTATTTTCTCTGTAGTGGATTTTTGTCTTGCTGCCCATTTGTCACTAGCACCGCTATATATTTCTTGGTTAGAACAGCACCAGATACTGTAATATGACTGTAAGTTCCACTCAATGCTCCCTCCTTGGCCTTAATTCAGTGGAAGAATGATTTACCAGCACACGAAGCGTGTGCTGCTGTATATCAACGCCACCCTCACTCACTCTCAGAAAGATTTAGTAGACGCTATCAATTAGCATAGCAATTATCACATAAGGTCAGAACAGTAAGCATTTTACATTTCCAAATGATACATGAATAATTTGAGCCCTGTGTGTACACAGTCCCTGTAAATCAAACATTTAATTTTCAAACACTTTTAAGTAGTATAAAGGCATCTCTTCTTAACTTTAAACAGCCCATGGACTTTCCTTCCATGCCTTGATTCATCCCTCCATGGATACGTTACTAATTCCTGATTCACAAATAATTGTGCAAGCACCCTAAATTATTTTTACCTTTTTTTTTTTTTGCTGAGGAAGATTGGCCCTGAGTTAACATCTGTGCCAGTCTTCCTCTATTTTGTATGTGGGATGCCGCCACACCATGGCTTGATGAGCGGTGTGTAGGTCCACACCAGGATCCAAAGCAGCGAACCCCGGGCCACCAAAGCAGAGCATGCAAACTTAACCACTATACCACCAGGCCAGCCCTACAAGCACTCTAAATTTTTAATAAATTAGATTTATTTTAAATCACACCCTATAATCAGAAAGCACCAAATATTTTTAAAGCACTGAAATCATTTATGAACGCAAACAATGAACCAGCTTTCTAGGCGAAAGGCAGAGGCACTGCGATGGTTGTGCGGTCACCTGTGTCCAACTGGATCACGACAACTGAAATCAGTTTCCTTCACAGACACAGTTCCTCGAGTGAAAACGTAATTACAACAAAACGAAAGAAACAAAACACGACCGTTAATAGTGCCAAATTTAAGAAATGGATGATTAAATTTTTACTTTTTAATACCAAGAAAATCATGTGGGTTAGAATTTTTAATTCTATCTGCTTATTCTGGTACTCAGCAGGGAAATGCCTGGTCAGGTGACTGGGCTTCCAACGAGTGTTGACGCTACTGTGGTCATTCACCCTTCCCCAAACAGCACATACATCTGGACAGGAACCATTATAAGAAAGAAATAAAAAAGGTTCATTCTGATGGCCTCTATCTTTTGACCAAATGTCCAAGACTAATCACCACATTTGTTTGACCAAAAGCAAAGTAAAACATATCACAGAAATCTCCATTATCCAACACTGACACTTGATTAAACATATTATTTTACCAAAACTCGCATCCAGGTGAGCAAAGCAGGGTCAAGTATCAGGCAGACCTTACCTGTTGAGTTAATTCCATTAAATATGTGAAAGCCTAGGAGAAACTGAAAAAAATCAGGCTTTGGAAGTTCAACACGGGAAAGTAATATTCCATTATGGAGAAATTAAACTTGGACAAAACGGAAGGTTTGGGTTGCTTGCGGGAAAAGATGGAAGCAAATCATATAATTTAACAAAGTCATTGCCACTTTACCATACATTGCTGAAGTGTATACAATCACAGATGTAGTCTTAAAAGAAGACCATTAAATACAATCTCAAAGATTGTTTTCCCTAAATATTCAAGTTCATATAAGGACAGTCATCAAATCAAATATAAGGACAAACATCAAAGCAAATATCATCCCAGCTCCACTTCAGTAGTCCAAATTGAAATAACTTTATTTAAATAAGTTCAATTTTCACAACCTAGGTAAGGTGTGTGCTCAAGACAAGCTGCTTTCAAAATTAACCTGGACAAATAAAACATTGAGACTCTAGTAACCCAGGAGTCCATCAACCAGAACTGCCTCACTTGAGGGGGAAATTTCTTCAAGGAACTGACAGGAACTGCAAGCAAACGGAAAGGAGCAAGTCCATTCCTTCCTGCCTCCCTCTAATGTGTCCTAGCGGTGCAACCCAGTAGAAAGACAGCTTAAAAAAAAGAGAGAGAAAAGTCTAGTTTGCAGGCTGCCAGCTCCAACATCACAAAGCGGGGTATAGAGGGGCGGGCTTGGGGCTCAGAGAAAATACTTTCCTAGTCAGCACAGACGGTGAGGGTGGAGACGCTGGCTGAATCGCAGCAGGCTGAGTTAATCAGAGAAGACCTCATGGAAGGGATGGCTACAACACAAGTCTCGAGGGTGATCCAGAAAGGTGAAAAAGAATGAGAAGGGCAGGCACAATAAGGGTGAAACGCAAAACATAATTGGGCAACTAAGTAAACTATTTAGTTAAAACTAGTTTTCATGTAAGGTATAAGTAGGTCTTTAGATTTTTTCCTAAAATTTTAACTATTAATTTATCTTTGGATGCTATATCAGCAAATCAACAATAATTATTTAGTTCTCATCATGGGATTCTTGGCCTCTGTAGAAAACAAGAGAAAATAAGGTATACGAAGATCCTTATAATCTCAATGGCAGAAAAGATATGAGACAAATGGACACCACCCAAGATGGCTTATAACTGGCAGGTCATATTTTCCAAAGATGGCGGCAACAATATCTCCCACCCCCCATGCCCTTAGGCAATGTGACCTCAACACATCCTCACCGGGAGGAAGACTCTATTTCTCCACCCCTAAATCTCATTGGGCCCGGCGATTGCTTTGACCCATAGAATGTGGCAGAAGTGATCCTGCGCCAATTCCAAGCATAGCCATTACCTGGCCTGGCAGCTTCTGCTTCCGAACCTCCTGGGAGCCAGTCACCACATAAGAACGGCAATCACCGTGAAACCACCCTTCTGTGAAGAGATGTTGGAGAGACTCTGGAGGGTGAGAAGCCACGTGGAAAGAAAGAGAGGCTAGTGAGCGCTGAGACCCAGACATGTGGGTGAAGAAGCTATCCCAGCCATGAGATGGATCGCCCAGTGGAGCTCCTCCAAAATTCCTGACCCAGAAAATCAGGAACTAAATAAAAGGAATGTTTTAAGCCTCTAAATTTTGGGGTGGTTTGTTTCACAGCAACAGAAAGCTGAACAATGACCGAGTGCTAAGTGGTGGAAATGGTGATTATTTCTTACATCTGCAAAATAGAAGCACCAATTTGTAACAGAAAAAAAAATTTAAAAATAAGATTTCCCCCTTTCAAAAGCAGTCTTTGTCCAAAAGAAAGTATCGTATCCTGGGTTGTAATTGTTGACAAAGAATCATTCGGTTTAAATACGGGAATGACACGACTCTAAGCAAAGTGAGAGGAAAGGACTTCTTTCCGCTGGAAAAGGCTCTCACAGGGGTAGCTGTGCAGTTCTCATTCCTCCCAGTTTGATCATAACGTGCTGGAAACAGCTGGGGTGCCAAGGAGACCAGCAGCCAGAACCCTCAAGGATAAAGGCCATGCTGTCCCTTTCTTCCAGCAGCCTCAGCCTGGAAAACAGACGGTGGGGCCACTTGTACCTATCACAGGGAGGAATCGTGCCTGAGGCAGTCCCTTGGGGGGCTTTGACAGCAAGCTGGCCTGCAGTCCCGGGGCAGGCAGCAAGCCCCAGAGGAGGCCAGCTCCGAGAAAAGGTTCACTGGAAACTGGAAAAATATCTTCTAGTTATGCCTCAGAGAATTACAGGGCTATATTGATTGGACTTGAACATGATAAAGGATTAATGATTGCCTAATTATATGTAGGTGTTTCTTAAATCTGCTCTAAATTGTAGCTCCTTAAAAGGCAGCACACGTGTGATTAAGAACACAGTTCTGGAGCCATGTGGCCTAGATTTGAATTCCACGTCTGCCACTTGCTAACTCAGGACCCGGGCCCATGAACCTCCTAAGCTCGAGGGCTCTGCTGGCCAGGACAGTGGCTGGTAGCCGCATATGGCTGCTCCGAGTGGACATGTGCTGCAACTGAGATGTACACTGGGTTTCCAAGGCCTAGTACAAGACAATGTGAGATACCTTATTACTATTTTTATATTGATTACGTGTTAAAGTGATAATATTTTAGACATACTAAGTGAAGTAAAATATACTATAAAATTAATTTTACCTGTTTCTTTTTATCTTTTTTTAACGTAGTTACCATAAAATTTGAAATTCCACCGATGGTTCACATTATATTTGTGTTGGACAGAGCTGCTGTGGATGGATAATAACAGGCTCAGCTCCTAGGACTGTGCTAAAGATCAAATGAATTATCCACGGTAAGCACCTAGAACAGTGCTTGACATGAACAAAGTTCCCCACTCATTCATCTGGCCATTCATTCATTTATTCATCCATCCAGCCAATAAATTTACTGAGCGACTACCCGGTGCCAGGCACTCCTCTAGGTACTGGGATTACAGCACTGAGAATAGACCAAGAGAAAGACAAGCCTCTATCTCAACGGTAGTGGTAACAGTCTACTTAAATTCAGTGATCATTCATGTAAGTTAATATATACGTTCAGTGATTCTAGTAAAGTAATTTTAATGCCGGTTGTTCTTAGGGATCGGTTAGTGGACACAGATGCTGCTATCTCTCGCTGCTAACTTTCCCTGTGGAAAGCCCAGCTGTTGGAAATATGAGCTCACATGAAAGTGTATTCACCTGGGGACAGCAGGCGGTCTAACTGCAGCAAGGACTCTAAGCCCTGGCCTTGCAAAGCCCAAGGTAGAAATACATTACAAAATCCAGGAGGCGTTCAGAGGAGGAGAGATCCGAGGGGGCTGGGTAAGGGATCAGGGAGGAGGTGGACTTGAGGTTTGGTCCTGCAGGACGCCGAGGGCCGAAAGGCACCAGGAGAGGAGCTGTGTCTCGGGCATTCGAGGATTTATAACAGAACAGCATCCAGGATGGGCTCAGTATGTCCATGTTCTGCCTCTAGGTCATATGCATACATGTCCGGGAAACTGACTTTCCTTGTCAGATGCTGGCTGCCCCAGGAAGACAGCCCACAGCAGGACTGGGAAGACAAATACCCATGCCTTACAAAGGCGAGTCGTGCCAGCTCAGAGTACCCACGGTATTGACTGGGACCCCTCCAGCTTGAGTATTCATCTATATCCAGCCCCTCAGGCCCCTCCTTTTTGCTTCCCACACTGCAGCCATAGTAACAGAAATCTGGTCACGTCACCCTCTAATTATAGTCTTTTAACCACCTCCTCTTGTCTCAGAATAAAGACCAAAGCCCTTCGTGAGGCATACAGGGCCCCTGCCCACTTCACTGCACTCTGCCCTTGCTCTCTACTCCAGCCACCCTGACCTGTCAGCTTCTCAACCTCACCTTGCTTCCTCCAGCCACAGGACATTGGCACACGCTCTTCCCTCTGGCATCTCACTCCTCCACCCCAACCGCGGCATTCCTTTCATCTCTCAGCACAGTTGTTACTCCCCCAGAAAGCAATTCTCCTCCAGCATATGTTTGCATGGCACCGTGTCCATCCTCCATGGCTCCTGTCTCCATGTAACTTATATTAAGCGGTGGGATTATGTGAGCAACGTCACTTCCCCTTCTACGCTGCAGCCCCTGGAGGTAAAACCTTGTCTTTAGGGCTCACCATTTGGCTTGCCAGCATCTAGCACAGGGCCTGGCACGTGGTGGGCACTCAGTAAGGATTTGTTTATTTCATCTACTCCACAAGCATTTCCTGTGAAGGTTGAGTGTATATATATATATAGCTTAGAACGGGTTCTGGCACACAGTAAGTGCTATGCAAGTTTTTATGATCACAAGAGTTTGCTGTGCTGGGCTGTGTTTGCACATCCACAACTATGGATCTGGACTTTGTTCCACTTAACTCTTGAGGTTTCATGGTGTGACATCCCAGATGTGGGCCGTTAATACCACCCTTGTACCATATGGAACCAGAGGTTTGCATACCGTGCCTCCAAACGAATTCCCAGGATGTCCTCCTTTTCACTCTCATTAATGCTTCCGGTAGGGGAGGGTCAAGATCAGATACCAAGATGATAGTTTGCAGGAATTAAATAATTCTACTCATTAGAATAGATTTAGCACAGAACATGATTTAATGCTAAATACCAGTGATTACTTTTACATTATAATTGTGCTATGGTAGCAAAAAATCATAGAATTTCAGAATGACAGAGAAGCGGAGACAGGAAGTCAGAGATGCTGTGAGTGATGACAGTAATTAGAATCATGAAGTGAGAGCCAGACACAAGCTAAATGTTTATATGCACCATTTCATTTAATCCTGTTCACAACTAGGTGTCACAACATCATCTTACAGATGAAGCTTAAGGAGAATCGAATATTAAAAATAAAGAACCATAGACGTTTCTACAAGGAAAATAGACAAATGGGCAATAAGCACATGAAAAGATGCCCAACCTCATGAATCATTAGGAAAATGCAAATTAAAACCACAGTGAGAGACCTGGAAGGCTATGATAATTTTTTTAATGGAAAATAACAAGTTTTGGGAAGGATGTGGAGCAATAAGAATGCTCATACCCGGCTGTCAGGGACATGAAAGGGGGCAGTCATGTGGAAAGCAGTCTGGCATTCCTCAGATGACTGAACATGGAGTTACCATGGGACCCAGCAATTTTACTCTTTGATATACACCCAAGAGAAATGACAACATATGCCCTCACAAAAACTTGTACAAGAATGTTTACAGCAACATTATTCATAATAGCCAAAAGGTGGAAAACCCAAACATCCGTCAACTGATGGATGGAAAAACAAAATATGGTATATCCATACAATGGAATATTATGCAACCATAAAAAGGAATGAGGTATTGATACATGCCACGACACAGATAAACCTTGAAAATGTTATGCTAAGTCAAAGAAGACAGAGACAAAAGACCACATATTATATGGCTCCAGTCATACAAAATGTCCAAAGCAGAGAACTCTATAGAGATAGAAAGTAGATTAGTAGTTGCGTAGAGCTATGTAAGGGATAGGGAGATGAGGGGATGACGACTAAGGGGAGTGGGTTTCTCCATGAGGTGATGAAAATGTTCCAAAACTGATTGTAGTGAAGGTTGCACGTATTTGTAAATATATCAACAAACAGTGAATTGACTACTTTAAATGGGTGGATTATATGGTATATGAATTATATCTCAATAAAACTGTTTAAAAAATTTTTTTGAAGTAAAAAGACCAAGAAGGCTAGAATGCCCCATCACTTAATAGGTTTGTTTTTCATTTTTTGTTTTTGCAGGGGAAGATTTGCTCCAAGCCAACATCTGTTGCCAATCTTCTTCCTCTTCCCCACCACCGCTGGATCACAGCACATAGTTATAAATTCTTCTAGTTCCTCCATGCGAGTCACTGCCACAGCACAGCTACCAACAGACAAGTGGTGTGGTTCTGCACCCAGACACCGAGCCCAGGCCGCCAACGTGGAGCAGGCCGAACTTGAAGCACCAGGCCGTCAGGGCTGGCTCACTTGATAGGCTTTTTAAAACTAAAAATAAATAAATAATAATTAATTATTTTATTATTTTGTTAATTAAGTTGATAAATTACTTGTTTTATTAATCACTTTATTACGTTAATTTTCATCATTCTCTCCTCCCATTCTTCACATCAGCCCCTCAACTGGCTATATCAGTGGTGCTTTAGCACCTTAAGGATGAATTAAAATTATTGTTTCCTTACCTTCTATGTCATGATAGGTTCCCTGTTTTCTTTTACAGTCGTCCCCCCTTATCTGCAGGGGAAACGTTCCAAGACCCCCGGTGGACGCCTGAAACTGAGCAGAGTACCGAATCCTATATGCACAATACATACTATGTTTTTCCCTATGCATACATATCTAGGATAAAGTTCAATTTGTAAATTAGGCACAGTAAGAGATTAACAACAATAACTAATAATAAAATAGAAAAGTTACAACAACATACTATAATAAAAGTTACTGTAGATCTTAGCAACCTCAGCGGATGATTTCTTTTCCTTATTAAGTCGAGAACGTTCACTTCTTCACTTAAAGGAAGCACTTTATGGCTTCTCTTTGGCGTATCTCCCCCATCACTCCTCTTGCACTTGGGGCCGTTATTGAGTAAAATAAGGGTGACTTGCACACAAGCACTCAGATACCAAGACGGTTGATCTGATAACTGAGATGGCTACTAAGTGAGTACCGGGCGGGTCAGGTATACAGCATGGATCAGCTGCGCAAATGTGTGACTCAGGTCCCAAGTGGGATGGAGCAGGACAGCACAGGATTTCATCATGCTACTCAGAACAGCGTGCAATTTAAAATTTATGAATTGTTTATTTCTGGAGTTTTTCATTTAATATTTTCGGACCAAGGTTGACTACGGGTAATTGAAACCACAGAAAGCGAAACCACAGATAAGGGAGGACTACTGTAATTTCATCCATTTAGTTTTTTCTAGTCTGGATTGTTTCAGTAACTAATAAAATGGGCTTTTTAAAAAGAGTTTTCCAAACTGGTGCTAACCTGGACACAGCAGGTATATACGCAGAAACCATTATTTTCAGGGATCCTTCAGAAGGCTTGCAAGCCATGCTTGCTGTTTGCCAAAGCCTGGGCGGGCGCTGGGACGCAGAGGACTAAGGTGATGCTTCTGCTGGTAAGGACCGGTCGTCAGAGCTCCCTCCTCCAGCCAGAGGCAGACATTTAGCATCAACCTGCCCGTCTGGCTCCAGAATGCTACTCTGGCAGCAGGCAGTGGAGCGTTTGCTCAGTGGCCGGTGGTTAACGCACGCTGTCGCAGTTCTCTCTGATAGAGCGACAAGGAATCCCATCCAACAGATTCTCCTGAGAGCTCCTGCACCTCGGAGAGGCTGCTGTCTCCCGGAGCTGATTAAGCGAAGTTTTGGTAGGCAAGAGAAAGATTCCGTGACCTTGAACTCTTTTTAATTCAGTTGTAATGTTACATCACAACTTTTCTGAAGGTTCAGGAAGGAAAGCAATATTCCGCAACGTCCACTAATTCTAGGACCCCTCGATGCAAGCCTAATCACTTCTGGCAGTGCAGGTGCTTGTCATCACTTTTGCTGAGATCCAGCAGGGCATTGGTTTTCTTTGGTTTAATATCTCTTAGGCTCTCTGAGAAAAATACATTTATTATGTAGACTTTGTAGTGCTCACCTGATGTCTACACACACCAAAAGCCCAAAGTGCTGACGGAATGTGGACCCAGAGAAAGACAAACCCTCCTCTCACACGGCTCATCTTCTTGCTACACGTACTGGCCTTCCTCTGGAACAGGTAGCGCCCCCTCAGGAGGGACGAACTGGCTCACTCAGGTGCCCCAGTGGAGCCAGGTATGCAGGTTATGGCTCTCCTCCTGCTCAATGGCAGGTGTGTAGTAAAAATTTAACCTTGCCCAAAAAAGAGGTTAAAAGAGGTCTGGCCCTTGCCCTTGGCTTCTGGAATATAATCTCTAGGCCCTCAGAATGTCATGTCTGATAGGAGGCCCTTGGTTTGCCTTCGCCTTGGGTCACACAGGATAGCCACACAAAGTGATTTTGAGTAGGCGCTGGGCACACCAGATAGCCGTAGGGTGGAGGCTGCCACGTCAGGTATTAGCAGTATGCTTCAGCTGGAGCTTTGGTACCAGTGGTGTCAGTCAACCTCCAGAAGGACTGAGATTGGAGACTGACACCAGCCCCATGAGCAGCTCATCATGCCTGCATGACAGAGCCCCATGTGTCCTCTGAGCCTCACGTGAGTGCCCCTACTCCCTGTGTGCTGTCCCACGTTGATGCCAGAAGAGAAATGCTATCCTGACTCCATGGGGAGAGGATGACGGGAAGTTCCGTGTTTGGTTCTCTTCCTGGACTCCGCCCCATGAATCTTCTCCCCTGGCTGATGTTAATCTGTAACCTCTCTGGAAGAACCACAACGTGAATAGAGTTTCAGTGAGTTCTCCAGAAAGTTCCCAAACACCAGTGTGGTTCTGGAGCTCCCTCAGACTTGCAGCTGGTTCCGGAAGTGAGAGAGCTCTTGTGTGCACTTAGTTCCGTCTTAACTCTTCAGGTGGCTAACTCCTGCACAGGTCAGGTGACGGTCAGCGCCATCGGCGACATAACTGACGGCCTACCTCTCTCCACACTGAGCCCCCCTCCCCCTCTCCCACTCTCTCCCTCACTTGCTCCCTATTTATTCTTCCAGTTCCAACGTCACCGCCATCCTTCTCCTCCCCACGTGTCAAAACCTAGTCTGGAAAAGACAAGAGGAATCTGTTTCTACAAATGTGTATAAATTGATACCAGCTTGCTGAATGTAAATGGGCAAACTGGTCAGGCCAGATGGTAGAAACAATGGTCACCCTCCCCCCCAAGACTCTTGCGTTTTAACTGATAGGGAGTAAACAGCAGCCAGCTGGCTGGGGTCGAATCCTTCGTGCCAGCTACCAGCAGTGTGACCTTGGGCAAGTTAGTCAACATCTCCAAGACTCAGTTTCCCTATTTTTAAATGGGGAACTAAAAAAAATTTAAAAATTTAAAAATTTAAAATAAATAATCGGGGAATTAATAATAGTCCCTATCCCCTAAGGTTGTTGCTAAAATTAAGTAATTTAATACATTTAAATATTTAAAATCACGCCTGACACATAGTAAGCACTTAACAAATGTAGGTCTTGCCACCACGTTTAACCAGAATTTTATTTTAAGGCAGTTTTTCATATTACCATTCATGCAACTTCTGAATCAGAATCACATGGCATCTAACCCATTGATCAGTCTTAGCATCACTAAGAACGGAATAATAGGACATTATGTGTCTCATTATAGGATACAATATACAATACAATAAGTAGATAACTCCAATTATTAAAAAATCTTGCTACATTTTTAAAAAATTGAAACTAAATCTAACGAAGTCTCTATATCTAACTCCCATTTACAAGCAACACAGAGGTTGGAAGAAATTATACAGCACCAAGGGACAGACTCAGCCAAATCCAGAACGCAGGACATTCTCACAGGCTTGTTTCTCAAAGCAGGGTCCCCTGTCTCCCCAGCCCTCAGCAGCTTCAGCGTTGCCCGAAGGACTGCTGAGAATGTGGACTCTCGGTCGCCACCTCAGACCCGCTGAGTCAGCATCTGCAGCTAACCAAGAGGCACAGTGCACACACGCACACGACGCTGGAGGAGGTCTGGTCTCTCCACAGACCAATGTCTTAAAGAAAACGGGGGCTTGTACAGAATAAAGAGGTTCACGACACAGAGCATCCAACTGCAGTGTGTGACCCTTGTTCGGAGAGATTAAACTAACCATAGAAAGACATTTTTAAGATAATCAGGAAAATTTGAAAATAGGCTGAGTATTAACTGACATTATTGAATTATTAATTCTGTTGGGTGTGACATGCCATAGTAGTATGTAAACACAAAAGTTATTGGAGATGCATACTTAAACATTTACTCATGAAATCACCTGATGTCTGGATTCACTTTAAAATATATAGGGAAAAAAATTTTAATGGAGACACAGATGAGATGAAAAATATTAATTATTGATGGAACTGGGTGATGGGTGCAGGAAGGTTCGTTACTCAATTTTATTCACTTTTGTGGCTATTTTAAAATTTCTACAATTAAAAAATAATAAACAACATTCCGTTAAAAAATAATCACCTGGAATGTCTGTTTAAAAATCAGATTTCTGGGCTCCCCACTGAAAATTACTGAATCCAGATCTCAAGTATGAGCCCAGGCACGTGAGATTCCGAGACAGCAGGATGCTAAACGAGGGCGGTGCTGAGGTGATGCTCCGCGGGCGACCTCCTATCCTCGCTGTTTAGGAGGAAACATCGTGCAGTCTATGAACGTCCACTTCCCAGGCCCACAAAGTCATCACGAATTCCACGAATTACGAGACAGGTCTCTGTCACTCAATTGGATGAATGCTGTTCCTGAAGTGGGAGAGGACAAAAAAGAAGAAAGAAAGAAAGAAAAGAAAGGAAAGGAATGAAAGGGAGATGAAAATGAAACAGCAATGTCTTCCTTTACCCCTAGGCTTCGCACCTGCCTCTCAATGACGGCGAGTGGCTGACCACCCGCCTGTGTTCACCGGAACACTGCCAGCGCCAGGCAGCCAGCCACCGAGAGGAGAAGCCGGCCGGTGAGGGGAGGCTGGGGAGGAGCCCTGCGGGAAAGTTGAGGCGTCACTACAGTGGGAGCAGACGGGTTTCTGCCTTAAGATACCGGGTCCAGAGGCCTCTCTCACCTCAGCCAGATTCAAATGTGCAGGTCAATTTTCTAAATGAAATTGCAAGCACATGATTTGCAGGTTTAACGTGATGCCTATTGCCTGTAATCAGATGAGATGTCCTTTCTGAAATCACGGTTACAGACACTTGCCATTTTCAAAATGCCCTCAGGTAACTGCCGGCATTTGTGCCCTTCAAGTGAGCGGGTGCTTTTCACTCTCACATACATAATAATTCACCCAGGCCATCACTGGCTGCACCCCTCAGAGGAGAGAGTTACAGAAGTGTCACCACAGTACACACACCAGGTCAGCCCTGCGAGGCGCCAGGACGGCTTCGAGATGAACGTTGTGCAGATAAGGTGAGAACTGAGAGGACAGACATCCCCCAGGGGCAGATCCGGAAAGGGCAAAACGAGAAGGTTTACACGTCTTCCTGGTAAATTGTAGACTTTCGGTTTTTAGTTCTAAACAGATTACTTAAATCTTCAAACTATTTTTGGATTTAAACTTACTCTTGACCAAACAGCCCAACAAGTGATCACTCTTTAATCCATTTTTTAAATGAAATTTTTATTATTTGACAGCAAGAAGAATACAAAAGAAAAAATTGAAGCCAGCTCCTCGTTTTCCAAGAAAGCGAGTGGACGCGCTTGGCAGGAGTTCATGGCTCTAGGAGCATCAGGCCTTGTCACCTGCGTCCATCAATCCATTTTCATTCATCACCTGAGCCCAAGCCAAGACGATAAGGAAGCCGATTAGACCTTGCTTTTCTCTCTAAGGCCTCCATGAATCTGCAGGCTCCATCTTACTCAACACCTGTAATTGATCTTCCTTCCTTTTATTCAGCTCTCTGTTGATATACAAGTATTGATTAAGTAGACAGGCTGGGAGGAACGAGAGCAGGCAGAGGCTTTCCTGCCAAATGTGTGCATTTACCAGATGGCAGCAGCTCACTAGCTTCTCTGGGTAAGCCCAAGTTGGCAGAACAACCCCATATTTATTGTGAGGCTGAGGAATGCTGTGGACATCTAGCCTGATTTAGAAGGAGGGCAGGAAGAGGGGCCTCTGTGAGTCGTAGGTCATCGTTTCCCCTTGCCTGGAAGGTCACGACCAATCATCAGTGTGTTTTACAGCTGATCTCAGCCTGGGTCCTCCCCGGGTGCCCCACCGCGTCCCGCCATTGCCCCACCAACTCTGCCCCAGCTTGGCCAAAACGCTTGCCTCTGCGGCTCCACGCACTCCTCCTTCCACCTGGAATCCTTCCTCAGATGTCGCACACGTCCTCAAGGCCCAGCTCCAGCTTCACTCCCTCAGGGAGGGCTCTGCTGCCCTCTGGCTCTCTCCTCATTGCTCTCGTAGTCTTTTCTCTATGCCTCTACTAAAGCTCATGTGGCTTCTCACCATAACTGTTTGTTTACATGTGTGTGTAAATATCAATAAGCTGCCCTATTTTAATATGGAAATGGAAACGTTCCATTTTCTTCTCCTTTTTTGCTGCAAAGAACGAAGGAAACATATCCCCTCACTATCCAGGGGCATTGGAAGACTTTATCTCTGACTTCCAGAAACTTCGGGGAAAAACTGAGGGGTAGATGATGTCTTGCCAACAAGTTCTGTTGTGAAAGAGGGAATAGAGGAGAATTTCTGTGGCAGAATACAGAGGGGAGGTGGGACTCAAGAGAACTAGGGGAGAGGGGAGCAAGTGACCAGGAAGGACCTGGGAAGAGATGGAGGTCCCAGAGGCCTGAGAACCAGAGGAAGCCATGCTGGAACTTAGTCCTTGCCCAAGGGCAGCTCAGCTTTCATCTTCAAGAAGAGGCTCCCATCTCCTGCACCCAAGGTCTGCGCATCTGCTGTATCAGAAGGGGTGTCCTTCCTCCACTCCCGGCTCACTCTACCTCTGTGAGCACACTCACCCTCCACTGCCCAGTACACCCCACACTAGCTGATATTACTTGGTTCTCATCCCATCAAACCTCCGCACACTCCAGGAAAGCCACAGGGGTAGGAGGTCCTGAGCACTTAATGATGGGGAAAGCCCACACCTGTCCTAGGGAGTGGGGAGAGTGCACGGACTGAGCAAACTAGAGAGCTGTAAGTAGGGCGGTAGTTGGTAACAGCCCTATGCCTATGCCCATCTCCCTAACTTGACTGTGAGCTCAAGGACCATGTTCTCTTCATCACTGGTTCCCCAGGAAAATATCTGGAATGTAATAAGTTCATAATAAACGTTAGTTGAATGAATATCTAAAAGCAAATTGCCTGCTCTTCCCCTAAAAATATGCCCTTTTCATACTAAGTCAAAATTTGGAAAACTTTTCTCCATTACCACTTTTTTCTACTAAACATTTATTTGTTGGGCACCTACCACATGCAAGGTACTGTGACAGGTGGAGAGGAGGGGAGGGGTGCTATAGGAATGAATAAGTAGGAAAATAATATTTAATGTGAAGTCGTTCAAAACATGAAAGTAGTCATTTTTATAGAAGCCAACATTCATAGCCAAATGTTAAAATGTTAATTTAATTTCAATCATGAATTCGTTCACATCATCACTTTGTAATGGGCACTAAAAAGTGAAGTTTTTAACAGACATCCATGTAAGTCTCTCCCAGTAGCATCCTAGGCTGTGCATTGTGGAAAAAGACTTTGACACCACCAACTCTGGCCTCCCAGACATGGAGGGAAGAAGGCTCGGCATCAGCATACTGTATGTGAGTAAAATACTCTGTTACCTATAATCCGTGTTGGAGTACAGAACTCACGATTAGAATTTAAGTACCAGGAAGAGAATTAGGAAGCTATCCGCGGATTTTCTTCAAACACAGGATTTAACTTTGTTATCTGACGGTTGAAAACAACTAACACGGCAAGCTGGGCTATCAGGGGTGATTAAATAGATCAAAAATTAGGTAAGTAATGGCCTCATGGCTGAGATTTAAGAGCAGGGTTCAAAGACTCGCACAGGCAGAGGGCTTTAGTTTACCTGGCAGTGCAGCTGTAGCAGACTCAGGAGGCAGCATCCTTCTCTGCTTTCTTTCACCCTAATTTCTCCCCCTCCCTCCTTCTCTCCAGCAGACCCCTCTTCATCTTCACTATTCTAATTCCATGTATTCTCCTCACTTGCGAGACGCAGGCTGGGAGCTACACTCGTGCTCCAAGAAGAAAAAGCATCCACACAGCCCCGCACAGGCAAACCTGCTTTATTCTCTCCTTGCACTTTATCCTTGAGGTGGTACTGGAATCTTAGTAACATTTACACATTTTCTCTGGCCAATTTTCCCACGTCAGTCCACACAGATGCAGAGGCTCCGCCCCTTAGTGGCTTCCTCCAGGATTGGGAAGGGCTTCACTGGGTGACCATGAGCTACCTGTTGTGGACAAGGCCTTCTGAGAGCAGCTGCAAAGGGCAGTGGACTCAGATGGTGCACACCTTTGGAGTAGGTTAAGGCTTAGCTTGTAGACAGCGGAACTACCAGTCCACTGACGCAAAGACATTCAGTTATTCCAATGGAAACATCAGTTGCTCTACTGTGTTTATGTCAAGTCCACAAAACAGCTCTTTCACTTTGCAAGTGGCAACTTCCAGAAGTGTCTCACAATAACTAGTGAAACAGGTTGTTGAAAGGACTAAGTACCAGACAGGCCAAAATGCAAAGCATTTAAACTGAAAAATTTATCATTTGGGCACTAGAGTAAAGCAGAATTCCACTTTTCTCTCTATCAGTTGAAATCCCACCTCAAAAACAATCCATCAATGTCGTGACATAAAATAAAGTGAACACAAGTCATTGCACAAGAGATTAGGGAGCAGAGGCCAGCACTGCTAAAACAATGAAAACTTACGAGGAGCTCAAGTTAAACAGGAGGCAGCAGTGAAGTTTTAGTCTTAGACAACCTCTAGGATGCAAGGCCACCAGGCAGGACCACTCCGGCAGGAGCATCGTCCACTTTCATCTGGAGAAGCCATATTCTGAACTGTGACCTACAATTCTCCTGAAACCAATGCTGGACAAGAAGACACTTATTTTATGCCGTATTTCTTTTCTCTAAGAGGGGAATTATAATTTCTGATTCGACATAGGGATTATCTGGAGCTCTTATTAATATTAAATTTGCCCATCCCCTCCCATGGAGATTTGGATTCAGTAAGCTTGAAGTGGGGTTCAAGAAGCTTTACTTCCTTTTTCCTGTTTTTTATTTTTAATTTTCATTTTTAAATAATTTTAAACTTACTAAAAAGTTGTGAAAATAATACACCCAGCTTTCCTAATATTAACATCTTAATCATGCTACAATTATTGAAACCCAAAAATTAACATTTATACAATGCTTTTAATGAATTGTTGTGGACTGAGTTGTGGCCCCAAAAAGCTATCTCCAAGTCTGAAGCCCCAGCACCTGTAAAGGTGCTCTTATTGGGAGAAATGGTCTTTCCAGCCGTAATGAAGGGAAGGATCTCGAGATGGGATCACCTTGGAGTAACTAGGTGGATTCTAAGTTCAATGACAATTGTTCCATAAGAAAACAAGACACAGACAGAAGAGGAGAAACACAGAGGAGAAGGCCCCGGACAGACAGGCAGAGATGTGAGCTTAGTTGCCACAGCCTGGAAACAACTGGAGGCACCAAGAGCTGAAAGAGCAAAGGAAGCATCCTCCCCTAGAGTCTTCAGGAAGGAACAAGCCGACCCACGCCTTGATTTGGGACTTCTGGCCTCCAGAATCGTGGGAGAACAAAATTCTGCTGCTTTAACCACCCAGTTCGTGGTACCCGGTTACAGCAGCTCTAGGAAACTAATACAACCAGGTAAGAACCATAAAGGAAAGGAACACATCGACCATTTCCAAGTACCATCACCTCTGCTCACTCTCAAGATGGGACTGGTTAATTGCAAAAGCATTTTTCACCTTGGCCTATGTCCTGCAACTACATTCTCTTTCGCTCTGTCCTAACATTACTATTTCTTAAACGGCCTTTCAGAAACCTTAAATAATGAAGCATAATTGCTACTGCCAAGGAACTAGGAAAAGCTTTTTTAAATAAACAGTAACACAGATGGACTTTCATATGTTAAATAATTTAAGAGACTTTAAATGTGCATGGCATTCTCAACATCTTCCTACTGAATATTAAGTTAATGTAATATTTGTAACAACGAATTAACTTTTGCATTGCATAGGTAATAGGTGAAGAGTAGATCTTAAGGTTGATATTTTTGAACTATGTGTTTTAATATTTAATCCATAAATAGGCAACTTGGAATATACTTGCTAAATAATCCAAAATATATTGTTACTGGAATTTCTGGTGGTTGGTATCCAATTTTGACATTTCAGTGTATGACTAGCAATGTCTTTCAATGTCATTTGACACAGACATTGATCAATTAGAGCAAATAAATGAAGTTACACAATTCTCTCTAAGATATCCTTTGAATCTATCACATTGCCCCCAATTATAGTTAGATGGATTTTGTTCAAATAAAATCTTTTTAATCTTTCTGTGAAATGTAAGAATATGTATTTTATCCCTACCAAGTAAATATGCACTGATCTATAGGCCTAAGAATTAAAATAAACCATTCTTTGTCAAAGTAAACATTTTAGCGGGAACTGAAAGGCGCTCATAGCCCCTTTCAAAGCTAAAGGATAAGTACCATATTCCTTATATGAATGGAGCCCACTGGCATTTGCCTAATGCTGCCAAGTATGGAAAGATTCTGGTGAAAATTCAAGAGGGACCTAGCAAAACTACTGGCAGGTTTGAACACTTAATCTGCCTTCAACCTTTCCTCCCACTGTGAAAAAATCTTCCAATATGAACGACTCTTAATGAGCTTCCTCACGCTCTGGAGGGGTAAATAGAAATGTTCACTTTAATCGCTCTTTATATCCTACAGTCTGAGAAATCTAACGAACATCTCTGTCATATAATGCCAAGTAGACTTGCTTTCCTTCTGAAGTGCAACAGATTTCCTCACACTTCTCTTGACACAGCTGAACAGAATGAATGTGTGGTGGTGAATATATTCCTATCTCTCTCAGGATCTGCATCAAAGGTACTAAGAAACATAACACAACCAATAACAAGTTTGTTTTTAAAAATCAAAATATGAGGATTATAAATGTAAATTTCATTTCCCTTGTAAATAAACAGAACCTGTATCTGCTTAGAAAATATGGAAAGTTGAATCTGAAAAACAATCCAAATATGTTTCTAAACATTAAAGAAAGGATATCCTTTCATTTCATGAATAAGAAGACTCGACATTGTCAAGGTGTCAGTTCTTCCCAACTTGAGCTATAGATTCAATACAATTGCAATCAAAACCCCAGTAAGTGACTTTGTGGATATGGACAAACGGATCCTAAAGTTTATATAGAGAGCCAAAAGATCCCAAATAGCCAACACAATACTGAAGGAGAAGAACAAAGATGGAGGACTGACAATACCCAACTTCAAGACTTACTGTAAAGCCATGGTAACCACGACAGTGTGGTATTCATGAATGAACAGACACATAGATCAATGGAGCAGAACCCAGAGCCCAGACGCAGATCCTCATAAATACAATCAATAGCCCTTTGAGAAAGGAGCAGAGGCAATACAATGGAACAATGATAGTCTTTTCAACAAATGGTGCTGGACATCTACATACAAAAAAATTAATCTAGACACAGACCTTACACCCTTCACAAAAATTAACTCAAAATGGATCACAGACCTAATGTAAAATGCCAAACTACAACACTTCTAGAAGAGAACATAGGAGAAAACCTACATGATCTTGGGTATGGTGATGACTTTTTAGATACAACACCAAAGGCAGGATCCATGAAATAAACAATCGATAAGCTGGATTTCATTAAAAGTAAAAACTTCTGCTCTGAGAATGACGACGCCAAGAGAAGGAGAAGACAACCCACAAGACTCGGAGAATGTATTTGCAAAATATATATCTGATAAAGGACTGTTATCCGTAATATACAAAGAACTCTTAAACACAAACAATAACAAGTCTTAAACACAAACAATAACAAGACTTAAAACTCAACAATAAGAAAACAAACAACTCGATTAAAACTGGGCCAAAGACCTTAACAGACAACTCACCAAAGAAGATATACAGATGGCAAATAAGCATATAAAAAGATGTTCCACCATCATACGTCCTCAGGGAAATGCAAATTAAAGTGAGATACCACTACATACCTATTAGAGTGGTCAAAATCCAGAACATTGACAACACCAAGTGCTGATGGGGATATGGGAGCAACAGGAACTCACATTTATTGCAGGTAGGGATGCAATATGGTGCAGCCACTTTGGAAGACAGACTGGCACTTTCTCACAAAACTAAACCCACTCTTACCATATGATCCAGCAATAGCACTCCTTGGTATTTACCCAAAGCAGTTGAAAACTTATGTCTACACAAAAACCTGCAAGCAAATGTTTATAGCAGCTTTATTCATCATTGCCCAAACTGGGAAGTAACCAAGATGTCCCTAAGTAGGTGAATGGATAAATTAACTGTAGTACATCCAGACAGTGGAATATTATTCAGTGTTAAAATAAAATGAGCTATCAAGTTATGAAAAGACACAGAGGAACCTTAAATGCGTATTACTAAGTGAAAGAAGCCAAGCTGAAAAGCTACATACTGTATTATTCCAAGTATATGACATTCTGGAAAAGGCAAAAATATGGAGACAGTAAAAAGGTCAGTCATTGCCAGGGGTTGGCAGGGGGCAAGGGAGATGAGTAGGTATAACACAGAGGACTTTTAGGGCAGTCAAAATACTCTGTATGATTATGATGGATACATGTCATTATACATTTGTCCAAACCCACAGAATGTACAACACCAAGAGTGAACCCTGAGGTAGACTATGGGCTTTGGATGATTATGATGTGTCAGTGAAGGTCCACGAATTGCAACAAATGTAACACTCTGGTGCGGGATGTGGATAACGCGGGAGGCTATGTATGTATGGCGGCAGGGATTGCATGGTGAATCTCTGTACCTTCGCCTCAGTTTTGCTGTGAACCTAAAACTGCTCTAAAAAAATATAGTCTCAATTTAAAAAAGGAAGAAAGGATATCCTGAGTTCATATTTCTAAATCTTCCCATCAAGTTTCTTCCTCTCTAATGGTCCCCATTTTGGTAAATAGCTCCTCTATCCAAGCAGTTTGTCAAGTGCCAAATCTGGAGTCCTCCATGATCCGTCATCTCCCCCAATCCCCATATGCCCAGTTCGTCAACCAGTCTTGGAGATACTTCCTCCAAAATCTATTTCAAATTCTTCCATTTTTCTCCACCTTCACCTGTCTCATCCAAAACACTATCATCCCTCGTGTAATTTACAGCAATAACCTCTTAATTGGTTACTCTTACTGACCCCAATTCATTCTCCACACATTCATCAACACAATCTTCAAAAATCTTTCATCATACTCTCTGATGAAAACCATCCAATAGCTTCTCATTGCAGTAAAAATAAAACTACAATGAGTTATCACCTCACATATGTTAGAATGGCTATTATCAAAAAAACAAGAGATAACAAGTGTTGGCGAGGATGTGGAGAAAAGGAAACCCACGTGTACTGTTGGTGGGAATGTAAATTGGTGCAGCCACTAGGGAAAACATATGGAGTTCCTCAAAAAATTAAAAATAGGACTACCCATATGATCCAGCAATGCCATTTCTGAGTATATATCCAAAGGAAATGAAATCAGTATTTCAAAGAGACATCTGCACTCCCATGTTCACTGCAGCATTATTTACAAGAGCCATGGCATGGAAACAACCTAAGTGTCTCTTGAGAGAAGAATGGATAAAGGAAATGCAGTATACATGTACAATGGAATACTACTCACCCATAAAAAAGAAGGAAATCCTGCTACTTGCAACAACATGGATGGACCTTGAGGGCATTGTATTAAGTGAAATAAGTCAGGCAGAGAAAGATGAATATTTTATGATCTCACTTATATGTGAAATCTAGAAAAGCTGAACTCACAGAAACAGAGAGTAGGATGATGGTTACCAGGTGCTGGGGTGTGAGGGCAATGGAGAGGTCTTGGTCGAAGGTTGTAGACTTCCAGATACAAGACGAATAACGTCTAGAGCTCTACGGTACAGCATGGTGACTATGGTTGACATTACTGTATTACATACTTGAAAGTTGCTGAGAGAGTAGATCTTAAATGTTCCCACCACAAAAAAATGGTAATTATGTGAGGTGATGGAAGTGTCAACTGACACTGTGGTAATCATTTTGCAGTATATACATCTATCAAATCATCACGTTGTACACTTTAAACTTACACAATATTACATGTCAATTTCATCTCGATAAAGCTGGGGAGAAAACAGACATCAAAAAACCCCTGCAAATCCTTCATTTTGCCTGCGAAGCTCCACATCACCTGGTCCTGCTTGCCCCTCCGGACTTACCTCTAGCACCCATCACCTGCCCTCCGCAGGTCACTGGGCCTCCTCAGGGCCTATGCAGTTTCCCTCCGCCTGGAACACCCCAGCCCTCCTCCTCACCTGCAACACCTGCTCAGCCTTTAGGTCCCAGCTTATCCCACTCTCTGCCCCCAACCTAAAGCTCTGTATTCATTATAGTTTCTCATCACCCCATTTACATTTTTTAGCATTTATTATATATATTAAATGCATATTGGATGTAACAGAATGTATTTATTATATACATATAATTTATCTGGATAGACTTATTTGTGCTCACATGTGTTTAATATCTATCTCCCACTCGACTCCGTGAGTCACGGAGGCAGAGCGTCCGCGCTGTTCACCATCTCTCCAGCACCAGCACAGCGCCTGGCAGAGAGGGGCTAGAGACAGAGAGCTGCTCAGTGTATTTCTTACCATAGAAACAACAGAACCTCCCCTCCATGTCGACAAGAAACACTGCCCCTCCTTCCTTTCCGTGGTCATCCAGAAGTATCAAGTTATGTATCCAAGAAGGGACTCTCTTGTCCCTACCACCTTCGGAACCCAACTTCGGGCAGTGTGTATCCACACCGTAACTTTCTTATTCAGAAGAGCAAACCCAAAACAGAGAGTGTGAGAGGAAAGGGGAGAGGTCATGGACTGGTCTGGGTCTATATCTTGACAAACATCTGACTGAAACCTGGGACGGGGAATCTAGAATCTTTTAACTTCCATTTTAATATCTACCTTCTAGATAATTTATGTTAAAAGAAAAAATTAATGATCATAATATGATTATGATATTTGTATGCCATTTTATAGTTAAGCAAGTGTCAAATCAAAATATTAAGCAAGTAATTTCATAAGCCAAACGAGCACGTCAGTAATTGCAAACTTCTATCCAGGCTAGGAATAACACTCAAGTGCAGTGGGAAACAGCAACCCTTACTCATCCATTCATTCTTTCACTCAACATTCATTTACCGAACGTTTCTTACGTGCCAGGGAACAAGCTAGATGCTGAAGACACAGGAAGGGGTGAGACAAGGAGCCCAGCTTTCCCATTGGGACCCAGACAGTAGTGCTGTGGGGTGGTCCTGGCAGACACTGCCTTCCCACTGCACAAGGGAGGCCAGAGGCTTAGAAAAGTCAAGTGACTTCCTCACAAATCCCACGTGAGAGGCCCGGCACCAGTGCCTGGCTGGTCTAATTCCAGCCTGAGAGTTGCTATCCGTCCTCACGCCATCTCACCTGCAAGGCATGTGCACCGCATCTGCAGTTACCGAGACATTTAGCTTGATGAAGGGGCCCTCACTGAGCTAAGCGATTCACAAAATGCAAATTCCAATCTAGGCTTCAGGGGTGAAAAAAGGTTATTCTCCGGCTCGGTGATAAGGGGATAGTGAAGAGAACACTCCATAGGGAACAGATGCAGATAACTTTGTACACACGGAATGTAATACAAATATAAAGCAGCATCAGCTGGCTTACCTCTCCACCTTGCCAGGCCAGAGATGACAAAACGGGAGATAGCACATGGTTTGGGATTTTTTTTGTGCTCAAACGACTAAGCCCCTCTGGAAGTGGGAAGTGGTTTTCACCAAAGCTGCTTCTTTGTAGCTGTTCTGGCTGATGCTAATGAAGCTCCTTTCTGGCTAATAGGCCATCTGCTGCATTCTGTCTCCTGGAGCGGGAGCACATGCATTCTCCCCCAAATGTAGTCTCCGCTGGCTCCAGGGAGACCATGGCTCTTCTGAAGCAGACAGTTTAAGCACAGCCTCTGGCTCCAACATTTTTCTGCGTTTCTCTGAGGGAAGCACAGAGAGGGGGTGAAGGAGCTGGTGAGAGGTCACTGCTTCATCTGGGCAGATCACTTGGGGGCAAGAGGAGCCCCTCAGTGGAGTCAGCCATCTTCCCTAGGTTAGGCGCCAATGTGCGCAGCCCCGTCCTGCAGGCACAGTAGGGTGGAAGGTCGTGAGGTGTCTGTTCTTAGAAGAGGGATATGCTAGAGGTAGTGATTTATGGAGGTGGTGTGGGTGGCAGGAAAAAGTCAGAAACTTTGACTTCAGCAAAGAGCTTGAGTGTATCATAATTTTGGTGTTTTTCTGAAATAAGTTCCCTCAAGACATGTTATACTAAAAAAGAAAATGGTCCCACCAATAGATATCATGGGAGAGAGAGACAGAGAGAAGCCTTCATGGTTAAAAATATTTGGGAAACACTGAGGTTAAGAGAACTTCTTAAAACCTTTGAGTTGCTTTTATGCAATATAATGTTTTAAGAGAAATAATGATATTCAACATTTCCCTAATCAATTTAACTACCTTTTTTTTTGGTGAAGAAGATTGGCCCTGAGCTAACATCTGTTGCCAATCTTCCTCTTTTTTCTTGAGGAAGATTGTTGCTGAGCTAACATCTGTGCCAAACTTCCTTTATTGTGTGTGTGGGACACCACCACAGCATGGCTGAATCAGCAGTGCACGTGTCCACGCCTGGGATCCCAACCTGCAAACCCCAGGCCACCAAAGTGGAATGCACAAACTCAACCACTACACCACCAGGCCAGCCCCTGTTTAACTATTTTTTGCATAACAGCTGTAGAAATTGGCATGCTGTTGGCTGCCAGTGGCACTACCCAGCCAACAGTGCCTTAAACAATGTGTTGTTAGTGCCCTCTGAGTCGAATCTCACCCCCAGCACCCCTGTGTCCTGCAGAGCAGAGCCCGCCCGGTCTCTCTGCCCCTCCTCTCCCCTCCTGGCACTGTGTCAGACAATGCTCCCCTGCGACTCATGGGGTTTTCACGGCCAATTTTTTTGGCCAGGTCGTTCTTCCTCCTCTGTCTTCCTCCAGAAGCGCCGCTGACACCTGTCCACCATGGGTGACCCCGCTGGTATTTGGAATCCCGGTAGCGGAGCTTTGAGTATCACATGCAGCCACCACAGCATGACCGACAGATGGGTGGTAAGGTTCCCTGACCAGAAATGAACCAGGACCGCAGTGGGGAGAGTGCAGGATCGTACCCACGAGACCACCAGGGCTGGCGTCTTAAACAACAGAGACGTTTGAATACCTCACATATCCCTCCAGGCAGAAGAAAGCGTTCCTTATTTGGTTGGGGGCTCAGGGAGGTCACAGTGCTAGGGTGAAGCTCCGTGACTCTCGGTCTTTCCCCCTGGGTGGCAGAAAAACTGGAACAGATCAAGTATCGCGGTATCACACAGCAACATTCCAAGAGCAGGAAAAATCTCTCCCCATTGACCTCTCTCCTTTTACCTGGGAAGAAAATCTTTCCCAGAGACTACCAGCTGCCTTCCCCTGACATCTCATCAGCCAGAACTAGGTCACTCTGCCACCCATAGCTGTAAGGGAAGCTGAGAACCAGGGTACTATGTGGTTTTCCCAGCCTGTATAGTGGGAAGTGGGCAAGGAAAATGGGATTGCAAGTAACTGCTGGGCACACAACCAATAGCCACAGCCCCTCTTGGGGTTGCTGATCTAAGTGTTATGGAGGAACGTTTCACCACCGCAGCAGTTCAGGAGAAAGACAAGCTGGTTTCCTTGGGCCTTGTTGTGGGTTGAATTGTGTCCCCCTGAAATTCCCGTGCTGCAGTCCTGTCCCACAGCACCGCAGACAACGACCGTATCTGGAAACAGGGTCGTTGCCGATGTAATTAGTTAACATGAGTCATACTGGAGCAGGGTGGGCCCCTAATCCAAGATGACAGATGTCCTCATAAAAAGGGGAGATTTGGACACAGCCATGCACACAGGGAGAACACCATGTGTAGACGCAGGCAGAGGCGGGTGTGATGAGACAGAAGCCAAGGAATGCCAAGAGCTGCCAGCAACGCACCAGAAGCCAGGAGAGGGCGTGGAGCAGAGCCTTCCTCTCGGCCTCAGAAGGAGCCAACCCTGCTGCACCTTGATCTCAGACCTCCAGCCTCCAGAGCTGGGAGACAATCAATCTGTCCTTCAAGCCCCTGGTCTGTGGTGCTGTCGACGAGCGTAATCCATAGCCAATCTATCAGTGAAAATGTGGGACAGTTTATTCTCAGCCAAAATGTGAGGACTATGTCCTGGGGGCTTTCTTCCCAAAGGAAAAAAGGGCACCGAAGAAGTAGGGTGCACAGAGTGGTTATATACCCCCAGAGAGGATGTTTCACATAGGATTGAAATGTCCCTTTTACAATAGTCGCAAGACTGCTCTGTCGGCACAGCGATTGATGGACACAGCAGATAGGTCTTCTGTCTTAGTGGACACAGCAGGGTGGCAGTCTGCTGTCTCGAGTTGGGTGGTCACAGGTGAGCTGGATGCTCAAAGGTGAGTGCAGCAGTTAGTTCCTCACCTAAGGAAAGATCCTTATCCTTAAGGAAATGCCAATGTGGGGGGAAGTTGCACCTTTATCTTAAGACCGTTTGTTCTTGCCATAGGAAATGTTTAAAGCAGATACACAATGCATGCTCAGTGGCCATGTCAGGCCCTTTTGGAAAAACAAAGTCAGGTCAAATTAGGTTTACACCAAATGTCTTCCTCATATACTCCAATATATCCTATTGCTTGCCATTTCTATTTGTGAGTACCTTGTCACAGCCGCCCTAGCAAACCAGTACAAGCCCCACACTTCGAGACACAGACACCCTTCCTCTAGGTGACCGTCTCCTGCATCTCAGGGCTCACCAGCGCCTGGGGACATTGAAGGGGCTGTTGCCAACAAGCAGTAAATGAGAGGAGAACGAAACCATGCCTCCAGCTCACGTGGGCCTCTCTCCTCCTACACAGCCAAGGCCGACAACGGCACGCTGGCTACTGCGAAAGGAAAGTCCCCACCTGATACTGACAGGAAGAGCAACTCACAGCTCAGCCATGCGGCAAAGCGCAGTGTTCCCCCAAGCGGAGACGAGACCCCAGAGCACTGACTCGGGCTCCACTGGTGGGCCGCCCAAGGGGAGCCCAGGAAAGATGAGGAGACTGGAGTCAACTCTGACGCACACACCACTCCACGCCCAGACCCTTCACCCCTCTTCTCTCATCTCACATCCTCTCCTTTCACTCCCCCATCTCAGCTTAGCAAGGAATTTTTATCTAACTCATCCTGTTGTCTCCAAACAGGGCTGGCTTAATGTGTGTGGGACTTGTACAGTCACACACGTTGTCATGGTTAAAAGGGCCTGTGCTTAGTTTAATGCTCTGCTGTTGCCATCTTGAAATTCTTAATTTTTTGAGAAGTGGTCTTGTAATTTCATTTTCCGTCGGCCCTGCGAACATTTTCCTGGCCAAGTCCTGTTTCCAAAATCTACGTTAAATTGAATTAGATTGTATGTCAAAAGCCAAGAATTGACTCTTTTCTCTTAGCAGTTCAGTGGACCATTCCTTCCCTGAGGAAATGAACTTAGAACATCTAGCTGGCTGGATGGGAGAAGGGCCCAGGGCAGACAGAAACGGAACATGCTGACTGCCACAGGCCTACTCCCGGACCACACAGTGGGGACAGTCCCACGAGGGCACTGTCTTTCTAATTGATGGGTTGTAAGCTTTAATTGAAATCAAATTAGCAAGTCAGGACTAGCATGTTTCAAATATGAGACAGAATAGAATATACACGGAATGGAACAGAACAGAAGGGAATGAAATAGAATGGAACAGAATAGAATAGAACAGAATAGAATAACATGGAATGGAATGGATCGGAGTATACCAAAAGTAGAAAGATAAGTAGAGTTTCATGAAACTTTTATTACAATTATATATGCATGTATACTAGGTAGTGAGGTAAAATATATGCATTCTGTGACTCATATTCAAAAAAGTTTGAGCGCCATTACGTTGGCCTCTAGATTCTAGAGCAAGAGTCAGTGCTCTGGCCCAGAGACCCCGTCCGGGCTGCGTTGGCTTCTCGGGCTCCTCCAGCGTTCCCAGTGCTCAGGCTCCTTGAGGCTGTTCCTGTGCACCCTGTGCTCCCTCTACCCCACCCCTTAGACCTGGGCCTCGGGGCTCCCCCATGCTTTTGGAGGTGGTCCTGGGGGAGCACCTACATCTGGAGCAGGTCCCGCATGGATACCAGTCCGTGGACACCTCCTCTGCTGCCTGGGACGTGCTAGGGCCAGTGGCGCCATCCTCTGCTCTTTAACCGGGACTGCACGGGCCTCGGTACCCATTTCTCCTCCCAGGGCGCTCGCAGACAATTTATCGCCAGCCCCTGCACAAGAGTTCCCCAGATGCATTCTGGATGTCTTAGGGAAGCTCCAGTTCCAAGAGAGTGAGCTGGCTAGCGGAGTGTTTCTTTCACAGGATAATACAAGATTGGCCCGTGAAAAATGCTGACATCCTGATTGGGGGTGGCTCTCGCTTATGTTGGACACATCACCATGATGGGTCACGGGAGTCCTGTGGGCCTGAGCCGCATGTGTGGGCCCCTGCTGCAGTCCTTGCCCATCTGTGCTCTGACAGGGTGCCACCTCCCATTTACAGCACCCAAGGATGGTGGGGGTGACGGCAGGGATCTTCTATCCTGTGCACCTGCCACTGCCAACCAGAAAGGTAGCCACCCCACTCCCCCTGCCCCATCTCCATGGGCTCTGCACCACCTGCCAGGCCGTCCTTGCAGTGTGGCAGCGTCCATCTCAAAGGGCTTTCAAGACAGTGACTCTGCAAGGCCAGCAGACCGTGTCCTCCCTTGACCCTGTTGACACAGCGACTTCGTGCTAAGCCGTGCCAGATGAGGAATGGACATTCCTCGCTCGCACGGGCACCTCTTCTCACTCTGCCCACAGGCCCTGTCTTATCCTCTTCTGATGGTGACCGCAGACAGACTGCGACGAGCCAGGGCAGTGTGAGCAGTAACAGCACGGCTGCCTTTACCTCCTCGCGGGGGATACGCAACCAGGCGGGAAGAGCACATGTAACAGTCAAGAACACGAGGAGATGGTTTTGGGATGTGAAAAGGAAAAGATGGCGCCTGAACACCACACAAGGTCTGACAACCAACCAATACCTAAGTCTGTACCGCCTCTCTCCCCATCATTCCAAATCTTCACCGATAAATCACTTACCTCCACGGGCCCATGAACTTTGTAAGATCTTTTAAATAGACTCGTTGATCTACTCAGGGGCCCTGAAAAATATATTTTCCCGGGTTTCCGCACACCCTGGGGTGGCCCTGCCCTCTGCAGAACGGCTGTCAAAGTGTCAGAGCTGCTGGCTCTGGCTTTGGGAGCCCAGGAGGACCGATCGTTCCAAAACAAAGTCCACGCCCTAAGAGGCTGAGAGGCCCTAAAATGTTCACCCGAAGCTCCAACTTCTAAGCCCCTCTGTCCTTGGCAGCTCTGAGGAGGGGAATTTCCACTGTCACCTCATACCCTATATCTTGAGCCATACCACTACTTGGGTCTTTCAAAAAAGTCCTGTGCTAAAACCAAATTTATAGTTCATCCTGGGTCATGTCACAAAAGAGTCGGAAATGCCGAATCCATTCTAAGGAGGAGCCTGCCTCCTAAACGCTGGGTGCTGAGACAGATGAAGCCACATAGCCTAAAGTGTATTTTTATATCAACTCATAAATGTTTTTCATTATACAAAAGTAAACTCTCGCATTTTATTCCGTCAAAATGTCTGTTTATTAGGTTATGGTCAATGATTTAAGAAGTGATTGCAGTGAAACGTGTCAGTGCATTTTATAACTATCAAAGAGAAGCACAAAGACACCATTCTCAGGGTGCTGACGTTGTTATCCAGGGCCCTGTCTTCCTTGTGGAACTGACAGGTGCAAGACAGCAATTAAGTACCCTTTTTCCTTTCGGTGTCATCACCAAGCTTCCCAGGTGTCGGATTTGAGCTTCTGGCCTTTAAATAAGAGGAGCGGCTACAAGGAGCCACAAGGAGCCACGCTCTACAAGGAGCCAGGCACAAAGAAAGGTGAGTCCACTGAGCGCTTACAATGGAGCCTCACTGTGTACCTATAACCCTCAGGGTAGAATTCAGGCTGCCCACTTCAGCAAGAGCGGCTGAATGGGGTCATGTTTATTAATTAGCTCATTATATTTGTTGCAGGAAATAAGCTTGTTAAGGAAAAGATTTAGTCCTTTTATAGCCCAATATTAATGTTTCTTGAAGTCAATTTTTATGGAGATAAGCAAACAGTATTCCCATCAGACCACAGAATTATGAAGGTGTTTGGTAAATCCAGTTGTGAAGGGAGCTCAAATATCACGGATACAAAGCACGGACAGTATTCATGACTGTTTCTAAACTGCTCATAGCATTTGCAATGAACCTGAGATGACTCAAGACCAAGCTCAGAGACAGTTACATAGCTGGACACACCTCGGCAGAATTAGAACACTGCCTCCAATACACACCACGTTGTTGTTTTGTGTTTTGTTTGCCTGGAGCCACACGAGGTGTCCATATCACAACACTCACAGATGCTCACACCTTTGCTTCCCGGTCCAAGTTTCCCTGGAGGTCCTCCCCCCCGCACACAGTCAGCCACATCTGATGCATGTGCGATAAATGAAAGAACTGGAGCTACTGGACGCCCCAGCCACGTTCTCCGTGGTGTAATCCCACACACATCACGAGGGCATATTCTCTGAGTTCAGGGCCCAAGGGAACATCGCCAAGTAGAGTCCAAAGTCTCAAGTTCAAATCCTTCACTACTTAGGAAGCAAGGTGGCTGGGGCAGGTTGCATAAGCTCCCAGTGGAGTGGGGATAGAAAGATCTACCCTATAGAGCAGTGACGAGGACTGCAGGACAGGTTTGTATGTGAAATGCATAGAACTGGGGAGGCGTTTAGTAAGTAGAAAGTGCCCTTAAGATGCAAACTCTTTCGTCTTTGTGACTGTTTATCATCAGAAAATGAGAGGAATGGAGTTGCGTCTTGCAGCCTTGAATTTGGCTGTCCTGAGATTTACAGCTCGAAGGCAGACCAGCTTATAAGAGCGCCTGTTCCTCCTCCGTCCTCCCTTCTCCCTCAGCCTTTGGCTCTTCACTAAGGACACGGGATTAAGCATTTTGATGTGCCAAGTACTGGGAGGCATATAATTTAGTAAGAAAGGTATCATATTCTATTATCCTTATAATCATAGCACTTTTGTTTACTGCCTGCTAGGTGCCAGGTAAAGCTTTATATTTTTATTATCTCATTTATGATGATGATGAGATAATAATGAGATAACAATAACTCTATGAGGAGGTTACTATTTTTATTCCAGATTTTACAGATAAGAAAACTGATGCTCAGAGAAACCAAGTAATTGGTGAAAATTTTATAAAAGATAAAACGGCAGGCTCCAAGCTTTTCAACCGTGTTATTTTTGGCCTCCCAAGAAGTTACTACACCATAATGAAAAGTTGGCTAGCTCTTTAATAATCAGAGGAATGTAAAGTAAAACAACAATGAATCTGAATTTACACACATTAGACAGCAAAACTTCAAAGGCTGGGTAATCCTGGCACGGGCAGGGACGTGGGTGTGAAGGCTCGTGGGCTGCAGCGGGAACACACATGGGTGCAGCCACACTGGACAACAGTCTGCTACGACTTGCTCCAATCAAGTACACACACACTGTGGCCAGCAAGCCTGATCCTGGGAATCTGTCCCAAGAAATCCTCCCGCGTGTCCATAAGGCAGAGTTTCTCAACTTCGCTCAGCACTAGTGACATTTGGGACCGAATAATTCTTTGTTGTGGGGCCATCCTCTGCATTGCAGGACGTTTAGCAGCATCCCGGGCCTCTACCCACTAGATGCCCACAGCACCTTCCCCCAGCTGTGACAAGCAAGCATGTCCCCAGACATTGCCAAATGTCGCTGGAGGTGCAACATCCTCCCCAGTTAAGAATCGTTGTCATAAGGAGACACGCTTTAGGATGGTCACTGCAGCACCATTTGTGGAAAGGGGAGTTGGAGCCACCCCGATGTCTGTGATCAGAAAAATGCATAGTAAAATGTGAGGGGTGCCCAGCACGGAAGAGTAGGCGGCTTAGAGGTACACCACGGCAACAGGAATGCAGCTTTACGTTCAGTCCTGAGAAAAAGGAAAGAAACAGAAGAAGACAACATATAACACTTATGCAAATTAAAAATGTATGTCCACGGAGCAACAATAGACATTTTGTAAGAATGCATATTAACAAAAGGATATACACTAAACACATCGGAATGGCTGCTGGAGGCGTGGGGACAGGGCACGGGGAGGCAGAGGAATAGAAAGGAATAAAGCAAGGGCGTGGTCTCACTTGGAGCAATGATACTGGGTGTGAGTATGATAAACTCTGGCTGCTCGTGAAGACAAAACAAAACAAAGCAAACAAGGCCCCATGTGCCAGGTACGGATAATAGCGCCCCAAGGCCTTGAGGGAGAAACCACTTCAGGTCGGAGTGGTCAGGGAAGACGCAGAGATTTCAGCTGACCCATTAAGATAAGTAGATCTTCAATAGATACAAACAAGGGGGCGGTGGCATATTTCTGAATATTTAATGGCGGTTACCACCCACTGCTCACATTTACACATCTATCGCATCCAATTTTGAGAGAAGTTTGAGTTTCCTCACTGTGCGTTCTGAAACTCAGGGAGGTGAAGTAACTTGTCTGACTGCAAAGGCCACTCTGTTTGAATTACACATAGAAGTTGTTCTCTGTAGGTCACTGATTTCTAGACTGGGCTTCTTGACTTATTTTTGCATAGAACCCAAAATGCGTCAGGCTAGCAAAGGCTTTACATCCTGTCCAACTGTCACCAAGACGGAGTGGGTTTCATTGTCTCTAGAATCTATCGTCTCCTCTCTCTTCCCACCGCCATTACCCAGATCTAGGCCAACAGGATTTCCCGGCAGGACAACAGCTTCTCATAGGTATCCCTCACCCACCCTGGCTCGTCCATTTGGATCTATCTAGAACACTCACGTGAGCATGTCAATCTCCTCTTAAAACCATAGTGACTCCCCACTGCCCTCAGATTAGAGAGTAAATTTCTTAATATGACCTTTCAGGACTTTCATGATCTGACCTAAAGCCCTGGTTTTTACAAAAAAAAAAAATGGAATTTGGTTAGCTGAACTGTCATATCACACTCAGCACTAAACACTCTATTATTTCTTGTCAAACAGATTTCACAAGAATTGCTAGTTGGCCCCATTAGCTCTTAAGAATTATCCAGGTTTTATTTAATAATTGGGGGGACAAAGCCAAATTATAGCTTATGCAAAGTAAATAAAAGAATGAAATAAAAGCATTAGAGCAGGGTGTCACTAACAGATAAGTAGTAGAATTTGTGGCTTCTGAAGCCATGAGCAGAAAGCATTAATCGGTCCATCAGTAAACAATGTCTACTATGTGCTAGATGCTGTGACGTATGGTGGTGCAAGGGAGGCAGAGCTTGGCTCCCGCCTTCAGGGAGCTCACGGCCGGGGGGGAGACAGGTAACTGTAACACAGTGGGTTGACTGCTTGCATGGAGAGAAGTGCAGGCCATGATGGGAGAAGAGGGAAAGAGCACAACTCAAGGAAGGCTTCTCGGAGGAATGAAAGAAAGTTAGGCTGAGATCGGAAGGTTGAACACTAAGTAGGGTGTTCGGTCTACGGCACTGTGGGTTGGGAGGAGTCAGGGAAAGCCAGTACAGATGGAGGAATGGCCGGCACTGAGGTCCAGGATGAGGGAGCCGGGCAGTCAGGGAAGGGATGCAGTTCAGAATGGCTTAACATACGTAGATGGCCTTTAAAGCATTTAAAGCAGAGTGTCGTTATGCACTATGAACATAAACCAACCTCATCTGGGAAGTCACAGTGCCGTGGGAAGAGCACTAGACTAAGAGAGGAAAGACTCTCCTTATAGTCCCAACTCTGCCAGAAACCAGCCATCCGACAGTGAGAATTTCATTTAACCCTCCTGAGCCCTTGGTTCCTTGCAAAAATAAATTGTTCCGCTTTCTTCATAAGATTTCAGGCAGAATAGAAGGAGCTGGTATATACAAAGGCACTTTAAACAAAACTAAGAGGCCAGACAAATTTTGATACTTTTGATTTTTGATCAGAATATATTCACTTCCCATTGATATTGCACTTAGCCTCGTGACTGGCTCTGGCCAATGAAATGTTAGTGGATGTGACACAAGTATAGGCCTTAGAGGTATTTGTACATTTTGGCTTGGTTCTGGAGCACCAGTGAGTCACGATGAGAAGGACCTGCTGTCCTTCAGCCTGTGCCATCGGACTAACATATGTGGAGCAGATCTCGACATAACCTACAGCCAGCAGTTGAGCCCAGCCTATACTAGCCATGCCACAGTACACCTGCAGACTTGTGAGCATGAGAATAAACGCTTATCATTATAAATTTTCATTGAATTCTGGGTGTTTGTTGGGCAGGACTGTTGCCTCACTTGCTGACTGTGTTAATTTACTATGCTGCATAACAAATTACTATAAACTTAGTGCTTAAAACAACACACACCTATTATCTCAGTTTCCATGGAGCAGAAATCCAGACACGAGTTAGTAGATGGGTTCTCTGCTTCGAGTCTTGCAAGGCTATAATCAAGGTATCAGACAAGGCTGGGTTCTCAGCAGAGGCTTGAGTGGGGAAGGGTCCACTTCCAACTTCCCTCAGCTTGTTCACAGAATTCCTTGAAGCTGTAGGATTTGCTGTAACTTACTTCTTCAAAGATAGCAACAGGAAGAGAAAGACCCCACAGTGAGTCTTATAGCAAGATATGATCTTACCACAAGTGTTTTAAAAGCCCTTTAAGCAGTCGTGTCGCTTAATAACACAGATACATTCTACAAAATGCATCATTAGGTGATTTCACTTTTGTGCAAACATCATAGAGTACACTTACATAAACATATATGGTATAGCCTACCACATACCTAGGCTATACAATACTAATTTTATGAGACCACCGTTGTATACGTGCTCCATCCTTGACTGAAACATCATTATGCAGTGCATGACTGTATTTCAGTGTAACAATCACAGGACATCCCATCATCTTTGCATACTCTATTGGTTAGAACTAAGTCAAAGAGCCTACCCACACTCAAGAAGAGGAGATTATGCAAGGGCATAAACACCAAGAAGCAGGGTGTATGGGAGTCAACTTAAAGGTGGTCTGCAACAGACCAGTGTAAGGCATTGTCATATTCCTTCCTCCCGGGCCAATGAGTCTACCACTACTTAGTGAATAATGTAAGATGCTAGATGCCTTGTATCTGCCTGCTTTTCTACAAGTCACATCTCACATTCACATATCCATTGCTTAGGCCGGAAGGAAAGCAGGGTGGCAATAGAAGACATATTCACATATGTTTGTGGAGGGTCTATCAGAGGTTTTAGAAATGGGGATTGTCAGAGCTGGACAGAATTTCAAAGGTTATTCAATCCACATCTCTGGGTTTACAGATGAAGGCTGAGAAAGTTGATGTTCCATGGCCCAGGGCACACAAAAGTTGTTAGCGCCAGGTCTTCAGACATCCAGGCCAATGTTCCTTCTGCTGCCTCTGCTCCTCCTTAAGGGTACCCTCTCAGCAGTCTTCCAAGTTAGTCTGAGCACCAGGATCACAAAGGGCTATTGTTAAAAACACACCTTTCTGGATCCTACCCCAGACTTGCTACCAGAACCTCGAGGGTGGAGGAGCCAAGAATTTGTATTTCAAAAAGGCTTCTCCAGGTGATTCTGATTAAGCAAGTTTGCCTCTGTGCCAAATTCTGGGCAAGATGCTGGGGATACAGCAATGATAGAGACAGAAACAGATCCTATTATGAAAGTTGCCATCTAGCAAAGAAGAGAGACATTAACCAAGAAATTCTAAGCATGAAGAGTGTCGGGTCAAGTCCAAAATATCATGGGGGGACGGAGGGGGACAGAAAAGGCAGTTAACCTGATCTAGGAGACTTGAGGAAATTACATTAAGCTGGGCCCAGCAAAAAAGGCATGAGGGTTGGGGAAAGGGAGAGCAGGACAAGAGCATTCCCGGAAGGACACAGCAGGTTGGAAGGATCTAAGGCAAGAACAGAATAAGGCCCCACCAGGACACAGGCAATGAGTTTAAACAAGACAAGAGCCCAGACGAGTCAAACACATGCCTCCATAAAGGCCTCAGGGACAGTGCTAAGAATCAATAAATAGTGCCTGTTGGTAAGGAAGTCTGTGCCACAGTGTGCGGGCAGCCCCTGATGAGTGTCAGCCATGCTTTGTAAACCTCGCCAATGCAAACTGATCTACAGCCAGTGTCAACACCATGATGGATGCTCCTCGCATTTCAGATGTTCCTGGTGCTCTATTTGACACAGCCTTGGGGATCTTAGGAAAGAAAAGCATTTACTCAGACGTGTGACTGAGAGGACACTGTCAAACGAAAAAAGGATGAAAGAAAAAACAGCCACAAGAGCAGTCATAGCTTAGCCAAATGAATGGCACTGGGAAAAGGCAATTTCTGTATGGTCAGGAGAGGCCAACAAAGACTTAAGGGATTTCCCTACACAATACTCTGAGTTCACAAGTTCTGAACTTTGGACCTACTCACACAGATGGCTTCCTGCAGGGAGATACAAGTGATCTCTTGAGTGTGACAGAAGAAGCAATTACATTTTCTGGTCAAACTGGATGAAGAAATTGTAAGGCTGTCACTATTCAGACTTTATATTCCTTAAGAAGAAATTTTTTCTCCTCCAAACTCTGTGGGGCTTTGTCCATAGAAAGACAAATACTGTACGAAGAGATTTTTTTTTGTTTTCATGGGGTTTTTTTGAGGAAGATTAGCCCTGAGCTAACTACTGCCAATCCTCTTTTTTCCAGGGAAGACTGGCCCTGAGCTCACATCCATGCCCATCCTCCTCCACTTTATATGTGGGACGTCTACCACAGCATGGCGTGCCAAGCAGTGCCATGTCTGCACCCGGGATCCGAATCAGTGAACCCCGGGCCACCAAAGCAGAATGCGCACACTTAACCGCTGTGTCACCGGGCCGGCCCCTGTACAGAGAGTTTTGATGAGTAAATCCAAATTATTGGCAGAGGTTACCTGCGATAGAAAAAGGAGAGAGGGAGACGAAAGGAAGGGGAAGCTTTATCTTTTATTTTACTTACTTCACCACTGCTTAAATTTTAGGAAAATGGATCCAGTGTCAAGATGGCAGCATAGACAGACTCTGAACTCACCTCCTTCCACGGACACAACAAATTTACAACTACTCTTAGAACTATTAACCCTGAGAGAGAATTGAAAACTGGATAAAAAGAACCCCCACAACAAGGGACAGTGTTGACCAAGGTGGAAGAGGCAGAAATTACTTTCTGGAGAGAAAAACGCCAACTTCTAGCTGTGGTGCTTCATGGCTGGGAGCAATCCTAAGGTACAAAGCCTTCCCTGGGATCTGAGCGGGGGAGCATTACCACAATAAGCAGCTTTTGGACTCAGCACAACTGAGACAAGTGTCAGAATATCTGGCTTTGCTGGCTATTAACAATAACAGGGAAAACCCCCAGAAAAGCTATAGGACATAAGGGGGGGAAAGCTTGCTCTTAAAGGGCCCAGGCACAAATTCACCCATTTCAGAAAGCAACCTAAAATCACCATAAAGAAAGGTACACAGTTCTTTGGTGAAAAGAGACTCACTTGATAGTCTCTGGGCGCATCTTATTGAGAGGTGAGACCTCCTCAGGCCAGGACTACCTCCCCAGGGACTGAGACATTGGCAGCAGCCATTATTGTGACCTAGTACAGGTGTGCTAACACAGATGCTGGCAGACGCCATTGGAGTCCTTCACCTGCTCTGTTAGCCCAGGGTCTGCCCCACCCACTAGAGCACCAATTTAATCCAGCTCAGCCAGGGCAGGCAGCCCACTTCAGGTACTGGCCCCACCCAACAGCAGGCCCTCGGGCAGTCCTGCATAGGCAAGGTGTGTGGGACTTCTGCAGCAGGGCAAGTGGGTCTGTCTCTGTGGGACAGGGTGAGCATGAGGGGTGGGCCTGCATTGGTGGAGTCTGTGGGGCCTCTGCAGCAGGGCGACTGGGTCTGCTTCAGTGGGTCAGGGTGTGTACACAGGGAAGGACTGTGTTGACAGGGTGCATGGCCCTGTGGGTGATAGGGCTTGTCAGCTGCAGCAGACCTGTGCTTCTCAAACATACACATTGGGGATTGGCCCCACCCTCCAAAGCCTGAAACAATTGGGTGCTCCCATGCCTGGGACCAACCCTACTCAGCTGCAATCCTAGGGGAGCTGACAAGAGCTTTGCAGGCCAGAGGCCTAGAGCAATTGTAAGCCCCTGAGCCTAGCAATCAGCCATGCTGGAGGCCTACTCACTTAACAGAAAAACTGCAACAGGAATGTGCTATTAGACCTTGCAGCCAACTGTGCTGGGGCTTCCATGCCTGAGAAAGTGACTGAAGGGTCCATAGCAGCCACACACAGCTGAGCATTACAACCAGCAGGTCAGGGTGATGGCCTAGCCTCCCCAGGCTTCTGCAGCAAGAGCAACCCTGCCACAACAGAAGGATGCAGGGAGCCCACACAGAGGACACTCCTGGAATATAATAATATTCAAATATAATATTCAAAACTGGTGATGAGAGGGAAGCACACTCCTGATGCATAAGGCATCTCATACATAAGCCCACCTCTCCAAGATCAGGAGATGTAGCTGACCCACCTAATAGCGAGAAAGAGGCAAAATGAGGAGGCAAAGGAATACATTCCAAGTAAGGAAACAGGACAAACCCCCGGAAAAAGAATGAAACAGAGATAAACAATCTACCTGACAAAAAGTTCAAACTAATAGTTATAAGGATGCTCTGACTTTGGGAGAAGAATGGATGAACTCAGTGACAACTTCAACAAAGAATTGGAAAATATAAAAAAGAACCAATCAGAAATGAAGAATACAATACTGGAAATGAAAAATTCACTAGAGGGGCTCAATAGCAGAGTAGCTGATACAGAAGAATGGATCAGTGAGCTGCATGAAAGACTAGAGGAAATCACCCAAGCTGAACAGATAAAAGAAAAAAGAGTTAAAAAGAACAAGGACAGTCTAAGGGACCTCTAGGACAACATCAAACACACTAACATCCACAGTATAGGTGTCCCAGAAGGAGAAGAGAGGGACAAAGGGGCAGAGAATCTAGTTGAAGAAATAATAGTTGAAAACTTTATTAACCTAAGGAAGAAAACAGACATCCAGGTATAGGAGGCACAGAGAGCACCAAACATGGTAAACCCAAAGAGGCCCACACCAAGACACATTGTATTAAAAATGCCAAGAATTAAAGATAAAGAGAGAACATTAAAAGCTGCAAGAGAAAGGCAACAAGTGACATACAAAGGAAAACCCATAATACTATCAGCTGACTTCTCAGCAGAAATCTTACAGGCTAGAAGGGAGTGGGACAATATACTTAAAGTGCTGAAAGGAAAAAACCTACAGCCAAGAATACTCTACCTGGAAAGGTTATCATTCAGAATGGAAGGAGAGATACAGAGTTTACCAGACAAGCAAAAACTAAAGGAGTTTATCACCAAGAAACCAGCCTTACAAGAAATGCTAAATGGGCTTATTTAAATGGAAAAGAGAAGACCACAAATAGGAATAAGAAAATTATAAAAAATAAATAAATAAAATCACTGGTAAAGGCAAGTATGCAATAAATGTAGCAGATCAACAACCTATGAAGCCAGAATGAAGGTCAAAAGACAAAACTATCTATTATCTATTATCTATTTCCACAATAAGAGGGTAACAGATATGCAAACACACAAAAGATGTTAGATATGATATCAAAAACATAAAACGTGGGAGGAGGGGAGTGAAAGAGTAGAGCTTTGAGAATGAGGTCAAACTTAAGAGACCATCAACTTAATATAGATTGCTATATACATAGGTTACTATATATGAACTTTATGGTAATCACAAACCAGAAACCTATAATAAATAGACAAAAAGCTGTCAAAAGAACCCAAACATAACACTAAAGAAAGACAGCAAACCACAAGGGAAGAGAGCAAGAGAAGAAAAAAAGAAGAGAGAAGAACTACTAAAATACACAGAAAAAAAGTAACAAAATGGAAATAAATACATATTTATCAATAGCTACTTTAGATGTCAATGGACTAAATGCTCCAATAAAAAGGCATAGGGGTGGCCAATTGGATTAAAAAAAAAGACCCATATATATGCTGCATACAAGAAACACACTTTAGACCTAAAGACACTCACAAACTGAAAGTGAAGGGATGGAAAAAGATATTCCATGCAAATGGCAATGAAAAGAAAGCTGGAGTAGCAATACTTATATCAGGCAAAATAGACATTAAAACAAAAACTATAACAAGAGACAAAGAAGGGCACTAGATAATGTTAAAGGGAACAATCCAACAAGAGGATATAACACTTGTAAATAGCTATGCACCCAACATGGGAGCATCTAAATATATAGAGCAATTATTAACAGACATAAAAAGAGAAATAGACAGCAAAACAATAATAGTAGGGGACTTTAACACTTCACTTACACCAATGGATAGATCATCCAAACAGAAGATCAATAAGGAAACATTGGCCTTAAATGACACATTAGACAGATGGACTTAGTAGATATATATAGAATATTCAATCCAAAAACCGCAGAATACATATTCTTCTCAAATGCACATGGAACATTCTCCAGGACAGATCACATATTAGGCCATAAAACAAGTCTCAATAAATTTAAGAAGACTGAAAGAATACCAAGCATCTTTTATGACCCCAACAGTATGAAACTACAAATCAACTACAGGAAGAAAATTGGAAAAGCCATAAATATGTGGAGATTAAACAAAATCCTACTAAACAACAATTGGGTCAATGAAGAAATCAAAAAGTACTCGGAGACAAACGAAAATGAAAATACAACATGCCAAAATCTATGGGATACAGCAAAAGCAGTTCTAAGAGGGAAGTTTATAGTAGTACAGGCCTACCTCAACAAAGAAGAAAAATTTCAAATAAACAATCTAACAGTGCACCTAAAAGAACTGGAAACAAGAAACAAATAAAGCCCCAAATCAGCAGAAGGAAGGAAATAATAAAAATCAGAGCAGAAGTAAATGAAATAGAGACTAAAAATAATTGAAAAAATAAATGAAACTAAGAGCTGGTTCTTTGAAAAGATAAACAAAACTGACAAACCTTTAGCTAGACTCACCAGGAAAAAAAGGGAGAAGGCTCAAATAAATAAAATCAGAAATGAAAGAGGAGAAATTACAACAGACATCTCAGAAATACAAAGGATTATAAGAGAATACTATGAAAAGCTACACGCAATGAATTGGATAATCTAGAAGCAATGGATAAATTCTTAGAATGATACAACCTTCCAAAACTGAATCAAGAAGAAATAGAGAATTTGAATAGACCAATCACCAGTAAGGAGATTGAAATAGTAATCAAAAATCTCCCAAAAAATAAAAGTCCAGGACGAGATGGTTTCCCTGGTGAATTCTGCCAAACACTCAGAGAAGAATTAATACCTATCCTTCTGAAAGTCTTCCAAAAAATTGAAGAGGAGGAGAAGTTTCCTAACTCATTCTATGAAACCAATATTATCCTAATACCAAAACCAGACAAGGACAACACAAAAAAGAAAATTACAAGCCAATATCACTGATGAACATCAATGTAAACATCCTCAACAAAATACTAGCAAATCGAATACAACAATACATTAAAAAGATCATACACCATGATCAAGTGGGATTTATTCCAGGGGTGCAGAGATGGTTCAATGTCCACAAATTAATCGTGATTCACCACATTAACAAAAGAAGAATAAAAATCACATGATCATCTCAATAGATGCAGAGAAAGCATTTGACAAGATACAGCACTGATTTATGATTTAAAAAAACTCTGAATAAAATGGGCATAGAAGGAAAGTACCTTAACAAAATAAAGGTCATATTTGACAAACCCACAGATAACATCATTCTCAATGGAGGAAAAGCTGAAAGCTATCCCTCTAAGAACAGGAAAAAGACAAGGATGCCCACTCTTGCCATTTTTATTCAACATAGTATTGGAAGTCCTAGCCAAAGCAATCAGTCAAGAAAAAGAAATAAAAGGGATCCAAATTGGAGAGGAAGAAGTGAAACTGTCACTGTTTGCAGATAACATGATTTTGTATACAGAAAACCCTAAAGAATCCACCAAAAACTTTTAGAAATAATAAATGAATATGGTAAAGTTGCAGGATACAAAATCAACATATAAAAATCAGTTGTGTTTCTATACATTAACAAAGAAGTAGCAGAAAGAGAAATTAAGAATATAATCCCATTTACAATTGCAACAAAAAGAACAAAATATCTAGGAATAAATTTAACCAAAGAGGTGAAAGACCTGTACACTGAAAACTATAAGACATTATTGAAGAATAGACAAAGAAATGCAAAGATATTCCATGCTCTTGGATTGGAAGAATTAACATAGTTAAAATGTCCATACTTCCTAAAGCAATCTACAGATTCAATGCAATCATTATCAAATTTCCAATGACATTTTTCACAGAAATAGAAGAAAGAATCCTAAAATTTATATAGAACAACAAAAGACCCCGAATAGCCAAAGGAATCCTGAGACTAAAGAACAAAGATGGAGGTGTCACACTCCCTGATTTCAAAATATACTACAAAGCTATAGTAATCAAAACAGCATGGTACTGGCACAAAAACAGAGGTATAGATCAATGGAACAGAATCACGAGCCCAGAAATAAACCCACACATCTATGGACAGTTAATTCTTGACAAGGGAGCCAAGAGCATACAATGGAGAAAGGAGAGTCACTTCAATAACTGGTGTTGGGAAAACTGGACAGCCACACGCAAATGAATGAAAGCAGACCAACATCTTATGCTGTACACAAAAATCAACTCAAAATCAATTAAAGACTTTAATGTAAGACCTGAAACCATGAAACTTCTGAAAGAAAACATAGACAGTATGCTCTTCAGCACTGGTCTTTGCATCATATTTTCAAGGGCCGTGTCTGACTGGGCAAGGAAAACAGTAGAAAAAATAAACAAATTGGACTACATCAGACTAAAAAGCTTCTGCACGGCAAAAGAAACCATCAACAAAACAAAAAGACAAACTACCAATTGGGAGAAAATATTTAAAAACCATATATCTAACAAGGGATTAATATCCAAAATATATAGAGAACTCAGACATCTCAACAACAAAGAAATAAACAATCCAATTAAAAAATGGGCAAAAGATCTGAACAGAGATTTCCCCAAAGAAGATATACAGATGGCCAATAAGCACACGAAAGGATGTTCAACATCACTAATTATCAGGGAAATGCAAATCAAAATGACAATGAGATATCACCTTATCCCCATCAGAATGGCTACAATTAACAACAAAGGAAATAAGAAGTGTTGGAGAGGATGTGGAGAAAAGGGAACCCTCGTACACTGCTGATGGGAGTGCAACCTGGTGCAGCCACTATGGAAAAAAGTATGGAGATTCCTCAAAAAATTAAGAATAGATCTACCATACAATCCAGCTATTCCACTGCTGGGTATTTACCCAAAGAACGTGAAAACAAGAATGCATAAAGATACTTGGACCCCTATGTTCATCACAGCATTATTCACAATAGCCAAGACTTGGAAGCAACCTAGGTGCCCAACAAGGGACGAATGAATAAAGAAGAAGTGGTATATATACACAATGGACTACTACTCTGCCATTAAAAAAGGATGAAATCTTGCCATTTGTGACAACATGGATGGACCTTTAGGGTATTACGCTAAGTGAAATAAGTCAGAGGGAGAAAGTCAAATACTGTATGATCTCACTCATAAGTAGAAGATAAAAACAATGACAATAACATAGCAACAGAGATTGGATTGGTAGTTACCAGAGCAGAAGGGGAGGCGGGGAGGGTGAAAGGGGTGATGAGGCGCATGTGTGGTGATGGATGGTAAGAAGTCTTTGGGTGGTGAATATGATGTAATCTACACAGGAATGGAAATATAATGATGTACACCCAAAATTTATGTAATGTTATAAACCAATGTTACCACAATAAAAAAAACTGTAAAAAAAAATATATGTATATAAAAGAACAATAAAATAAAATAAATTGTAAAAACAAATAAATAAAATGTTATCACCATTGATTGTGCCTATTATTTCACCATGTATATGCATATCAAAACATCAAGTCATATACCTTAAATATGTACAATTTTTATTTGTCAATTAGATTTCCATAAAGATGGGGAAAAACTCATCACACTCTGAAAATAAATAAATTTTATGAAAATACTACATTCCATAATTGTTTTTTTAATTTTTTTTTTTAAAGATTGGCACCTGAGCTAACATCTATTGCCAATCTTCCTTTTTTCTTCTTCTTCTTATTCGCCCCAAAGCACCCCCATTGCATAGTTGTATATCCCAGCTGTGTGTGCCTCTGGTTGTGGCATGTGGGACGCCGCCTCAGCATGGCCCGATGAGCTGTGCCACGTCCACACCCAGCATCCGAACAAGTGAAACCCCGGGCCACCAAAGCGGAGCACGCAAACTTAACCACTTGGCCACGGGGCTGGCCTCTAAGTTTTTTAAATTTGAAAGAAATGCAAACATATTTACTAAAACCCAATCTAATCAATTTGCTAAACTGTTCAATATTTACTCTGCTCTTAAAAGATATGTGTAATTAACTTAAATCTACTTGTCCCCCATCAGGATGAGCCCAAGTACATATTTCAATGTAACAGGAAGCCTCGTCCCAAAAGCCTTGATGATCAGTGGAATTCTGAAAGGTGGACAGAAGCATGAGGGTGGGAGATGGGGAGGGTGCACAAGACTCATAGAATAATTTTCCACGACCCTCTTTGCCATCTCTCTCCAGAGCCCCCTTGTCAGAGCAGCTCCCATCTCCTCACTCTCCTTTCAACTCTCCAGCTGGCACTGACTCTCTGCCTCATTGCCTCACCCTCCCCCTTTCTTCCAGCCTCCTTGGTTGTTTCCTGGGGTCCACAGGGAGTTGAAGCTGACCTGCTGCCCAACCATCTCTCTGTTGCACCTCCCATCTACCACCACCACCACACCACAAAGGCCAGGGGCCATGGCTGCAGGCAGAGAGGACGCCACGGAAAGCAAGACCTGGAGAGAAAGACTGCTGTGACTGATACTTAAGCGTTTTTCTGTCCTTGTCATGCATGATCCCGAGCATTTGGAGAACTCCAAGATAAAACATGGCTCCTGCTTTCAGAAGCCTTCTAATTTGAATGGGGAGACGAGGCACGAACACAATCGTTTCAAGGCAACATTGTGTGTGAAAAAACGCTACAAGAGAGAAACAAATGAAGAGAGGTAGGAAATCAGTGGACTTTTCTTTGAGTAGCCTTGGACATTTGAATGGATGCCCAGCACAATGTTGAGGATAGGTCTGGGACCCTTAGAGACCCAGCGAGCGAAAGTGTTAGGAGGGTCATGATGAATTTCATGCTGTAGCCAACAGATTTTATCCCATCCTCAACTGGTCAAGAGGAAGTGTTGGGCAAAGTAGAAAGCTTGTTTCTAGAGTTGTTGCACACTGTGAAATGTTTTCCCACAAGCGTCAATGCTTAATTAACACCTAACATACAATGGCTACAACGGCTGATGCATGGTTAGGGCTAAGCAGGCTCTGTGGGTCATTAGGGAGAAATGTGGTGTGGTTCTGGGGTGAATAACACTAGAAGGGATCAACAAGCCCCTTGGACGTTTGATGAAAGCCCTGGGCCTTCTGCCCAGAAAAATGAATACACAGGCCAACAAAATTTTGCCTATAGTTGTAGAGGTAGTGAACTCAGTCCCATCTACTGACTTCCCAGGAGCCCACGGGCTGCCAGACAAAACGCAGGTCTTGAAATCAGACGTAGATCCGAACCCTAGCTCTCCCATCTTTGGGATAGGGTCTTGGACTTCACCTCTCTGATTCTGGGAAGTCTCTCTTTCAAATTCTGGGTGGTGACACACACCAGAGTTGTTGTAAGGACTAAACTAAAATAGAACTAATATGTAAAGCACTGACATATACACTAAGTAATCAACAAATGAGAGTTCCTACGTAACAACTGGCTGAGAAATGTATTCTTGAATTTCAAGCAACTGACTAAAAAATCTCATTAATAAATTGTAAAAAGAAAAAATTCAATTCCACTAGGACAAAGAAGTTTCAAACTCCCATCTCAAATGTACACATTGCTTGAATCATGGGCAAAGCACAAAGTAAATTCAGCATAGAGGGATGCGTTTTATGTAGGGGATAAATTACTGAAGACCTTGCGTAAATCAAAACTCGCATAATTCACGACTAATTTTCCCACTGGAATGAATAAAGTATGAAGACACTGGCACATAAATCTACAACCATTGTAGCACACTTTGCTTCAATGCAGTCTTTCATTTCCTCGGCATTATCTCCACTATCTCATAAAGTGCCCTCTCTGAAATGAACAGCACAGTGTATCACAGCACGTGTTTGTCTCTATATCACATCTACCTTCCTTTTCAGTTTTCTGGCATATTTTTAGAACTAGCACCAGTACCACCACCCATTAATAAGCATATGTATGACATTATTATATGACAATAAAAAAGACTCATTTATACTAACATTGAAAATTCAGATAAAGACACAACAGTGACCAACATCACTTGCAGAAATTCCTATTCTGAGAAACCACAGTGGGTTTGTCCATTTAAGACTAAACTGGGGCCCCCATGAAGCAAAGGGTAAACACAGCTACCATGTCACTCAAGCTGCCTTTTTTTTTTTTTTTTTTGTTGAGGAAGCTTAGCCCTGAGCTAACTACTGCCAATCCTCCTCTTTTTGCTGAGGAAGACTGGCCCTAAGCTAACATCCATGCCCATCTTCCTCTACTTTATACGTGGGACTCCTACCACAGCATGGCTTTTGCCAAGCCGTGCCATGTCCACACCTCTGATCCGAACCAGTGAACCCCGGGCCGCCAAGAAGCAGAACATGTGAACTTAACCACTGCACCACCGGGCCGGCCCCTTAAGCTTCCACTTTAACTTTGAAATTACACAATTCTTGATACTTTTCTTTGAAACATCTGCATTATTTCATTTGTGCATAAGCTGAACTTTTATTAATGTTTCATAGACATACTTTCATACGTACATAAAATGTGACTACACAGAATCTGAAATAAAAACAAGAGAAACGTACCTTACAGCCTGGCTCACAGCTTTAATTAGGGAATCTGATGAGCAGCAGACTGTATCTATTAGGTCTGCCAGCTCTGACACCTCAGAGTTATCTGTATCAATATTAAAGAGTAGAAAACAACAGATGGCTACAGTTTCACAGCAGAAGAAAGCGTCTCTGACCTTCCTTCACAGGGGCTCTGGAGAACACTAGCGCTTGGAATTCTGAGACTAGAACTCATGCGCCTGTGCAAAGGCAGCAGGAATACTGCCACCAAGGCAGGCTAACCACAGACAGGGCTCAGCTGAGGAGGGGGAAAAGCAGAGGAGGGGAGTCGATAGAAGAAATAAACATGCTTGAAAATGAAAACTAGTTTCCAATAGCGTGTCCACATCTGTCTGGTCAAGGCAAAGTAAAAAACTTAAAATAGGTGTTAAAGGGTTGTACCAATGTCGATTTCCTGATACTGTTCTACAGGTACGCAATGTGTTATCTTACCATTGGGGATACTGGGTGAAGCGTACGAGGGATCTCTCTGTATTATTTCCTACAACTACACGTGCATCTACAATTATCCTAGAAAACGAGTAAAAGGAAATTGGTATTCAAGTGGAAAAGCTAATCAGTTATTTGGCCAAGGATTTAGCTAAAGGATGGTCATCACAATGCTGTTTATATCAGCAAAATACTGCACAAACTACCTAAACGTCTAAAGACAAGGAATTAGTTCATTACAAAAATTGTGGTATGTATATACAAAAAATACTATGCAGCCATTAACATGATTTTATAGGAAAGCATATAGAATTTGGAAAAATGTTCACAATATATTTTCACAAAGCAGATTAGAAAATAGTATGACCTCTGTTTTGTAAATTTTAACTAGACATTATAATTTAACATACTGAAAGGATAAAAATCCACAATGTTAGTAATGAGTGACTGTGTTAGGGGTAATTTTCTTTTTTCTGATTTGTGTTTGCTAGAATTTCTTCCATGAGCACTAATTCATTCACCTACAGATAGGTGCTAAGGCCCCACGCCACGTGAGGCCCTGCAGGACACCACGGCGCGTGAGGAGGGTCTGGGGTCTGTCTTCCTGGAGCTTCGGGCTGAGATGGACGGGCACAGCCGAGCCAGCAATACAGCAGAAGAGGGCAGACGCTGCGGTTCCCTGAGGCACTTCTCCGAGGACACTTCCTCAGCTCCCAGAAGCCTCCCCGCATCCAGTTTCCTTCAGAAATCAGCTTTCAGTCCACACAGCCCAGTCTCTCAGTGACCAGCCACGATCCTCGCCCTTCATCTCTCAGGATCCCTGCTCTGGACGTGGCTTCTGAGACGGCCACTGGTCCTGTTCGTAGAAGAGAGACATGGAGACTGGGTATTTGTAAAGCATCTGCCAACTGCTGGGCTCGGTCACGGGCTTTGCTTACCCAACGTCAGGGACCCCTGTCACAGCCACAGGAAGGAGGGTGTCTGTCAGCACGGTACAGAGGAGTGAAGCAGAAGCACAGAGTAAACGGTTTGCCGACGGACACAACAGCTGACGGAGAACCTCCATTCAAACCCAGGCTGGCTCCAAAGTTCAGGCTCTTCCCACACCCACCAGGCTGCTCTCCCACGTACCTGTCAGAACGCTTTCCACCTACTGCCCTCACCCCCGTGTTTGGCTACATTTATACCCTCCAGGATGTCAGACTCCAGCTCTAAAGGCTCAAACTCTTTGGGAAGAAGTGCTGAGGTTGGAGGTGGAACCCGGGGAAAAGGGTTGAAACTGACCAGCTGCCAGCACAGCGGGAGACACTGAAGAGGGGGCTTCAGGCCCAAGGTCAGGAAGAAGCCCCTGCCTCCACTCTCCAGCTGCTCCCACGGTCCCATGCACCAGATGGCATCAGGAACAGCCTGTGAATCCCTTCTCTGCTCAGAAAAATAGCTTCAAATGTTTGTTTCCCTGACACTGCTCACCCAAAGCTTCTTTTTACCTCTTGGGATTCAAGAGGTCCTTGCAAGAGTGTACTTTGCAAGCCTGTCTGGGAAGAATTGCGTTTGTCTGTCCCTAATCTTTTGATCTCCTATACTCACTACCACTCTTGATAAATAAAAACCCTCAGCAAAGCCACCCTATATGAAAGTCCAGAAGCCAGTAAGGTGAGCTGTATTAAACCCACAAAAATCAATTCAGTGGATAAAAGTAAAATGCAGAGCAGTTTATAGAGCGTAATCCTTTATAATTAAAAATAAAAAAGTTTGTATATGTTGTAGGGGCATTAGCCAGCTCGCCCCTTTAAGACCATGTGTCCTTGAGGCTACTGTCTGGGCTACGTGCCAGCAACTCACGCTGATAACAGTCCTGGGCCTGTTTAACCCAGCTGTGTTCTCATGGGAGAGGTAGCATGAAGACCCTTGCAGTCTGAGGAAACATGGAGACACTCCAGGAGGGGCTCTGGTCCTTGGAATGCAGGTCATACAGGGACAGTCCCACTTAGCAAGCACACAGCCTTTGTTCCTCTGCCCACTTAACCAAGCTTCTCTTGGGGGCCAGTAGTGGGTGCACGTTGCTGTCCAGCCAGCCACCACTAGACCTTCCCTGTAAGTAACTCCCAATAACCTATATGTCTTATTCACTGTCTCTGGGTCTTTCCTTTGGTCTCTTGACAACCTATCCCACACTGCTCACCCACATGGGCATGGGGTAGAACACTTGGTGAGCCAGCCAGGAGACCAAAGAGAACGGCATGAGTGCCGAGACTATGGGCGATGGTAAGGGGAAGTCCACAGGGGTAATCTCTGGTTGGCTGGTGTCCTCCCTGTGTGGGCCAGTTGCCACCATCCTTGGATGGGGCCCACTGCGTGAGTATGGGGACGCCCCAAGAATGCCAAAGGGCCTAGGGGAAAGTCCTGGGCATGAGAGAAGCCCAGGCCATTGCTACAGCTGTGGGGTAGCCCCTCCCACTGTAGGAGGCTTGCAATGAAGGCAGGGGAAGTCCTGAGCATGATAAATGATGCGAGAAAGAAATCAGAAGACTGGCTGGTAGCTGCTGCACTGGGGTGGCCCCTCCTTGCTGCTGTTCACTTAGCAACAGAAGCTGAAATGGAAGCTAAGGCGAAGGTGAGGCAGCTACAAGAGAAATTAAAACTAGAAAGGAACATGGCTGGTTCAAGCCGAAACTAGCAAGGCTCTGTCAACACTCCTACGGGAGACTGATGAGAGGATAGAGGTCTGACCAGCCCTGACCCGCGGGGGCAGCTCCCAGGGACCTGCCTCTGCCTGTGCGGCACATGCGTCCACCATGAGGGACTCCACTGCCGCAGAGCTGGTGGAATCGGGGAGCAAGGAAACGAAATAGATGGGAAAAGGACGAAAATTGGGAGGGGGGCTTTTTAACAGTAATTATGTGTACGATGTATGTGCGTAAAACAATCCAAGATGGCAGCTAACTGCTTTAATGTCACAGGAAGTTTCTGTGAGTAATCTAAATATAACTGCTGGGGACAAATGATTTAAGTAAAAATGGGTAAGAGTTTTCAGGTACAATAATTATGTTTTATGGTATAAATGCTTGACAAACAGCTTCCAAAATCTTTCTGGTAACTTGAAACTTTAGAGTTTTGCTAAATTAAGTTAAATGATAAAAATTTGTGGAATATCTAGGTCATTTTCACATAAGATAAATTGTTAGAAATTGATTACTAAACATAGATTTGTCTGCCTTTGGTTTCTTATCTCAAAGACATTAAAAGATGCTTAAGTCTATTGATAAACGTTTTATACATGCTGAGGAATTTTGTATGAAAAAACATATTTCTAAAAAGTGTCTATACAAGCAAAGTAAAACATATTTTCAGTAAAGAAGGTATAAAGAATAGAGATGTTTTTCTTTATTTTGTTAAAAAAGATATATTTGTCCTAAAGTACTAAGAAAAAAAGGAAAACTGACATGGGACCAATTCTGAATGTAAAACGTAAGTGACAGAAGGTTTGCAGAAGTAAAGCCCTGAGGAGTTTTGTGTATGGTCAAGTTGGCTGAAATTAAAATGAATGAGTTTCAATATCAAAAGCAAGACAGTCACAAAAAGAGCTGCTGGCTCCAGTGCGCACACAGGGGCGAGGACAGACCAGGAGCCTGTGTGGCCAGGGGCAGACAGTGCCTGTGGGGGCAGGGAGAGCACGGGGAGCGCATGCATGGTCCACCCACCCTGGCACCGGCGCGGAGGCAGAGCAAAGCAGGACACCGAGACCTGAGGGACAGGCGGCCAGGACTCCCCGCCCCTCCCGCCTCTCCCCTGGCAGCACGACTGAGGCTGAGCAAAGCATGGAGAGAGCAGTCTGCATGGCGGCTCCCGCAGCCCCAGGGAGCAGCAAGCACCGCTTGGAAAGAAGTGATAAACAACCAAACACCGTTCTGGTGGCTTTTACAGCACCTCCAGTGGCAGGCTGGGAACACCCTAGCTGCCTGTGCACCCCCCCAACCCCGGCCGACTAGGGGGAAGGCCAAAGGAGCTTGACCCATCCCTGCAGCACAGTGCAGGTGGCGGGCTATCAGGGGACCGGAGGCCACATGCGCAAATAACAATGTCTTGGTCTACAGGAGCAGAAGACATCTTGCTATGGGGGTGGAGTGAGCAAGATGACCTCCGTCACTTCTCACCCCACCCTGCAGCAACGCCTCTATATCGCCACTCTGGGATCAAAGCCCCTTGACGTTCCCTTGTTTCATTATATTGATGATGCTATGTTAACCTCTGAGTCTTTCCCAGGCCTCCAGGAAGCCTCTTGCTCCCTCATTGCCCACCTATGCCAAGGACCTGCATTGTCTGTCAGATACCTACCTGGGTGCAGTCTGGTCGGGGACACAAGCAGTTCCTGCTGCTATCGTAGATAAGATACAGGCTGCCTAGCCTCTTTACAAGTTGGGGCAAAACCATCTGGGACTGGGGGACCACCGAGCAAAGAGGCCTGGACCCAAGCCAAAACGGCAGTGAAACAAATCCAGTCCTTGGGTATTTGAACACCAGGACAACCATGAGAATTGGACGTTTCCAGTCACCCAGGGGGGTTGGATGGGGTCTCTGGCAGAGGCAAGGCAATAAACAGGTGCCCTTGGCTTCTGGTCCCAATTGTGGAAAGGGGCTGAAAACCCGTACAGAGCCCTAGAAGAACAATTGTGTGCTGCTTACCTGGCCCTTCAGCAGGTGGAGCCCATAACCCACTCCCTGCCGGTCCCAGTCTGCACTCATCTGCCCATTGCGGGGTGGCTGCGGGAGGCTTTCCAGAAGCCCCACTTGGAACAGCCCAAACACAGACATTGGCAAAGTGGCACGCATATTTACAACAACGAGGGACCCTGACCAACAGTCCCCTCAGTGCTGAACTGCGTGTCATCCTAGGTAACACACCACGGAAGAACCAACCCTGTTAGATGAGGTGCCCATGCCTGAAACCCTGCCAGATGTACAGCAAGGAGAAGGACCAATCCTGGCAGAGGCCTGGGATACGGATGGCTCTGCAGGGGAACACCCCCCAGTGGACAGCAGTGGCCCTCCAGCCTTCAACTAACAGCATGTGGTTAAACTCTGCTCTGGGTACGGTAGTCAATGGGCCGAATTGCAGGCTGCCTGGATGCTGTTGACTCGTGAGCCCGATCCAATGTGCCTCTGTGCGGAGAGGTGGGCAGCCTATAAAGGGCTCGCCCTGTGGATGGCCCAATGGGCACGACAGAAGTGGACTATTAATGGTTGCCCGTTGTGAGGGGCAGAACTCTGGGATGATATCTGGCAGCAGGTCTGGGAAATGACCGTATCACTATACCATGTGTCTGCAAGTCAGGCGACAATGCCGCCAGGAAACCAGCAGGCAGACGAGTTAGCTCGAATTCACCTCCTGGAAGAAGCACCAGCCGAAAGAGTGGCAGGGTGGCTACAGAAGAAGTCTGGACACAAAGGACAAAGGACCTTATAGGCTGTTGCCAAGGCCTGGGGCATCACCCTGTGCTATGCTGACGTGGTGCAGGCCTGTCAGGAGTGCCCTTCTTGTTCCTTGCTGAGACCCTGGGCCATTCCCTGGGACACAGGCCTGTGTCCAAATAGCCAGAGGCAGCCAGCCTGCTCAATGCTGGCAGGTGGGCTACATCGGGCCCTTGCCTTTCTCTGATGCCTGTCGGTATGCCCTTACTTGTGTGGACACGTGTACAGAACTGCTGCAGGCATGCCCCAGCAAGAGGCCCACACAGAAGACCACCAGGAGAGGGCTGGAGCACCTCTGTGCTGCATACGGTGTTCCCACGGACATTGACAGTGACTGAGGGACGCATTTCACTGGCCACCAGGTACAGACGTGGGCTGATCAGATGGACACATCGGCATTTCACCTGCCATACAACCCCAGGGCCACGGGGCTGACGGAACAAATGAATGGCTTGCTGAAACAACACCTGAGGACAGAAGACAGGACCCCAGCCCACTGGACGAGACACCTGGCAACTGCAACACATCAACTGAATGAACGTGAGATGCACTCAACCCAGAGCATATCGGACGTTGACACAGAACCTGACACAACAGTACATCTGCAGACAAGCGCTAATCAACGAGAGGAGCTGCAACCACAGCCGGGCACTCAGAACAGCTTGCTTTTGCCTCTGCCACCGAACTCCCTGCTGAGACCCACGTGGTCACTTGGCCCTGGCAACGGCAGGTGGGATCCCGCTGGTGTGGTCTCTTAGCCCCTTGGGGGACAGACTTAAAACAGGATATCGCGTAATTCCTCCAATTCCCCAAGGCACTTTCATCCTTTCCCTCTGGTGTGTCTTGCTGGATGGTCATGACCTCCCTGTTCTAGACCCCTCTAAACATCTTCCTTTTTGTCCTTAGGACAATGTGTGCCAACCTTTTCGCTGCCTGGGCACACACTGTTGCTGACACACAAAATCACTCCAAGTGCTGGGTCTGCAGCTAGCTGCCTCCCTTCAACCACGGTGTCCCCATGCCGTCTCCAAGCTGCCCGCGCCTCCGTCTGGGGAGCCCTGTGAGAGTGGAGGAGTTTTGCCCACTTTCCCATTCCTACCCCCCTCCACCTGGTGACATGTTTTCTTTGGCGTCCTGGCCTTTTTACTACTTCTTTTATTTTCATGTTGTGCTCTCTATTGCTGTTGTGGTCTCAAGTTACAGCGCTCTACTCTGTGTCCGGCTGGAGGGAAACCGCAGAAGATGGGCACAATGCGATTGTAAGGGCCATTCGGAAACGTGGTGGGTGGAGTGTAGGGGCACTAGCCAACATGCCCCTTTAAACCATGTGTCCTTGAGGCTCCTGTCTCTGCTGTGCACCAGTATTCACGATGATAACAGTCCTGGGCTTGGCCAACCCAGCTGTTTCTTGTGGGAGAGTTAGCACAGAGACCCTTGCAGCCTGAGGGAACAGAGGCCCTCCGGGGTGGGGGGCCCTCTGGTCCTTGGAATGCAGGTCACACAGGGACAGTTCCCCTTGGTAAGCACACAGCCTTTGTTTCTCTGCCCACTTAAGCTAGCTTCTCTCAGGAGGCAGTAGCAGGTGCACGTTGCTGCCCAGCCGGCCGCCACTGCACCTTCCCTGTAAGTAACTCCCTATAAACCCGTGTGTCTCGTCCACCATCTCCAGGTCTTTTCTTTGGTCTCTCAGCAACCTATCCCGCACTGCTCACCCAGCTGTGCATGTGGCAGAATATATGTATAAACATATTTTTGTCTTTTAAAAACTTCTTATTGTGAAAAGTTATAAACACCACAAAAACAGAATACACTGAACCCCTCCACACCTATCACTGGCGGCCAAGCTCAGGCGATGTGGAGGCTGACCGATGAGTGGGTTCAGGTGTCGTCAGCCTGCTCCACCCGTCATGAAGTTCTCCGTCTGCCCCTCATTCAATGGTTTCCCCACCCACTGATGAACATGGCCTAGACCCATTTGTTTATGCCTGTATCATTCCTTCTGCATTTTAGCTGGAATTCTACACGGAAATTTCCCTCATTAACATCTGGTTAACTTCAAATACAGTGCACGCCAGGAAGGCAGAACAAATGCTGGATTCTTTATCATTTTATTGTTTTCACAATAATGAGTTGGTGCCCTAGCAACCTTCTATGGTGACCAACGAGTTCTATCTTTTGTTTTATTTTTAGTGTCATTATGAGCCCATAGATTTGTTTATACTTTATGTATTTATTCAATTGTAGTCTTACAGTCATTCTATCATATATACATATATGAAAAAATATAGAAGTGAATAAATTAAAAGAAGTCCCCCCCAGCTCCTCTCCCCAGAGGTGATGCTACAGAACCCACACAGTGACGTCCTCCTCCCCAAGGGGAACGGGAGTGGGTCTGTCTCATGCACCTTGGGAAGCTGGTCAGGAGCCCTCTTTAAACAGCAATCGCTTAAGAGAGAAATCACTTCCTGGGAAGCAGGAACTTTGAAAAGGAAGATGCTTTCTAAATACTTAATTAGGCACAAAGAAAAGAGCCAAATTAGAGATTAAGAAAGCAATCATACAAAGTTTAGAGAAAATATTACAAAAAGGAGTTTTCCTTTGAAGGAATAAGAGTAGGATCAAGAACCAAAACTTTGGAGACTCTTTTCCTTCCCAGCAAAGGCTCCCGTCAGACCTACACTAGGGAGGCGACCGGCAGCATGAAGCCTTCAGGAGCAGCAGCTCCGTGCCAAGCGGCCACGCCGTGGAACCTTGGCCCAGCCTGACCCCAGGAGCTGCTGCGTCCTCTCTGCGGCTGCTCAGGCCAGAAACCCACCTCGCGACTCTTCCCTTCCCTCAGACACCAAGTCCTCGCGAATCCTGCTCGCTCTGCCTCTACAGTTTACCGAGAATCTGACCCCTTCTCGCCACCTCTGCTTCTGCCCCCTGGCTCAAGCCACCCCTGCCACTGCGTGGGGGAGTGTGACAGCTCCTAAAGGGGCTTCCTCTGCACGGGTGTTCCTGCAGAGGGCAGTTTTCACCCACCAGGTGACCCTTTTGAAATTAAGTCGTGTCTCTTACACTTCAGCTCATAAGTCAGCAGAGGCTTCTCATCTCACTCAGAGCAGAAGCAAAACTCCTCGCTGGGGCCTCCCAGGCCCTCGGTACCTCCCTGACCTACCATGTTTTCCCTCCTCTCCATTTCAGCTTCAACAGTTGGTGATTCTGCAGATACTCCAAGTATGTTCCTGCCTGCCTCAGGGCTTTTGCACTTATATTCCATATGGAGCACTTTACTCCCAAATACCTGCATGGCTCATCCCCTTTTCTCCTTCAGGTCTGTGCTCAAATGTCACCACCACCACCCTGCCCATCACCACTCCACACGCAGTCATGCCTATCTTCCTTTCGGGCTTTGTTTTTCTCAAAACCAATTATCACATATATAGCACCATAGAGTTTATTTATTTAATTATTTCCTTTGCTTATTTTTGTCTCTTCCACTAAAATGTAAACTCCATGGGCAGGAGTTTGGATCTTTTTTATTTTTTCCCTTCTGAAACAGGGCCTGGGACATGATAGGGCCTCAGTAAGTACCTGTTGAATAAATATAAAATATTGTGACGGCCAACACTATGTGTCTCCCCCAACCCCTGCCCCCACATATATGGGCACCACTTTTTAAGCTCAGCTCTAAAGCCCCAGGGTCAGTGGAAGACAGAATATCAGATTTTGCTATGTTAACTTGCTTATCAACAGGCATTTGAGTGCGGTTTGAGAACAATTTTTAATAAGCTATTCATCTCCTAACAGGTATGGTGAACAATAACTGCAAAGTGTCATAACGTATCAGGCTTTATTTGCATTGTAAAGTCAAACCAGCAGCTGCAACAGGAACAAACAAAGCCTGTCGGTCAGGGGCCTTTCATCCAGGCTGCCGAGTTCCACCCTGGCTGACAGTTCCTCCAGACTGGGCTCCTGGAATAGAAGATGTCATGCCCTTGGTCACCCTGTAGCAACTTAGTACAGAAGCCACCCGTCAAACCCGCAACGGCTTTGGTTCGGGAGCATTCCGCCTTTCTCTTACCTAGCTCAGTGACCCTCAAGCAGAGAAGAAACGCCAGAGCGGGCCGAGACTCTATTCACGACATGCATTCCCAGGCCCGTCCCGAGAGACGGTGGCTCTTGAGTCTGGAGGGAGTTGGGGAAGAATGGATACTGGACAGCTGTCCTCTAGGAAAACTGCCCCGCGATCCTGAGAGGCTCCTCTTGTTTAGAATCACTGTTCTAGTTGATGCGTACACTAGATATAATTACTGTGTGAGCCACTTTAACCGAAGAGGGGAAGGACCCGGGAGGAACCCTCAGTACTCAAGGACAGGCGAGTCACAAGTTTTCCAATAACTAACATCTCCCAGTTGAGGAAAGGACACAGTGGCTGGTTGACCCCAGCTAGAATAATCCCCTGGCCCTTGCAGTGATGGAAGGGAAGGGACTGCCAAACGTCGCCATGAGGAATAGGATTGCTACAATTTATTTAAGCCTTGCCCATAATGCATATTTTTACATCAGGTAGGAAATGTCTGTTCCTTTTCTCCCAAGACTGTTGGCCACATTTTGCAACAATGATAATGATGCCAGCTGGGTGAGTCAAGGAGTCAAAAGAAAGATTTCTTGGACTCTCAAGTTCTGGCAGTAGTGCTCTTTTATTCAGAGGATAGCATGGAATAGCATGGGGACAGGACCCATGGGCAGTATAGAGCTGCAGGCTTGGGGACAGGACCCATGGGCAGTGAAGAGCTGCAGGCTTGGGGACAGGACCCATGGGCAGTGAAGAGCTGCAGGCATGGGGACAGGACCCATGGGCAGTCAGAGCTGCAGGCATGGGGACAGGACCCATGGGCAGTCAGAGCTGCAGGCATGGGGACAGGACCCATGGGTAGTGAAGAGCTGCAGGCATGGGGACAGGACACATGGACAGTCAGAGCTGCAGGCATGGGGACAGGACCCATGGGGAGGAAGAGCTGCAGGCATGGGGACAGGACCCGTGGGCAGTAAAGAATTGCAAACATGGGTTGAGGGTAGGGCTAAATTTAAGGCATAGGTATGTGAGTTATCTCTTTATAAGACAAAGGAAAGAATATGTAAAAAAAAAAGTCACTAAAATGGTATCAGTGCAGGTGGGGTCTGGTTATTGGGTGGTCCTATAACTTTAGATAAGAATCAGATTGGATTAAGTAAATGGCTGAAGCCACCACCTTAAATATCATCTTCAGCTAAGGACAAAGGAGGATGTTGGTGGTGGAGGGATCAGTTACATGAGGTTACCAGACAAGTACAGTAAACAAGAGCAAGATTATTATGCAGAATTAGGTCCTTGCCTTCCCCATTAAGAGTTTCTAGAGATAAGGTCATCCCCCCTTCCTCCTGGTGCAGAGAGGGAGACACCCCCACAGATGGGGACTTTCTTCACAAATGCAAACGTCTCTCATCAAAGGGCAAGCAAATTCCACTTTTCAGAGTTTCCCTCCTGTCTGCAGCTTTCAAAAGTAACCAGCCCAAAATAATCCTCATCAATAACATCTTTCAGGCCTCTATGATCCAAATGGATCTTCTTCTTCCCTAAGTTATCCCGGGCCTCAAAGGGTAGGGGCACAGCTCCTAACAAGGGGGATCCAGCCTGAAAGATGAAAGTGAGGAATATTCAGCTAGAGCAATGCACAGCACCAGAAATCAGAGAGCCAAACCATGAAGGGGGTTCAGGGAGGGCTTCCTGGAGGAAGTGACATTTTAACCTGCACCTGATGGATATGCAGGATATGCAGAGAATGAGGTTGGGGAGAAGAGGGGAGGGAGGACTGTCCAGTCATAGGAAGTGGCGTGTGCAAAGACCCAAAGTGAAGGTGACCTGCATGTGGAAGGATAGAAACGAGTCCCGGTGCGGCTGAGGCAGAGTCTAAGGCGGGCAATGGGAGGTCACACATGAAAAGAAAGGCTAGGGCCGTCACTGGGGGCCTTGCAATCCATGGAAGGAACCTGAACTTTATCTTAATGTTGAAGAGAAGCCACTGGAGCGTTCTTAAGCAAGGGAGTGACTTGACAAGTGTTGCATTTCAGAAAGAAGCAGCCAGCTGCGCTGGGAGCATGAGCACGACGGAGCAAGGCTGGCGCAGCAGACCCGGCAGGAGGACGCGCCTCCCTCAGGGCAGAGGCGAGGGCCTTCCAGCCCTTTTTCTCCCCTCTGCCCACTGTGACAGGAGGGAGCACCTGCATTCTGAAAGCAGCATCTTGAGGGGCCGGAAGTTCTTTTCATTATTCATCCAACAATTTCCTCTTTCAGAAACACTTCTTGAGCACCCGTTATCTTCCACACCTGCCCTCTCCCATACAGTAGCCACTAGCTGCATGCGATTACTGAGCACCTGAAAGGTGGCTAGGCTGAACTGAGATGTGCCATAAGTATAGAATACTCACCAGATTTTAAAGACTTAGCACAGAAAGAAAAACGTAAAATCTCCCATTAATAATTTTTATATTGATTGCATGTTGAAATGACAATATTTTGAATATATTGGGTTAAGTAAAATATATTTTTTAAGTTAATTTAACCTGTTGCTTTTACGTTTTTAAAATGTAGCTAGTGGAAAACATTAAATGACATATGTGGCTCATATTTACAGGTTACCTTACATTTCTGGTGGACAGAGTTGTTCTAGGCACTATTCCTGGCATCAAGAATATGGCAGAGAGCAAAGCAAAGCCCCTGCTCTCATGAGAGCTCAGGTCCCAGTGGAATGCAGTCCCAAATCAGCGTCAGACAGAGCCACAGGAAACACATCCTCCAGCACCTGTAAGCACTCCCTCCCTCACCCAGACCTGCCAGACAGCCGCAGTCCTGGAGCCTGCCTGTGACCACGGGGCACCGAGGGCTGCAGAGACTGACCAAGCCACCGGCGGAGGCCAAAGGTCGTCCCAGGCCTCTGTGCAAACAAAGGCCTTGGGTGGGTTCCTCCGACACACGCGCCAACATAATGGACAATGGATCATCCCCCAACACACCAAGTGGAGGCCGCAGTGTGCAAAGAACCCGTGCTGCCGAGGCCACGTGCACGCTGTGAGTTGAGGCCGTTTCAGCAACACAGCAGCATCCATCACATTCCATCAGCACCGGGAACAGGAAATTACTGCGACTACAACCGCGCTTCTATTCGGGTTTGCTAATCTGTTTCCGCTTTACCCTTGTACAACAACTAAAAATATGAGGGACTTGTAATTGGCTCTGTTGAACATATTTAAGTAATGCTATAACAAGGCTAATTTCATTTAACACTGGAAATAAGTTGTAATAGTTTTCCCTAAAAAGGAACTCTCATATTTCTTAAGTTGTAGAAATCCTGCCCTGGATTCACTGCACCTCTCTGTGACTCCGGGCGTCCCTGTGGCCTACAGCCTGCTACTTGTCAGTAGCCCTGAATAGCCCCAGGGAACAACCGGCCCTTCCTTCTCCTCACCAAGAGGAAGGTCCGTGACAATGCAGGGACCTATCGCCAAGCCAGCCACGTCTCTCAGGGGAGGAACATACACCCAGAGCAACAGTGAAAACCTGGAGACAGGTAAAGGGCACTGCCCAATCAGAATGGATGCTACCTGTGAGGAGTGAGTCCAGCCTTCCCACTGAATGCCACCCTGTCCACCCCCACCCCCATCCATCCCCAACCCTGGTTCCCCAGGCGAGGGAGGGCTCCCAGGAGCTCCCAGTTGTCGTGCCTGCCATGGGACTCCTCAACTGTCTACAGGGCTGCCCTTGGAGTGTCCGTCTCTGTATCACCCCCATTTACAAGTCCTAGGCCAGCATAAAGGAAAGGAGGGGCATAAATCCTGCTAGATTGGGAAAGCAGGGAGCATAATGGTTAAAATGATAGACTCTGGAGCCAGACAGCCTGGGTTGGAATCTTAGCTCCCACCACTAGCTGAGGTGGCCATGGGCAAGCTCTCTGCACCACCACTCCTCTTCTGTAAAATGAGGATAATAGTAAATTCTCCGTGGGATTTGTACTACATATAAAGCACTTGGAACAGTGCTTAGCACTCAACAATGCTATGATTACTGGGAAGCGCAGAATACCTTTCTCACACGGAAATAAGTGGACCTAAAAGGCCCAAACCCTGTAAGAACTCATCCTCCCTGACCGTGATTAGCATCCGGCCACCTCTGATTTGGAAGGACTCCATCCTGAGTTGCTCCACACAGGCCCCTCCCCCTACAGCCCCCACAGGGTCCTTGGCAGAAAAATGGACTTGGGAGCTGCCACAGCAAGAGGTGCACTTGGCAGGGAAAGGAGAGAATTGCTTTGGCACAGGCCAATATGCCACCTGCAAGTCCACACCGCTGCAGTCTCATCGCGATCTCCAGAACCCACCGCTCAGCTTCAAGGGAAAGCATGCAGGAGGTGTCCCTCGGCATGAAGTTTTGGGGGCCCAAGCTGATTTCAGTCACTTGTAAAGAACATACTCACACTCTTGGAAGGCGGGGAGTAAGACATCGCCTAAAGCACTCGATCAGAATCCCTGACTGAAACGCGAAAGCAACTGGCGCTCGAAAGCAGTGGTCCTCACACACTGGTGGTATCAGAACCACGTGGGAACTTAATGAAAACACAAGAGGCCTCTGCGAGCTCTCTCAGCACCTCAGGTGCTCCCGGAAGCCACGGCATGTAAGACCCACGGCTCTGAAGGGAAGACAGCTGGGGAAGGGCCGGCAGCCCGCAGCCACGCTCCAACCCAGCTCCGCCAGAAGGCCAGAGCCGCAGGCCCCAACCACACGCTCGTCCTTCCAATACTGTAATTGATAAAATTAATAAAAACAAAGATGTTGTAATCATGTTTAAGTAGAGCTGTCTACACGCACAGTGGCATTTTGAAAAAGTATTTGCATAAGTTTATTTTAGACTCGGGGATTCTTACAGCTCTCACACTCTCCCACTACTGCTGAAAGAATACTTTAAAATATGACGTGAAGACATTTAATTAGCTTTTAGTTGAAATGGCTCCAGGAAGAAAATTACAAATAGCACATTTGTCTTCACAAAAAGTCACTGATGGACAAGAAAGCACCACGAAACTCAGGGCACAGAGAGTGTGGTCACCAAAAACAGAAACGGAAGACTCCAGAACAACAGTCTCGCGCAGTCGTTCCCAACAGGTGAGTCCAGAGTTCTAGGAATGGGTTACCTGGGTTCTAGTAAGCATCTTTTAAATACCAGAAGTGACAGTGTAACACACTCTCAGACACTGTAACTGATTTGCGCTAGAAAGTCCCCAACTTAACAGAAGGCAATATTCTGAAATTTTGTTCTTTGCCTCGGAGCACAGAACCTTACCACAGCACAGTGTTACGGACATCTGGGTAGGACCCAGGAGGAAAGATGTAGAGGAGGGAGCCCAGCAGCTTGGCTCTGAATACTGACCCCACCGTGAATTAGAAACCTCATCCTTCCAGCTGTTTAGCCACCGAAGCTGGAAGTTGCCCTATATTCTCACTCTCACAACCCACAACCGGTCCAACAACAGCTTTAGTGTATGTGCTGCTGAAGTGAGCACAGGTCCAACCACAAATCACATTGGTCAGCTATTTCTTTAAAATATGCCCAGGATCCAACCACTTTTCTACTCCATTTCCATGAACCACTCCATCAAGGTTCATGCTACCGACATCTCTTCCCTGGATTACCACACAGGAGCTTCCAAATGACCCCCCGAAGTCAGATCCTGTGGGCTCTGCTCAAGGTCAAAGCCCGAGGCCCTACCGTGAGCTACAAAGCCCTATGCATCTCCGCCCCGCCCCCGCCTGGCCTCTGCTGTTCCCCAAACACACCCAGCACGCTCCCATTCGAGGACTCTGCACTTGCTGGTCCCTCTGCCTGGCACTCTTCCCCGCGTCCCTGGCTCCCCTCCTCTCCTCCACTGGCACTTCATATGTCAGCTTCCCGTGGTGCCTACTACATTTATATATACACAGAGAGTATCAGGAAGATCCACAAGAGACTGTTAACAGCAGAAGACTTGGTTTAGTAAGATTGGTTTGGGGGCAGGGTGAGAAAAGGACTTATTTTATACTCCTTGGTACACTTTCTTGGCATTTCTATAATAATTAATGGTAGCTAATACCATGATAATGCTGAGTGATTAGAGACCCAGCTCAGGTCACAGAAACCCAGGTGGCCCTACCAGTCCTGGAGTATTAGAGTCCGTATGCTCTGTGTGTTTAGTGGGGTTTTCTACTGAAGTGTAATTGACATCTAATGTTAGTTTCAGGTGTACAACATAATGATTTGACATGTGTATACGTTACAAAACGCTCACCACAGTAAGGCTACTTAACACCCATCATCGCACATAGTTACAAACTATTTTTTCTTGTGGTGAGAACTTTTAAGCTCTATTCTCTTAGCAACTTTCAAATATACAACACTGTCTTGTTAACTATAGTCGCCACGCTGCACATGACATCCCCAGGACTGACCGACCACTAGCAGTTTGTACCTTTGACCCCCTTCAGCCACTTCCCCCACCTCTCACCCCTGCCTCTGGCAACCACCAATCTATTCTGTTTCCATGAGTTCAGGGTCTTTTGTTTTGTTTTGTTTTTAGGTCCCACATATAAGTGAGATCATACAGTATTGTCTTTGTCTACTTGACTTATTTCACTTAGCGTAATGCCTCAGGGTCCATCTGTGTTGTCGCACATGGCAGGACTTCCTTCCTTTTTACGGCTAAACAACGCTCCGCAGCATATATAGGCCATGTCGTCTTTACCCCTCACCCTTCGACGGGCACTCCCGTGCCTTGGCTGCTCTCAATAACGCTGCAGTGAACAGGGCTGCAGATGTCTTTTGGAGTTAGTGTTTTCATTTCCTTTGGATAAACACCCAGAAGTGGAGTTGCTGGATCATGTTTAATGGGATTTTTCTGGGTCCACCTGGGAAGGAATCTAGGCATCAGGTATAATACTGTTTTCTTGAGGAAAAAAATTGCTTGCTCTAGCCTATGCCAAGTGCTTTTGTCCTTCTCTTCCCTCCACTTCTCTCCTCTCTGCCATGTTACTGCTCATCTGAGTCACCCTAGGTGGCTCCTCGGAACACTCCACCAAGCCCCAGCCAGCCCCATACAGCCAGCTGTGTGCTCAGAAGGCAACACCTGGCTCGCGACTGTTTCACCTTCCCCAAGGCCTGAGGCCTAGACAAGCCAGCCCTCGCGTCTGGGGCATGTATGGGCCTGGCGCTCCCAAGGCCCAGCCCGGCAACATGAACATGCCAGAAGAGAGAAGCCCTCTTTCTGGAAGGCAGCATTCTCAGCTTTGTGCTTAAAAAGTCGCATTGTGCAACCCACGCACACTACAGGCCAGGCACACATCTTTTGGGTCTCAAAGCAAAATCAGAATTTACAGGAGGTACCCAAGTTTAGAACCAGGATTTTCCCTCCAGCAATTAATGGATGACTGAAGAGAGAAATGAGCTACACAGAGCACTAAACCAGGACTGAGGAAACCTGTGTTCTCCCACTGCCTGCGACATAATGGCCCAGTCTCCTCATCTACAGGACGAGGGGACTAGATGGGGTGATGGTTGATGACTCTTTCACGCTTCATAACCTCTCAGTCATGGCTGCAGTGCTTACGATGTACCAGATCCTTGCAAGCTTTCACGTCAGCCCCCTTAGGTAGCTTAATCAACACAGGAATCTAGCAAAGTGGGTATTATTATTCCATTTGTGCATGAGAAAAGTAACACTCAAGAGCAGTTAAGGAACTTGATCAAAGTGATGCCTTGCATGGTTGGTAGGTCTGGGAGTCATACCCATGTCCGTTCAACTTTCCTGCCCTGCCTTGTCGTACGTACGGTATCTCTTGCACAGAGAGTGGTCTAGAACCCCTGTAATACACAAGTCCCTGACCACCAGGACCCAACTCTCTGGGGTTGAACAGCATTGATTCACCCATTCACTCATTCAACCAATGTCTGTGCTTCAGTTGTTGGACACCTGCTGGTAAAGTCCCCTTGATGAGTTTGACTCCGCAGGTGCCATGTGAATCACTCTGACCACTGCCAAAGGCTGGCACCATAACCCACCCAGGGGCTTCACAAACAGTGTCCAAAAGAGATGGTGGTTATTACTGTTGAAATGGTGGTGCTTGGGGTGGCATGGGAAGGAGTCGGGACACAGGCCTGGCTGTGCAACATAGGCTGAGCCTGTGATGCTGTCCTTGCTTGCAGCCATCCTACAGCGAAACTCAGGGCAGCACAGTAAGCTGGACAGTGTTCCATTAGAGTCACAAGGGAAACCGGCAAGACAGGGGCAGATGACTTGGCTCAAAGTCCTCACCACAACTAAGCAAAGCAATTTCAAACATTCAGCATCGTCTGTGGATCTGTAAGGCCTCCTCCTAAGGCTGCACTGCTCCGACTGGCACAGAGTATGGAGCCTTAGAAAGGAACATTTCCCAGCCTCGGAAGGAAGACGAATTGTATTGCTTCTGTCTGCGTGGCTCCCTAGTTTGCTGCAAAGTTGGTCCAGCAAAAGGGAAAGACTATATAACTTGAAATACATGCAGACGTCCTGCCATTGCAGCCAGGCAGCTTGAAATGAAGAGTGCCTGCCTGGAGAGCACAGGAGTGTGGGGGGGACCCTCAGGGCCGGGGTTCAAAGTGCAACTGAGCATCGTTATCTATTACGAGGTCTGACTGCAAACACAGTAGGAAACACTGGCTTAAACACAGTGAAATAGGCTTGGTCCTTCATTTGACTGTGGTCACGGATTTGTCTGTTTCTTACTTCAGGACTTGCCAGGGCTTTTATTTGACCAGGGCAATGTCTTCTCCACTGAGCACCTGGCAGGAACAGCACTTCAGGGTTCCCACTCCAGGAAACACTGGGCTTCACAGCATTCCAGCCTCAAAATAGGATCAGCAATCTTTTTTTGTAAAGGGCTCAAGAGTAAATATTTTAGGCCTTGTACACCATGATGCAAAATCAAGGATATGATATAGGTACTTAGATACAAGAGAGAAAACAAATTTCTAAAAATATTTTATTGGTGAAGTTCAAAATATAATAATCCTAACTGTGTGCAACTTTTTGCAGTACAGGTCTACTAATGAACAGATTGAAATTCCTTTTGGGGAGATAACATTTTGCTTAATTGGGCTCAGAGTCAGTCTTCTGTATTATCATGGCAGAAAAGCAGCCTACCACGAATGATCAAGACAAAGTATCCTCTAGGACAGAGCTGGAGGGGGTTCCACAGAGCGGTTGTCCCAGCTCTTACAGATGAAGGGAAGCCCAGACTCCTGGCAATACCTGCTCCCGACTCACAGCCACAGAGGGAAGACCACCCTGGTCTTCTGAGCCTGCAGTTCCGCTGTGCCTCTTCTTAGAACACTCACGTCTCCTCTGACCTAGGGGCGTACTCATTATCTGGAATGTAGCAGGTACCTTTCAGCATTAAAAAATCACATCCAGAACAGCCTGGTTTTTTTTGAGGAAGATCAGCCCTGAGCTAACATCTGCTGCCAATCCTCCTCTTTTCGCCGAGGAAGACTGGCCCTGAGCTAACATCCGTGCCCATCTTCCACTACTTTATATGTGGGACGCCTACCACAGCGTGGCTTGATGAGCGGTGCCATGTCCACACCCGGGATCAGAACCAGCGAACCCCGGGCCGCTGAAGCTCACTTAACTGCTGCACCACCGGGCCAGCCCAGAAGAGCCTCTTTTAAGAGGCCATATTCAGTTTGTTAATAAAATGGTGAAAGTGACTGACGTGAGTTTGGCCACTAAGGCATCACTGCTCATTATTGCCATGTTGTTCTTACTCACGCACGTGACTGTCTGTCCCCACTGGATCATGTGTCTCGAGGACAAGGGGTGTCTTACTCATCTTTCTGTCATCAGCACCTGGCACATAGGGAAAGTTCAATAAATGTTTGCTTAATTAATCAATTGTTAAGTAATTAATGCCTCTTTTGTAAAAATCTTTTATTGAGGTAACACTGGCTATGACATTATATAGATTTCAGCTGTACATCGTTATATTTCGACTTCTATATACACTACATCATGTATCACCATCACCATCAAAAGTCTACTTTCTATCTGTCACCATACAAATGACCCCCTCTACCCCTTTTTCCCTCCCCTCATCCCCCTCCCCTCTGGTAACCTCCAGTCTGTTCTCTGTGTCTATGTGTTTGTTTCTTGTTGTTGTTTCATGTTCCACATATGAGGGAAACCTGTATGGTATCTGGGTACCTGTCTTCCTCTGTCTGACTTATTTCACTTAGCATAATTCCCTCAAGGTCCATCCATGTTGTCACAAATGGCAAGATTTCATCTTTTTATGGCTGAGTAGTATTCTGCTGTATAATATACTATATCCTCTTTATCCACTCACATCCATTGACGGGCACTTAGGTTGCCTCCAAGTCTTGGTTATTGTGAATAATGCTACAAGGAACATAAGGGGTACATAGATCTTTTCAAAGTAGTGTTTTCATGTTCTTTGGGTAAATACCCAGCAGTCGAATAGCTGGATCATGGAGTGGTTCTATTCTCAATTTTTTGAGGAATCTCCATACTGTTTTCTGTGGTATAGCTGCACCAGTTTACATTCCTACCGGCAGTATATGAGAGTTCCCTTTTCTCTACATCCTCTCCAAAACTTATTTCCTATCTTTTCAATAATAGTTATTCTAGCGGGCATGAGGTAGTATCTCATTGTGGTTTTGATTTGCATTTCCCTAATAATTAGTGATCTGAGCATCTTTTTATATGCCTGTTATCCACCTATATATCTTCTTTAGAAAAACATCTGTTCAAATCCTTTGCTCTTTTTTTTTTTTTTTTTTTTTTGAGGAAGATTAGCCCTGAGCTAACTACTGCCAATCCTCCTCATTTTGCTGAGGAAGACTGGCCCTGAGCTAACATCCATGCCCATCTTCCTCTACTTCATATGTGGGATGCCTACCACAGCATGGCTTTTGCCAAGCAGTGCCATGTCCGCACCTGGGATCCGAACCAGCGAACCCCGGGCAGCCGAGAAGGGGAATGTGCGAACTTAACTGCTGTGCCACTGGGCTGGCTGGCCCCTCCTTTGCTCATTTTTTAATTGAGTTGTTTGTTTTAAAGTGGGACTACATCAAACTAAACAGCTTCTGCACAGCAAAGGAAACCATCAACAAAACGAAAAGACAACCTACCAATTGAGAGAAGATATTTGCAAAAATCTTTTCAACTCCTTCACTTTCAGTGACGTGTTGGTCAGCACACTACTTGCTTCCTGCTTCGAACTCTCCAATGACCCACACCAAACCTAGAATAAAATCCACATTCCTCATCCTGGCCCACAAGGCTCTTCCTGATCTGGCCCCTGCCTACCTCTCCGATCTTGTCTCTTTCTACTCTTTCCCACTCCAGTCACACTGACGCATTCTTCCATTCACCAGACACGCTAAGTTTATTCCTGCCCTCGTGCTTTTGCAAAGGTGCCTTCCTGCACTTAGAGCTCTCTGCTCTCTGATCTTCACATGCCTCTTCTGGCATTCCCCGTCCTCCCTCAACCACTATCACTTATCACTACCCATATTTCCTCATTTTTTTATTGGGTTCATAATAGTTTATATCAGTGTGAGATTTCAGTTGTACATTATTTCTTGACTGTCACCACATAAGTGCTCCCCTTCACCCGCTGTGCCCACCCCCAACCCTCTTCCCCTGGTAACCACTGAACCGTTTTCTTTGTCCATGTGTTTGCTCATATTCCACATATGAGTGAAATCATCTGGTGTTTGTCTTTCTCAGTCTGGCTTATTTCGCTTAGCATAATTCCCTCCAGGTTCTTCCATGTTGTTGCAAATGGGATGAATTTGTCTCTTTTCTGGCTGTGTAGTATTCCATTGTGTGTGTATATATATAGACCACATCTTCTTTATCCAATCATCAGTCGATGGGCACTTGGATTGTTTCCATGTCTTGGCTATTGTGAATAGAGCTGCAATGAACAAAGGGGTGCAAATGTTACTTTGGATTGTTGATTTCAAGTTGTTTGAGTAGATACCCAGTAGTGGGATGGCTGGGTCATACAGTATTTCTATTTTTAGTTTTTTGAGGAATCTCCATACTGTTTTCCATAGTGGCTGCACCAGTTTGCATTCCCACCAGCAGTGTATGAGGGTTCCCTTTTCTCCACACCTTCTCCAACATTTGTTATTTTTAGACTTAGTGATTGTAGCCATTTTAACAGGTGTAAGGTGGTATCTTAGTGTAGTTTTTATTTGCATTTCCCTGATCATTAGTGATGTTGAACATCTTTTCATGTGTTTATTGGCCATCTGTATATCTTCTTTGGAAAAACATCTGTTCATCTCTTCTGCCCATTTTTTGATCAGGTTGTTTGTTTTTTTGTTGTTCAGTTGTGTGAGTTCCTTATATATTATGGAGATAAACCCCTTGTCAGATATACGATTTGCAAATATTTTCTCCCAGTTGGTGGGCTGTCTCTTTGTTTTGATTCTAGTTTCTTTTGCCTTGCAGAAGCTCTTTAGTCTAATGAACTCCCACTTGTTTATTTTTTCTTTTGTTTCCTTTGTCTGAGAAGACATGGTATTCGAAAAGATCCTTTTAAGTTCAAAATCAACTCGTGTACTACCTACATTTTCTTCCAAAAGTTTTATGGTTTCAGGACTTATCTTCAAATCTTTGATCCATTTTGAGTTTATTTTTGTGTATGGCATGAGATGATGGTATACTTTCATTCTTTTGCAAGTGGCTGTCCAGATTTCCCAACACCATTTATTGAAGAGACTGTCTTTTCTCCATTGTATGTTCTTGGCTCCTTTGTTGAAGATTAGCTGTCCATAGGTGTGCAGTTTTATTTCTGGGCTTTCAGTTCTGTTCCATTGATCTGTGTGCCTGTTTTTGTATCAGTACCATGCCATTTTGATCACTATGGCTTTGTAGGACATTTTGAAGTCAGGGATTGTGATGCCTCCAGCTTTGTTCTTTTTTCTCAGGATTGCCTTAGCAATTCAGGGTCTTTGGTTGCCCCATATGAATTTTAGGATTCTTTGTTCTATTTCCATGAAGAATGTCATTGGGATTCTGACTGGCATTGCATTGAATCTGTAGATTGCTTTGGGTAGTATGGACATTTTAACTATGTTTATTCTTTCAATCCATGTGCATGGAATCTATTTCCAGCTCTTTAAGTCATTATCAATTTCTCTCAGTAATGTCTTATAGTTTTCATTGTATAAGTCCTTCACCTTCTTGGTTAAATTTATTTGTAGGTACTTTATTCTTTTTCTTGCAATTGTAAGTGGAAGTATATCCTTGAGTTTTCTTTCTGAGAACTGAGTTTGTTATTGGAGTGTAGAAAAGCAACTGATTTTTATAAGTTGATTTTGTACCCTGCAACTTTACTGTAGTTGTTAATTATTTCTATTAGTTTTCCAATGGGTTCTTTGGGGTTTTCCGTATATAAGATCATGTCATCTGCAAACAGCAAGAGTTTCACTTCTTCACTCCCTATTTGGATTCCTTTTATTCCTTTCTCTTGCCTAATTGCTCTGACCAAAACCTCCAGTACGGTGTTGAATAAGAGTGGTGATAGTGGGCATCTTTGTCTTATTCCTGTTCTCAGGGGCATGGCATTCAGTTTTTGCCCACTGAGTATGATGTTGGCTGTGAGTTGGTCATATATGGCCACATTTCCTCATTTCTTTATGTGTGTCCTCATTTATACATATGTGGTCTCCATGAGAGAAGAGGGCCTTGCTGTCTTTTCACCACCAGCATGCCTAACCTCTCAGCCAATGTCTGACACACGTGGCACTCAATAAATATTTGTTGAATAAATGAATTAATTCCTCCAGGACTCCTCAGCCTTCTTTTCAACTATACTCATTTAATACAACAAATATTTGTTGAAAATCAGTGTCCTCCTTTTGGCTCCAGGGTGTGATGTTGGCTTGAAGAAAACATTGTAGTTGCCTAAAAACCTGGGTGCAAAGACGTGGTGGGAAAATCAGAAAGAACCAAAGACAAAACTGATGGAGCCATCGTACGGATGTAAACGTGCTTACTCTCCAATTTGTTTTCACTTTAGTTTATGCCCCTTTAAACCAATGGCCAAAAATTACAGCCTCTGAGTGGCTGGCACATAAATTTCTGACTTTGAAACCACTTTATTTCAAGCTTGATAAATAGCTTTTGTCACCAGGTAGAGTAATTAAGGTGCAGGCTTGGCCATCACTACTCTGGGCTGACATTACTTTCTTTTCAGTATTTGGTTACCTGCCTGTTGGATTTGGCAGAGCTCACAGCAAGACTCAGGGATGAATTATGTCCATCCTCTCCTGGCAGCAGCTTTGTCAGGAAGATGTATCACCCCCTGTACTGAGCAGCCACTGTTTTCAAAGATCCACGGCAGGCATACCTGGGACATGCCGCCAAGCCCCGCTCTTCACCTCTAGTGGCCACTCCGTCACTGGCAGAGAAAAGAAGGGGCTAGTCCCTATTTGAGATCTTCATGCTTCTTGGCCTGCCCACTTCATTCTAGCCTTACTCTCCACAAACGGTATTTTATTAATAATTCAGTATAAATTTCAAAACAAATGCTTCCAAGCACTAGAACTGCCATCTTGTAGAAAGAGAAAAAGAAAGGAGCTCAACACACCTTGCAGAGCACAATCTCCATGGTGCCTCCAAGAAATAGAGAGACAGAGAGTCAGAGGGAGTCACGGGTTCTTACAGCTAAATGTTAACTGCAAAATCCAACTGCACCAGTTTATGGACGATGAAGTAATGTGTTACTTCGCACAGTTAACCAGTAGTAGAATGACTACATATAGACTTACTTGTTCATCTGAATGTTAAGAAGACCAAGGTTTAGAAACTTGTATCCAGCCAGGAGTCACTGACTGAGTCCCACTTAGGACTATTTCCACTTTTCTGTCGGGTCCATAGATTCCAATGATTCCTCAGGCTCTCCCTAACCGCATCATGGTTGAGGACAGAAAGAGCAGCAGTAAATAAACTGTACTGACAATTGTACTTTACGTGGCAGGTCTCTCTGTGCCGTTGCCGCTTCACATCCTGCATCTCTTTCAAGACATCTTCAAAGGATCCTGCTCAAGAGGGCTTTTACCAATATGAGAATATCCCAGCAGAAAGGTGCTAAGTGGGTCGCCCTGCTAGAAATCAGCCAAGGAGATGTCACCTACATCAGGATTCTGTGCAGGTCCCTGCATGAAGGGGGGTGGAGGGAGGGATGTGACACGTATGTGAGCATCTGCCCCAGAGAGGGTACCAACAGCCAGATTACAACCTCAACTGCGCCCTTTCTCCTTCATTCTTCGCTGGACTCTGGAGAGAACAGGAGAAGTAGAGGGAAGAGAGGGACAGAAAATGAAAGAGCAACCCACATCCCCGTCTCCACTGTAGGTGCCTGAGCTCACGTCCTCAGCAGGGGAATGGGAAGAAGTTTGACAGTGTAGACAACGAAGTTTAGCTTTATATTGGTATGGACTTATTCACATCTGAATATGAAATTGTTCTAATGCCTAAAAGTGATTATACAGCAATGGGTGCTGCCTAAGATGTTGCCAAAAAATGTGAGAGAGCCAGTATTGTTTCAGGAATTGCTGGTTAAGTACAGGTGGAATTCAGGAAGCAGAGGGATGGAAAGGCTAACAAGGTAGACACAGGGCAAAGGAGGAGCTCGTGAAGAATGTACTCCACTTTGCGAAGAGTTAGGACTTTACCCTAGAGATGCTCAAGAATAGCTAAAGAAATCTTACTTAAAGATGTGACATCAGATTTACATGCATTCAACAAATATTTATTATGGACATACTAGGAACTAGGGAGGCATCAGTGAACAAAACAGACAACAAATCCTGCTCTTGGGGAGTTTACATTCTAGGTGGAGAGGTAACAGATACTAAACAAAATAAGTAAGTGTTTAATATCCAGTATGTTAGAGGCTGATAAAAGTGTTATGGAAGAAAATAGAGCGGGGTTAGACAGATTGGGAGTGCTGAAGCAGAGAGGATGATAGGGTCAGATTTCATCATTCAGTTGGGAGGCTAGGGAGGCTACATTGAGAAGGTGACATTTCACCAAAGCCTTGAAGGAGGTGAGGGAGTTAAATATGAGGAAATCCGAAGGAGGAGCATTCAAGGCAGAGGAGACAGTTGGTTCAAAGGCTGTGAGGGACCCGCCTGATATATTTAAATAAGAGCGTGGAGGCCAGTGTGGCTGGAACAGAATGAGGGAGAAGAGTAGAAGGAGATAGGGTCAGACGGGGCCAGATCAGGCAGGTTCCCCAAGGCCCTTGAACTTTGACTTTTATTAGGAGTGAGCTAGGGAGACACTGAGGATTTACATACGCTCAGGGGAAACATAACAGAGTATCTTGATCTGAATTATGTTTTAAAAGGATCATTCCAGCTGCTGGGTTGAGAATAGACTTGTAGATGGGGAGAGAGGGACAAGGTAGAAGCGAAAGGAGAGTCGGTAGGTGTTTGCAGTTATCCAGGAGATTACATAAAGTCGCTATGGAGACGATGGGGAGAGAGAGCTGGAGAGAGTGAGACTGAAAAGAGCCAGCTCAGTTATAAGTCCACTGCAACAGTCCAGCCATGAAATGACTAAGACCTTCAATAGCTCTGACCTGCAACTACAGTCATCTATACTAAAACACAATCAATTTTACAGAAAGAATGAACAAATTGAAAGCATCAAAAATGGAGGCCCAGGGAAAGGAGGCAAACAGATAACCGATGAGGGGGTACATTCAATTTGGTATGCATTCAAAAACCACTAGGAATGTGTTTAACCCATGACTGTAACCCAGTGCCCTGTATACCAAAGATGCTCAACGGTCTACTTTTGGAATTTCACTTATGCATGAAGGATTAATTGCTACAGGGATTGCCCTGGCATAAATAATTAGAAAACTGGAGAAAATACATAAAACAACTTTTCAGATATTAGGCAACAGGCACTCAGAATTATAACCTCTAAGAGAAGGGAAATGATGAAAACAGTGCTATGATCGCCCCAGCTTACTGCCTGGAGACATCTTCAAGGCTGCAGCTCAGAGAGCAGGAACTCAAACAGAAGCTGGCAGTCTCATTTAGTCGAAGAGAAAACATCACAGTTTAAATCACCCATGGTGAATAGAATCTATAGGTCAGAATATTGGAGAGGAGGGAGCTAAATGAAAGAGAGCTCCAGAGATCTTTAAAGGGTGCCCCCCAAGTCTGTGGCTAAGGACTGACCTGCACGCGCCTGGTGTAACACTCCATGAGGCTGGGGGAAGAACTACCTGAAAGCAATAGGCTGAAGATGCCCCTGACATCACACAGTGATGGGAACAGCTCACACTCCCATCACTCAGCGTTAGGTAGAATATTCAAAAGAGTCATGCCTTAATAGTAGGGGATAAATTAGGACAGGAGCAAAGACTGCTCTGCACCTGCCAGAAGAAAACCTAAAAACAAGTTTCAAAGGGATCAAATTGATATGCAAGCACAAGAACAAAGAACATTCTTTTAAAAGTACAACAAAATATGGCATTTCCATAAATATGGAAAATTCAGTGTCTAGAATCCAACCAAAAATTACCAGGCATGTGGCAAGGAAGAAAAATGTGACCTATAACGAGAAGATTCCACTAATCAATAGGAACAAACCCAGAAATGACAGAGATGATGAAATTTGCAGAAAAAGACACTAAAGCAGCTGTTATAAATCTTAAAAATATACTCAATGACATAAAGGAAAACATGAGCATGAATTGCAGAGAAACAGAAGATGTAAAAATACTCAAAGGGAAATTCCAGATAAAATATACAGGCACACCTCAGCAATATTGCAGGTGCGGTTCCAGACCACCACAATAAAGCTAATACCACAATAAAGTGAGTCACACAAATTTCTTAGTTCCCAGTGCATATAGAAGTAACGTTTACACTATACTGTAGTCTACCAAGTGTCAAAAAATGTACATGGCTAGATTAAAAAATACTTTATTGCTAAAAAATGGTAACCATCAGATGAGCCTTCAGCAAGTCATAATCTTTTTGCTGGTACAGGGTCTTGTAAAAAATGCAATATCTGTGAAGCACAATAACGTGGAGCACAATGAAACGATGTGTGCCTGTACAATATCTGAAATGAAAATGCATTGGATAGGACTGTCAGCCAACGAGACACTGCAGAAGAAAATATTAGTGACATAGTGAAAATAACAGAGACATAGCAATAGAAACTATCCAACATAAAGCATACAGAGAAAAAAAGACTTAAAAACAAAAATGAACAGGCTTCCAGTTTTGGGGAAAGATATTAATTTACAGATTCAAGAAACTCAGAGAACCTCAAACAGTATAATCTTGAGAAATCATGCCCAGATACCTCATAATCAAACTGCAGCCAGAGAAAAAGTGACACATCAAATATGAAGCAACAACGATTTGAATGACTACAGATCTTTCATCAGAAGCCATAAAAGCCAGAAGAGAATGAAACAACATCTTTAAGGAGCTGAAAGAAAATAATTTTTAACCCAAAATTCTATCAGAAATATCCTTTAAGAACAAAAGCAAAATAAGATCATTCTGAGATGAAAGAAAACTAAAACTTTGTTGCCAACACTCTTGCTGAAAAAGATATCTTGGGGCCGGCCTGGTGGTGTAGCGGTTAAGTTAGCATGCTCCACTTCGGCGGGCCAGGGGTTCGCCGGTTCAGATCCTGGGGGCAGACCTACACACCACTTATCAAGCCATGCTGTGGTACACGTCCCACATATAAAATAGAGGAGGGTGGGCACAGATGTTAGCTCAGGGCCAGTCTTGTCAGCAAAAAGAGGAGGATTGGCAGCAGATGTTAACTCAGGGTTAGTCTTCCTCAAAAAGGAAAAAAAAGAAGAAGTCTTAAGAAATTTTTTCAGGATAAAAAAAATAATGCCAAAGGAAAGTATTGAACTTCAAGAATGAAAGAGCAGCACAAATGATAAGTATGTGGACACATATAAGAGACTGTATTTATCCTTTAAGTTCTTAAAAATATGTGTGACTGCTGAAAGTAAAAATTATCTGGAAAATCACAAGGAATCTACAAAAAAGCTACTAGAACTAGTAAGTGAGTTTAGCAATGTTACAGGATTCAAGGTCAGTATACAAAAGTCAAATGTTTTTCTAATAATATCAATGAACAACTGAAAATTGTAATTTTAAAAGAATATAATTTACAATAGCATCAAGAAACACGAATACTCAGAAATACATTTAACAAAATCTGTGCATGATCCATTATACTGAAAACTACAAAACATTTCTGAGAGAATCAATTATGACTTAAATAAATAGAGAGATATGCCGTGTTCATGGGTCAGAAGATTCAATATTGTTAAGATCTCAAATATCTCCAAGTTGATCTATAGATTCAATACGATCCATAGCAAAAGATCAGCAGGATTTTTTTAATTGACAAGCTGATTCTAAAATTCATATGAAAGAGAGAACATACAATTTCTAAAAGGAAAAACAAAGTTGAAGGATGCACATAGCCTGTTTGCAAAGTTTACTATAAGACTACAGTTATTTGGACAATGTGATATTAATAAGGATTGACATATCGGTCAATGGAACAGAGTAGAAAGTCCAAGCATAGATATACACATATACAGTCAATTCACTTCCAACAAAGCTACCAAGGTAATTCAAAGGAGAAAAGATAATTTTCAACAAAAGGTACCACAACAACTGGATATCCATATGGAAGATATAAACCTCAAACCTTATTTTACACCATCAACAAAAGTTAACACAAAATGGATCATAACCATAGTGTTAAGAATTAAACTATAAAACATGTAGAAGAAAACAAGGGAAAATATTTGCAACCTTTGGTTAGGCAAATATCTCTTAGATAAGACACAAAAGGAAAAACCATGAAAGAAAAGATTTATAAATTGGACTTCATCAAAATGAAAAACTTTTGCTCTTTGTAATACACTGTTAAGGAAATTAAGAGGTAAGTCACAAACTGGGAGAAAATATCTGCAAAACATATATCTGATAAAGGACTTGTATCTAGAATATATAAAGAATGCTCAAAACTCAATAATAACTAAAGAGCCAATGAAATCAGTGGACCCAAGATTTCAAAAGACACTTCACCAAGGAAGATACATGCATGGCAGAGAAGTACATGAAAAGTTTCTTAAAATTATTATTCTATTTTAAAAATTCAAATTAAAAACTACAATGATACTACTACATACTTAGTACCCTAAAACTTAGTGGATTAAAACAATAACCATTTAATTCTATTTCATGTTTTTGTGGGTCATGAATTCAGGCAAAACTGAGACAATTCTTCTGCTCTATGCAACACTGACTGGGGCCACTCACTGGTACTCAGTGGGCAGCTAGGGGGACTCGAGGGACCAAGACAGCTTCACTCACTACACGAATTGTTTCAGAGAATAGAAAAAGAGAATAGAAAAAAGGTTAGCATAACCTCTATATCAAAACATGGGGACATTTCAAAAAGGGGAAAACTACAGGCCAAGCTCTGTCATGAAAATACACACCAGTAAAACAACAGTAAAAGAGGTATTAAAGGATAATACACAATTATCAACGGAGTTTATCCCCACAATGCAAGGTTAGTTTAACATTTGAAACTAAAATATAATTTAAAAATTACACTTTACCACTTTAACTAATAAAGGAGAAAAATCATATCATCTTAATAGATGCAGAAAAAGCATTTGATAAAATTCAATGCTGATTAATGATTTAAAAATAACTCAACAAACTAGAAACAGAAGGGACCATGTTTAATCTGGTAAAAAGTAGCTACAAAAATCCTATAGCTAGTATTTTACTTAACTGTAACATTGAAATGCCTTCTTGAAAGGAAAAGATGTTCACAGTCATCACTTCTGCTCAGCCGTGTTCTGGAAGTCCCAGCCAGTGCAGTACGATGAGAAAGCGAACAAATGTTCTGAAGTTTGGAAAGCAAGACAAAGAACCCTACAGTTAGCACATGACATTATTTATTTGTAGAAGCTCCAACAGAATCTCAGATCAACTATTACAATAAATAAATAAATTTAGTAAGATCACCGAACAAAAAGTAAATGTACAAAAATCTATCTTATTTCTATACACAAGCAACAAGCAATTGGAAAAATAAATTGTTAAAAACTTTTCCTTACAATAGTACAAAAATCACCAAATAGATAAAACTAAATATAATGAAAGACAGGCAAGGACTCTACACAGACAACTATAAGGCACTATTAAGACACGTTGAAGAAAACCCAAAAGATAGAGCGGAGAGCGGCAAACCGCAGCCTGCAGCCGTCTCTGTGCGACCCGTGAATGAAGAGGTTTCACAAGTTTAAAAGGTTGTGAAACAAACAGGAAGAAGAATCAGAATACGTGACAAGGAGTAGCCCAGAAAGCCTAAAATATTTACTATCTGACTCTACAGAAAAAGGTTGCTAACCCATGAAATAGGGGAATATATCATTTTCATTGATTAGAAAACTCAATATTATAAAGACCTCAATTCTCTTCAAATTAATCTGTACGGTCAATAACTCCAAATCAAACTCCTAGTAGGTATTTTCATTAGAAATTCACAAGCTGTTTCAAAAATTTTCATTGAAATGCAAAAAGCCAAGAATAGCCAAGACAGTCTTTAAAAAGAATAGCAAACTTAGAGGTTTTATACTACTAGATATCAAGATTTATTATAAAGCTATAGTAATAAAAACAAAATAGTATTGGCACAAAGTTAAACAAAGAACAGACTAGAAAGTCCAGTACCTGATCTACACATATACAATCACCTTATTTTCAATAAGAGTGAGAAAGCATGATCTTTTCAATAAATGGTGCTGGATCAATCAGACATCCATATGGGAAAAAACAACTGTGACTTATATTTCATATGGACATATAAATCAGTTCTAAATGGATCACAGGCCTAAATGTAAAAGGTAAAAATAAATCTCCAGAAGATAACATCTGATAATATCTCTATGACCTTGGAGCAAACAGAGATTTCTTCAACAAGACATAAAAAGCTCTCACCATAAAGGGAAAGACAGACAAACAGACTTGATTAAAATTAAGAATTTAGGGGCCAGCCCGGTGCTGCAGTGGTTAAGTTCAACGTTCTGCTTCTCGGCGGCCCAGGGTTCACCGATTCGGATCCCGGGTGTGGACATGGCACTGCTTGGCAAAAGCCATGCTGTGGTAGGCGTCCCACATATAAAGCAGAGGAAGATGGGCACAGATGTTAGCTCAGAGCCAGTCTTCCTCAGCAAAAAGAGGAGGATTGGCAGCAGTTAGCTCAGGGCTAATCTTCCTCAAAAAAAAAAATTTATATTCATCAAAAGACACCATTAAGAGAGAGAAAACAAATTAGCTTAGGAGATTTTTGAACTACATATATCTGACAAGAATTCATATCCTGAATATGTAAAATACTGTTATAAAGCAATAATAAAAAGATAGCTAAATCCAATAAAATGAAGGACAAAAGACTTAAAAAGACACTACGCAGGGGCCGGCCCCGTGGCCGAGTGGTTAAGTTTGTGCACTCTGCTTCGGTGGCCCAGGGTTTCGCCAGTTGGGATCCTGGGTGAGGACATGGCACTGCTCATCAAGCCATGTTGAGGCGGCGTCTCACAAGCCACAACTAGAAGGACCCACAATGAAAAATACACAACTATGTACTGGGGGCATTGGAGGAGAAAAAGCAGGGGAATAAAAAAGGGAAGATTGGCAACAGTTGTTAGCTCTGGTGCCAATCTTTAAAAAAATAAAAAAAGACGCTACACAAAAGATGACATCTGAATGGCAAATTAACATATTAAAAGGTGTTCAACATTGTCAGTCATTAGGGAAATGCAAATTAAAAATACAATAAGATCTTACTATACACTTACCAAAAAGGCTAAAAGATTTTTAAAACTTCAAGTATTGGCAAAGATGTGGAGCAACTAATTTAGCTAATGCTAAATAAACATATACTCCATACCTAATAATTCTACTCTTAAGCATGTGTCTAACACAGACACAAATACATGTGCATCCAAAGACATGCACAAAAATTCACAAAGTGTTATTCACAATTTCAAAAAACTGGAAGTAATTCAAATGTCCAGCAGCAGCAGCAGCACGGAAAAACAGTTGCAGCATATTCACAGAATGGAATACTATGCAGCAAAGAAAATGAACAACTATACGCACCATGACTTGAATGAAACTCACTGTTTTTGCCCAAAAAGTTGGGCAAAAAAGCCAAACACAAAAGAATGTGAATACATAACAAATTCAAATACAAGGGGCCAACCCTGTGGACGAGTGGTTAAGTTCGCGTGCTCTGCTGCAGGGACCCAGGGTTTCGCCTGCTCGGATCCTGCGCATGGACATGGCAGCACTCATCAGGCCATGCTGAGGTGGCATCCCATGTGTCACAACTAGAAGGACCCACAATTAAAAATACACAACTATGTACTGGGGGGCTTTAGGGAGAAAAAGGAAAAACAAAATCTTTAAAAAACAATTCAAATACAAGCAAAACTAATCTATGGTGATAAAAGTCATAATAGAGTTTACTCTAGGGGAACAATGAACAGGAAAAGACATGACAAAGGCTTCTGGGTTTCTGGCAATGTTCTATTTCTTAATCTGAGTGGTACTTACATGGCTTCACAGTAGTTTAATCTGTAAAAATTCATTCACTTAGAATTTATGGACTTTTCTGCATGTATGTTAAATCTCATTAGAAAGTTTACAAAAGAAGAAAATTATGCATGTATTTGAAACATTTACCAAAAGAAAGCCTTAGACTAGAATTGACTATATTTGGCCATGTATAAGCTGCGGGTGAAATAGCCCTACTGGGTTGAATAGCATCCCCCAAAAGTCATGCCCACTGGCAACCTCAATGGGACCTTATCTGGAAATAGGGTCTTTGTAGATGTCCTCAAGTTAAGACGAGGTCATCCTGGGTTAGGGGGAGCCCTAATCCAATGACTGGTGTCCTTATAAGAAGAGGGAAATTTGGACAGAGACACAGAGACAAGAACAATGTGTGAAAACAGAGACACACAGGGAGAATGCCACATGATGGCAGAAGCAGAGACTGGAGCCACGTGTCTACAACCCAGAAACCCTAAGGACTGCTGGAAAAGCACCAGGAGCGAGAAGAGGCAAGGAAAGATCCTTCGCCAGAGACTGTCATTGAGCATGGCCCTGCTGACGCCTCGACTTCTGACTTCTACCTCCAGGACCACGAGAGAATCCATCTCTCGGTTTAAGCCGCCGAGTGTGTGAGAACTTGTTCCAGCAGCCCTAGGAAACCAGGACAGCAGGTACAGCGTCAGAAGTGCAAGAAGAAAGCCCAGTTTACAGTATCATCCAGAGAGCTGCAAAGGCGGGGCGTAGACAGACAGACAAACAGGTAGACAGAGACAGACAGACAGATATAAATAGACAGATAGATAGGCGTGGTAGATAGATGGATAGATGGACAGACAGATATAAATAGACAGATAGACAGACAGACAGAGAGGTCGACGTTTGCTGGACCCAGGAAGCAAGCTGACCCTCACTCTCAGACACTTGGGCTGTGTCTGGGGCTCCAGAGAGGATCCACTGGCTTTCTAATACTGTTAGGCCCTATTTCAAGTCCCAGATATGAACAAAAAGACTCTTTAGGGGACAAAACACACAGAAAATAGAAAACAGATTTCTCAGAAAAGAGAAATAAGCCAAGTTTGAACAATTTTTAAGACAATGTACACTCATAAACTAAGAATGAAGTGCTTGCTCATAAAATACCATTGTGCCGTGAGGAGACAAATGTTTTCACATATTGAAAGTAACAGCTACGCTATTTAACTCGACAGAAAAAATACATGGAAACCTCATCTCAGGGAACCTAAGAAAGACAGCTGTAATCAGTAAACTTGGGACAGCAGAGGGAACAATGTGGATGATTCACTGAGTGTTCTTCCATAGGGGGAGGTGGGGATGGTGTCACACAAGCATTACCCTAAAATGTCCTGACACTCGTCCGAAAAGGATGGGCCTGATTCCGCTCTTCAGCATCTGACATGTCCTGTACCTACTGAAGGGGGGATGCAAGGAGTGACGGGCAGGAGGGACCCTCTTCTTGATACTGACGGCCCACCTTCACAACAGGTGTGCTCTTCTCCAAATTAACAGGCACCTTCCCGTTCTGAAACAGCAACGGCAATCAAAGCGGAGATCCCCTGAGGTTGAACCTCGACCACCAGATCATGCAATTTGTGTTATAAAGTCAAAGTTTATACATAAGAGTTGCTTTTAAAATGGAGTGATGACAAGTTTGGTAATTCACTGTCTTCTGTTAACACTTTTGTTTTGTTTTGTTTTTCAAAACAATCGCTGAATGCAGGAGGGGTGAACGTCAAGGGCAGAGGACCTTCTCGGAGGCTTAAACACGTTTATTCGAAAACTGTGATCAGCTGCCCCAGGCCTGAGTTACGCCTGCATTCATTCTGAAAACACGTATTTCCTGCACATCCTCAGTGCACATAAAAGGACAAAGACAACGCTGACTTGACTACAGAAATCACTTTTTAAGGGCTATAAGATATTTTGAAAGCACTTGTGATTTTCATATGCTAATAATAAAGCGTTCTGGTTATTAATTCAAAGAGGAACGTAAGAGCCGCCAGCAGACAACACTGCTGATTTGATTATTATACATAGTTTAAAATAATAACTTTTTAAAAAATTCTACATCCAAGACTTTTTACTCATTCCAACTGTTCTTGTCCTCATTCACCTGTAACATTTTATCCTAAATGTTCGTAACCTGCTTAAAGTAAGTTCAATATGTGGACGCTTGCACTCACAATGCAGACACTTTTAAAGCATAATTGTTCATTTTACCGATGGGGTCCTCATTTTAGAGAGATTTTTAGGGAAAAACAAGTTATAAGAAGTTTCCATAATAGGCTTAAAACTCAATTTACATACCACTTCTCAGGAATATATCTGAGTAAAAGGAGACATAAACCCAGCTCCCGCCCTTCCCCCAGCCACTCCCACGGCCATGCCCTCACTGCACTCACGGCCCTGAACGCCCGGGCGGGAGCACTGCCCTGGCCGCACTCCAGAAGCAGCATCCCACGTCTCCAGCTCTCCATCTCCCCTTACTCTGCTTTCTTATTTTCAATGTTGATCACCATGGGACATATTACACAGTTACTTATTTTCTTGTTGGTACTTAACGTCTGTCTTCTCCCACCAGAGCGTGAGCCCTCTGCGGACAGGCTGCCCAGCTCCAGCTCCAAGAACAGGCCCTGGCAATGACCAGGCAATCAATAAATAGCTGTTAAATAAATGAACAAACGCCATAAAGTGAATGAAATAAAGTCTTACAATCTGTGATGAAAAGAAGTTGAACATTTTCTTAGATGTGCTAGATTAGGGAGAAATCATCCAGTGAGGGTATCAATAACTGTACAACATGGTTTCCTGGAATCATTTTCCATTGAGTAAAAGGCTCCAGGGCAGATCTTTCATGAGCTGGCCATCAATCTGCTCCATTTTCAGTCGGTAGGGATAATTAAGTTAGCACAGATTTTTTTTAAACAATAAAATTATTAACAGCTGAAACTGCTTCATGGTGGCAATAGTTAAGAATCTGGTGCATGGAATAAACCAAATCTCCCCAAAGACACAAGCGCTCTCTGAGTCAGGGGCAGCCCGTTCTGACTAAAGCACGGGCTTTGCAGGGTTTCCCTTGTGGGAGTTCTGACCTCTAGCCGTCAGGAGGGGATGAAGTGCTTGCCCTGATTTCTACACACTATGTGTGGGTAATGGATGGCTGCTTTATTTTCTCCAAGGTAGTACTTTGTTTATGAGCCACCTCTGAAGTCTGCTTTCTTTCCTGGTGGCCCTTCATTGTGCTCTATTGTGGTAACACCTATTCTCCATCCTTGTCATGGCTGGAGTAAGACAGCATTTTAGAAAATGAATCTGCAGTATACTTTGCACCACAAATGATATGCGCCCCACAATTCAATATGTTCATACCCACTGCGATAGGTGGCTTGTGTTATGCTTCCGAGAGCCATTCCCGACCTCAGACATTCCTCAGATCAGTAATTCTTTCCTGCACACACTAGCCATGGGGCAGACAGAAGAAACAGGTCCGGAGAGGCTCCCTCCTGCCAGAGAGAAGGATTCTAACATGACAAAATGGGCTCTCTAACTCCTAATCGACTGACCCACAGGACTGAAGTCTTATTTCTGACTCCAAGGGGAAACCCTGAAGGACCACAAAGAATACACAGGAAAAATGTGTCACTTCTAAATGCACAAAACCACACGACGCTCATTACACCCGGGCTCTCCATCGTGCCTGCTGGATTCTGAACCTAAGTCTGGCCATCGTCTGTTGGATCAGTCAGCTCAGCTATTATGCTGCCAGGAGTAAAGAACCCCCAAATCTCGATGACTTACAAGAATATGCTCCAGTCCTCACTGTGTAACATGCTCACGAGTCAGCTTCAGCTCCAGCATCTTCATTCCCAGCCCAAGCCATAGGCACAGCCCCTCTGGGACACATCAGTCTTATCGCAAAGGTACAGAGTAACTTACAGTGGAACCATGCAATGGCTCTTCAAGCTTGTAGGCTCAGGAGCGGCATGTGCCACCACCACTCACATTTCCTTGGCCAAAGCAAGCTGAATGGCCAAATCCAACATCAGTGGGGTGGGACTCTAAACCTCCTGCAGAAGCGGGCAACAGGGAGACGCGGTGCAAAGTTCTGAGCAATAATGCCATCTACGATCCCCATGATCTAACATCCTAAGTGGTTTGGGAGATGGTTGCCTGACCAGCATGGGAGTCTTCACACACCCTTGGAGAATCTGATAAAAGGGACAGAACCTATCCCCAGAAAAATGTACACACACGCAAACCCATCCCCACAAATGCACGCACAAATACCTACAAAAGTTTGTACCTAATCTCAAGGGTCAGAGACCCCTAGTTTCATACATGAACTCCACACCCAGAACAGGAACTCTTGCTTTAGAGAGAAAATTCCTCCACGTTCATTAAACAAACTGCCATTTGTCAACATGAGGTCAGCTTCCTCCTGCCACCTGAAATGGGAGGGGAAAGACCCCCTCCAGGAGGACATCCAGGCTCAGGGTCTGCTGTGCTCGCCCTGAGGGCTGGGGCCCAGATCGCCGCCCCCACGCCACTGGGCAGTCTCTGGAAGGGGACCACACTGCCTTTAAATTGTATTTGTTTTCTTTCAATTTAAATTGCCCACTATTTTGTCATAGTGCTTTTTTTCTACTGTTTTATATTTTTTAATCTATTTCTATTTTGTGTTTTACTGTTTGTTTTGCTGTTTCATAAATCATATATATATATATAATCTTAAGGAATACTGAGACATTAATGCAAGTAGTTAGTAAGCACTATTACTTAGTAATACTAAATAAATCATATTGCCTTATCCTAAGGCAGCTGTACATTATCAGTTTACACACGCACACACACCCCTGTACATCTGTGGCTCTCTCACCTCCAGAGGGCTGAGGATCATACACAAAAATCAACCTTTTTCTAAACTCTAGCAATATGCTGCAATGTGGGCACCGTGAAGACCGGATAAGGAGCTCAGAGAGGGGGCAAGTTCTCCCTTGCCCAATCTAGAAAGCAGCTCCCCCATAGGCCTGACATGAGGGCACAGGGCCAGCAGTAGATGCGATGACATTCCACCAAGTGAGGTCAAGTCAGCCACATACAAAGTGACAAACTCTGACAGAACTGTCAGCAGGCCATTTTTGTGAGAGCCATTTTTGTTTACATTGTGGTTTGAGCTCCTTTGGGGTTTTTTTTTTTTTTTTTTGAGGAAGATTAGCCCTGAGCTAACATCTGCTGCCGATCTTGCTCTTTTTGCTGAGGAAGACTGGCCCTGAGCTAACATCCATGCCCATCTTCCTCTACTTTATATGTGGGATGCCTGCCACAGCATGGCTTGCCAAGCAGTACATAGGTCCACACCCAGGATCCGAACCAGCAAACCCAGGCCACCGAAGCAGAGCAAGAACTTAACCACTAGCCACCAGGCCGGCCCCTCCCTTGTTTTTTTATTTTTTACAGTAGATTCGTTTACTTTTAGTTGTGATTTGGAGCCAGAAATGCACACGAAGTTAAAGCGTTTTAAGGAGGCATGTGAGACCAACGAAAGCACCAGTCGGAGGACAGGGAACGGGCTGTCTCGAGTGAAACTGGATGTGGTTTTGGCTTTCTGACCTTCACATCTCTCTGCAGGGTCACGTAAAACACAGGTCAAACATCATTTTAATTTGGAAAAAAAGCATCCTGAACATTTTATGAGTTCAGATTTCACCTCGGAGCAGCCACAATTGCAAGCGCTGCCCCTGGATGCAGGCGAGAGGCCCAGCAAGGGGAGGCTCACATCCAGGTGGACCCGTGCAACCCCGCAGCACGGAGGCAAGCTGTGTGCCAAGGGACTGCTGCCAGGCCTGGAGGCCATGGGGGCAACGTGTTCTCAGTAGAGAAATTGCCTCCTAAGCTCTCATCAAAACAGACTCTCAACTTCAGATTTATTTTCTGTTAGGGAAAAACCCACTGTGGATGTGCCAGAAAATCTCAGTGAGAATTAAAGCCCGATAACTTCACCTTAGAACATATCCACATTCCAGGAATGCTTTCTGTTGGATTCTAAAACTCTATTGGAATTTTACATAGAACCACTTTAAGCAAACCCAACACATAAACATTCAGTTAGGGGGTGAGAATTTGCTTTACAAAACCTTCCCTAAGGATTCCTTTAAATGGCAACCTTTCCTGGATGCATTTAAAAATAAACTACGAAAATATAGTACACATTTTGGTACATAACTAACATATTAGGAAAGTGCATCATCCACCGATTATTTAGTTATTATATTGTTCCTTAAGCCTTTGCTAAAGCACAGGTATCAAAACAACAACAACAACAAACCCTCCAGAGCCAGCCCTGATGGCCTAGTGGTTAAAGTTCGACATGCTCCACTTCAGCTGCCCGGGTTCAGTTCCCAGGCAGAACCACACCACGCATCTGTCAGTAGCCATGCTGTGGCAGCAGCTCACATAAAAGGAATAATAACTAAAATATACAACTGTGTACTGGGACTTTGGGGGGAGAAAAAAAAGAGAGGAAGATTGGCAACAGATGTTAGTTCAGGGCGAATCTTTCCCAACAAAAAAGAAAAAAAATCCTCCAAGTATAAAGAATAGTCACACTTTATGATCTGCAAAAAATAACTGTTTAAGATAATAATAAAAGGACTAATATTTGTACAAAATATACAAAAGTATATATGCTATTGTTATCTAGGAAATATGGATTAACTATTATTAATTTCATTTTAATAGATTTAAATATCAAAATCACACAGCATATTGCAATTTTTATTTTTAATAATAATTACTGTGAAATAATTAAGAGTGAAAACACATGCAACAATTTTGCCATATGGTTCCACTCTAAATCCCATTTCAGCCATCCTCCTTCCCCTGTATTTCTCAATGCCCTGGAAATACTCCATGCAGTTATAACTGCATGTCAGCCCCAACCACAGCTCCATATCAACTAGCTCTACCCTGCTCCCTCTGTTGGGGCTTCAGGAATGGACGGCTATGGAACAGGCATGACAAGGCACCCTCTAGGCTTTCATAGACCAATGAGAAGATGAGTCTCCAGACAATGGGCCACTTTAATACTCCAATGCCTCATATTTAGACATTCCCATTACAGAGAGGTCATGATTAGAAAACCCAAACAAAGGAAAATCATTTTATGTGATTTACAACTATTCCCTAATATTTTAAGACATCACGTAATCCTCCCTAATGTTTTATTACTTACAGCAGGACACGCTACATGCTGATATCAGCTGAAAATTGCGGTAAAATATGGAGAACGGGAAGGGTGGGCAGACTCATCAGGAGAGAATGGAGGCCAGAGATCTTGGTGAGCAATCACCTCCACCAGGTAATGAGATTCAGCACGAGTGACACTGCACAGGAAAAATCACAACAAATTATTCTCCATTTGAACACAAACTAGCCATATCATCACCTAGCTCCAGGTTTAGAAGATTGAATTTATCAAACGCATTGCTGAACAAAAGCTGGCCTTCATTTCCTAATGCGGCTGACTGTGCTAGCTGACTGAGTGTGGATGAAGGCTCGGTAATATGGAGCAATGATTGAAGACCGTATATCAACCACTGGGCATGCAGTGCTCCTATTGCAGTCTGGTCTCTTAAGAGACTCTACTAGTAACATACTAATTCAAGAGGGGGGCCACTCCATAGGACAACTGCTCCACAGACAAGTTAATGAGGGTGCCACAACTGCTATGTCCCTCCCCTCAAGTAATGTCACCTGGTACTGGGGTAAGCTACCTATGACTTCTGGATGTTTAAAAAAAATAGTTAACTTTTTTATCAAAATGGCTTAGAACAGCCTTGAAAGCAAATTTTAAAGAAGCCATATCAATGTGCTACTTACATTTGCCAATATTCCTCTCTCAATCTATCTTTCAGTAGCATCACAATAAGAGGATATAAGTATGTTTAACAGTCTCCAGCAAACAAGAAATTCAGGCCAATGGAAAAAGGGAATGGCAGAAAAATGTAGAATTCTCTAAGGTTCTTGCCTCAGATTCTTGATAAATATAAGCAAGGATGTGAATTTGTATTTATATATGGCTTAATAAAAAATTCTTCCTGAGATATTTTCTGAGTCAACAACGTCATGTTTATCTGTATACCAACAGTTGTTGAATTTCAATCATTCATTCACTCATTCAAGATTAATTCAACCAGCATTGACTGAGTTAACACATGTCTTAAGCTCTGAATTCAGTACAGGAGATACAAAATGAAAGTATCTATCTTTGCCCTTTAGCCCAGTGTAGGGGGAGAGATGCCTAAGTAATAATTATTTAGAAGAAAAAAAAGGCTAGGTGCCATGATAAAGCTAGGTGCTGAGTATTCTGAATCTCCTATGAAGGCCACCTAAACAGAAAGCGAGACTTTCCCCAGGGGGTGATGCCTGAGCTGTCCTAGGGGAGAGTAAACATCACTTCAGGCAAAGATAGAGGGGGATGGTCTGAGGGGACAGCCTGAACAAAGGAACAGAGGCCAGGGAACACCACTGTATGCACTGTGGAATGCGAAAGAAGTGTCAGGCAAGGAGAAGCAAGAGATGGGTAGAGGTGGAGGCAGGGCGGATCAGATGGTCTTATGGTACAGCCCACAGACTGGCCTTATCCCAACAAGCAACAAGGAGCCACAGAAGAGGAGTGGCCTAGTAAGACGTGCATTTTTAAAAGATTCCTCTGGGAACTTTACAAAAAATGAGTCTGACCAGAATCAAAGTGATCAAGTAAAAATATTCCAGGTGACAATGGCTGAAGACCTGAACTGTGGCAGAGAAGACGACAGATCAAAGTGAAATCGCTGGAAGCTGGTGCTCCTTTGGATATAAGGAGGAAGAAAGGAGAAGAGGCAATAAGGCCTCTGGTCTGGGGTCCTTCTTGGCAACTGAGTGAAGGGTGATGCTGTTGACTCAGATGGAGAATAGAGGAGGAGGAGGAGCTAACGGAGAAGGCAGGTAATGAGTCCAGTCATCATCTGCGTTTGAGGACCTGTAGGGTCACAAGAAGTGGATGGATTCTTTAATCTAGGGATCAGGGTGGAGGTCTGCTGGGATATAAAGATAGAGGAGTTGTTTCCAATTATACAGCAGTTGGTACCCAAAGAGTGCACGATATCACCCACAAAGAGTATGTGAAGCCATAAAAACAATGGTTCAGGCCAGAACCTTGGGGACCACTTGATATTTAAGCATTGGGAAGAGGAAGAAAGAACCAACTTTGAGAGAGAAAGACTAGTCAAAGAAAGAGAGGAACATGTCATCATTGGGAAGAAGGATGCAATGAGCAGTGCCTAATGAACAAATCCAGCAGAGAATGTTCCATTAGGGTAGAGACTGGAAAATATCCAATGGATGTAGCAACTAGAGGATGTCATCGTTGACCCAAACAAGAGGCATATTAATGGTATGACACGGGTGAGCCTGACAACAGCAGGTTGAGGAATGAGCTAGTGAAAGCAAGAGGAGACTATTCTTTCAAGAAACTTGAATAAGAAGGAGGATAAGAGAGTAAGCACTAGTTCAAAGGGGGATTGGAAAGGCTGAGAGGGATTGGTTTACTTCTTTGTTGGTAAAGATGAGAGGCTTGAATGTGTTTATAAGACGGAGGGTAGAAGCTATGAAGGTGAGGAGGGTTGAAGGTTCCAGATTCAGGGGCAGGGGGATATCTCAGGGGGATAAGAGACTGCACATGGATCAAGAAGGGGGTGGAGGAGGTGTGCCAAGAGAAAAGAAGAGTGAACTAAGCCTGGTGCCAGCTTCAGCTTTCTAGATATCATGCTTTATGCCAAGCTTTATTCCAAGTAATTTTTTTAAAAATCATCCATGCCTTCCTAAGAAAGTTGCTGCCACAAGAGAAATAAGGTCAGCTTTAAGACTGACTTCAGAGTCCCTATTGTCTAAGGACTAAGCAAAGAATAAAAAATCCACAACACGAGTACCTTGTATTGATAAACAATACATTTACACAAAGAAATACAAGCATACTCATTAAGTACATATTATACCAACTTCTAAACAACATTGTACAATAAATGTTAGATCAACAGCAAAATGATTTGAAAAATACATGCAGTCTTCAATCTCCAAGAGCATCTCCGTCACCTCGCCAAGAAGTCAGCCTCTACTCAAAGGCCCAAGAAGCTTGAATGTTAAATAACAGGAATCATCCAGCCTCATGCGCACCTTGAGTTTAGTTACAGCTCTGTCAAGGCCTCACCACATAGACACATGCGTGTACCGACTCGCTCTTTTCTTCCAACAGCAAGCAGCAAGGCTAATCCAGTTCACTCTGGGAATAGGAGACCCCGTAGGAACATCCAGGAATTAGACAGAGCAACAAAAATCAAGAGCAGCCCAGGTCGGGGCAGGAAGGAAGAGGAGAGAGAGACAGCCCAGGCAAAGGAGGGTGTCAGAATTCCTCACTGGGATCCTCCAGAGTGCCTTTGCACCTGCTCTCACTGCTATAGAACTTCTCACACTACTTTAAAATCCTCTCACGCAGTGCTGTGTGGTGAGACCAGTGGTTAGCCAGCCAGAGGGAAGAATGAGAACATAGGGTCATTACCCACACCTTCTAATAAAGTTAATTCTGAATGGATCAAAGACATAAATCTGAAACATCAAACCATAAAAGCATAAGAAGAAAATCTAGGAGAATTTTTTCTTAATCTTAGAATGAGAATGGCCTTTCTAAGTATGATTAAAATTCCAGAAGCAATAAAAAGAAAAGAGAAATAAATTTGATCAATATTTAAAATTTCTGAGTGGTTAAAAAAATAAAGTTTTTAAAAATGACAAATTGGAGAAAAATATTTGCAACTCATATTCCAGAGAAAGAATTAATTTCTTTAATAAAGAGGTCCTCCAAACAATAAAAAAAGTCAACAAACCAATAGGAAAAGAAGCAAAGAATATGAACAGATACCTCACTAAAAAAGAACTATGAATTGATCTTAAACATATGAAAAGATATTCAACATCATTTGTAATAAAAGAAATGCAAATTAAAACTATAATGAGATGCCATTTAACCTATTAGATAGGCAAACACCAAAATATCTGAAAACACAGAGTGTTGAAGACAGTGTGGGAAGATGGGAATTTCACACATTGCTAGTTAGATGGTAACTGCCAGGACACATGCGGAGGACAATTTGGCAACACCTGCCAAAACTGAAAGTGTACATACCCTTTGATTCTAGCTCCACATTTGTACAGGGATCTTTACTGAAACATTTTTTTGTAGAGGCAAAAGATGACAAACAACCTACCGTCTACCAATAATAGGTAACTAGTAAATAAATTATAGTTTATCCTTACAAAGAAATATTATGAAATCATTTTAAAAAATGGGATAGCATTACATGTGCAGCTAAGGAAAGGTCTCCAAGATATGTTAAACAAACAAACAAAGAGTTAGGTGCAAACAACATATAGTGTGTCATCATTTCTGGAGGGAGTAATATACACACATACCTATGTGTAAACTGCGTCAATTACCTCAGGAAGAAGAGACCAAAAAAAGTGAGTGCCCTGAGGAAGCAGAGCGAGGTGACTGGGAGAGTTGGTGTTTATCGTATGTATGCCATTGTGTGTCTAGAACTGTGTGGCACGCTCCTGCATCGCCTATTCAAAAGCAGATTTAAAAACATGCCTCCCAATCATATAGACTCCTGATGCTTTAGTGGTGTATCATCTGTTACTGGAGAAATATTGTCAGAACAAAGACTTCTCGCCAGTGAATGTTAAGGATCTTGCGTCTGTTTTCATCGCGCGTCACCACTAGGCGACAAGCATCTGTGCCTGGACGTTTACAACAGCAGTCTGCATCGCTCCTGACGACGGAGCCTAAACAATTCAAATACAATCCACATCTGAAGCTAACTAAAATAATCTCCGAGCCTCTGTAAGTCCCTGCTGCAACAGGGTAGGGTCTGAATAAATTTAAGTAAACTCTTTATTAGCAAACTGTAATTCTATAGCCTTTGTATTAGACAAAAAGACCTAAGAAGACAGAATTGTAATCTCGAGATCTACACTGCGTCTAGCATAAAGTAGAGGCTTAACAAAAACTTACTGAATGAACGGATGAACGAAAATTTAATTAATTAAACTCTAATATGTTATTTCAGTTAGAACAGTCATAAAGAGTGTAAGATCTAGGGAGAGTTTTCCCAAATCCAATGACTTGTCTCTATTTGTTGTTGTCTTTTTTTGTAAAAGTCTAAACACCCAGCGTAATGGCAGTGCTGACCCTGCCCCCTCATTCACAGCCAACCACCGCCCTCTCCCAGGTTGTGGACATTTTCCAAGCCTTGAATCAGTAGTTGTTAATACTGGCCCCAAGATACTATTTGGCAATTAGCGACCTTCATGTAAATACACTTTTAGCTTTAGTGCCACCCTGCTGGAAAGCCTTCCCTTTTTTGCCTGCCCTGGGAAGTCCTCAAGGTGGGTCATCATTGCGTGGGAGACATTATTTATTTCAATATTTGGATGCTGCATACTCTTCTCTATTCCTCTAGCCTTTCTCAGTAGAAGTTAATCTTAGGGGTAGCAATGCCCTTCCCATCTAACCTCCAAATTTCTCCCTGTATCAGAAAGGAGCCCACCACCTGTGGTTCTATGTTGGATGTGGCATCCATGTCATGCATGCCTTTTCCTCTAACGAGATAACCTATATGCAACAGGACTCTCCAAAATTAGTGTTACAACAATCTTCCGTGATTTTTGATGCCTTAGACTCAGATTTTCTCAGAAATTGTTGAGGCAGATCACAAAACTCAACAGTTTCCACTGCATTGCATGGGCCACACCCTATCTTCCTCGCATTTCAGATGATTAAGAGACTCCTTTAGTTCTGTTTTCACAAGTAGAGACTTATTAGTGTGTTCTGTCCAGCGGCCCTGTGGCAGAGCTGCACCCGCGCTCTGAGGCAAAAGCAGATTTTCAAATGGAAATGGAAACTGCTGCCTTGAATCTTTCCGGGAATATTGGCAGAAGGGCTGGGTTACAGCACCTGTAATGGATACTGCCTTAACCAAGGATTTTGGGTTTAACCAACAGAAACCCATTTCGACCCACATTAGGGGGAAATGGCACAGGGGAGGAGGATTTACCACAGTACTCATGTGCCTCACAGCATCCTGGGAAGGATGAGGACCAGAAACTCAAGAGCAGTCAGGAATTGAAGCAGAAACCTCCCCCTCAGATTTTCTCTCCCTCTCTCTCCCCACCCGCTCATTCTCAATGTCTCTCTCTCTCCCTCTCCTGTTCTCCCTCCCCCCCTCAGAGTCTCTCTCCCTCTCCCCCTCAGACACTCTCTCCCTCTCTCTCTCTCTCCCCACCCCCTCCTCTTTCTCTCTCTCCCTCTCCCTCTCTCTCTCCTTTACTCTCCTTCTCCCCCTCAGATACTCTCTTCTTCTCCCTCTCTCTCAGAGTCCCTTGGCCTGCTGCTCTCTGCACACGTTCTTTATTCAGTTACTTTGCAATGGCTGTCCTCTGCATCTCTGCACAGAAGGACCGAGCGGCTCCCTGGCCAATGTCACTTGTCGTTTCATTCATCCAAACCTAAGACTGCGCTTCCCTCAGGATCTGCTCTAAATTCCTGCGAAAGAGAATTTGACTGGCCCAGCTTTGGGGGAGGTGTCCCATCAACTCTAGCCAAACAGGTAAAGTCAAGGAAGCGCTCACCTCTGTGGGGATCAGAGTAGGAGGGGATGTGTCACAATGAACTAGAAAGAAACCTAAATACACACCTCCTGCTTCCCAGTGCTTCCTAACACTAATAAAAGGACCGTACCTAGGAGGACGAGCTAGGCTACGCTGTAACAGCAAAGAGCCTCCAAATCTCAAAAGTCCTCAAACGACAAAAGTTTCGCTCCCATTCACCCTCCCTGTCCAGGGCAGGTCAGCAGGGGGCTCTTCTCTATGTCCTCTCTGGTCAAATGGAGGAGGGCAGGGCCATGGCCGCTGCACACAGCTCTCACTTGCTTAGCCCAGAAGCAAACGTGTCACTTTCATTCATATCGCATTGGCTAAAGCAAGTCACCTGGCAACACCACATGTGACAGGGACAGGAAGGAATGATCCTGGGATGTGTCCAGCAGGAGGAGAGCTGATCATCCACAAGCAGCAGTGATGATGCCCACAAAGGTTCGTGACAAGGATGAGGAGGAAAGAAACACCTTCTTTATTCAGAAACAGCACCGAACATCGTGCCAGGGGAACAGCTAGAATCCAGCTACGCCCACTTACGTCCACTTTCAGTCTTAGCCATTTTCTTCATCTCATTTACTCCTGAGTTATCAAGGATAATAAAAATAACCAAAAATGGTTTAACTTTTATTTATATTAGCTATCTTCAAAATTAAATAAAAATGAGAAAATTAAGATTTTTAAGTTAAAGTAAAAAGATCCTATATATACCTACTTAATCTCTAGAACCATTTCTTTAAGGACTGGGTCTAAGCCAGTCACATGGGTGATATATAAATCTGTGGGACAGCAGTCCATTAAATCAATTACTACAGTGATGTAGACAATAACCTCAAGTCAATTTACCTTCTTAAATGAGATCAAAAATATTTCATTAAATAAGAGTTCTGCAACTTAAAAACCTTTATCAGTATATAAAATCTCATGACTTTTGGTTACATTTATGTCTAGAGAGATTGCCAATACTTCATTTGCTTGAATCACCATAGATATATATCATACAATAGCATTAAGTCAAAAGTGAATTGATTGTGTAGAATATATCTGATGAATTTGGATAAGGCTAAATTAAAGAAATACATGAACAATAAATATACACTAATTCCCTTCCTTAAGGTGTTTAGATGATGGATTTTGTTGTTTACAATTCATAAAGTGTCAATAACAATTTATGATTAAAACGCTGCATGGGCTACTATGCCCAACAGTCCAATAGCAAAAAAAAAATGCCTTCCCTGGACCAGCTACAACTCAGAAAGCATAGGAATAAGAACTAATGAACAACATACATCATATGAATTCCAAGGGCAATTAGTAAAGAAGGTGCTGGTGTCGTGCCGGGAGAGTGCAGCTGTGGGCACGCAAGCACATTGTTAAAAAAGCGATTCTCATTTACCATTAAAGTGCATTAGTCAACCCGATGAACAAAGCATAGATTTCAGGGCTTGTGTTTTAATTAGCTCTTCTAGTATGCATGAGCACTTGAGGCAGAATAAAGGTAGTATTTAAATTTAAACGGGGAAAGGCGATTTATTCATAAGCGGTGCTGGCACAATTGATTATGCATCTGGAAAAAACAAGGACTTTCACCTCATACCAGTTAAAAAAAAATTCCAAATAAATTAAACGCTTACAGATAAAATTAATGGATTAATCTAAAATCTAAGAAATACATAGGAAAATATTTTTGTAAACTGGGAGTGGAGACTTTTCCAAGCTAGACAGGAAATCTAAAAGCCATAAAGGAAAATATTTGATGACACAAAATTTAAGCAGTTTGGCTCAGCAGAAGATACCATTAAAAAACCCAAACAATATGCACTGAAAAAGAATGCAATCCAGATGGCCCATAAAAGGTTATTATTCATAAAATACATAAGGCTCCTACATATTGATAAGAAGAAAACACGATCAATCAAAAAATGGACAAAGGCTGCATATGAATAGGCCAGTGGCAGAAGAACAAAATAAATGGTCACAGAGGAGATGCTCTCCCTCATGACGAGTCAAGAAAATGCAAATTAAATAAAAGCAAGATGCCCTTGTACAGTGGTCAGATTGTCAGAAACTTAGAAGAGCAATAATAGCCACATGGCGAACCCAAGAGAAACAGACCCTCAGACTCCGCTATGAGAACATCCACAGTCACAAGCGCAGCCCAGGAAGCTATGCTCTGACCCACCAGTCCTACTTCTGGCTACTTACACTTAAAAGCAGTAAATAAAAGCTCTGGTGCAGAATAAAAACATGCCAACTGCAGCTTTGTTAGAAGCAGCCAAACAACTGCATTTCCTTCCGTAGGAAGCAGACGGAAGCCGCAGCAAATCCTTTTCTGAATTAAGCAGGATATGAATAAATTATGAAAAAATATTTAAAAGACATGCTCATACGTGTGTGTATACATACCTATATAAAACTTGGCAGAATCTTGCCTAAGCAAGAATAAGACTTTGATCTGCATTTTTAAAAATTCAGAGACTACCCAAACATTTAGGTTAACAGTGACCTAAAAGAAATCTTTTAAAATAGAGTTTTAAAAACTAATAATGCTAACTACTTGTCCAAAAGTCATATTTCTTAACACAATGGAAACCCTCTCCCTTTCTCAATTTTTCTTTCTGTTTATTAGTCTTAAAATCCTAAATCAAAGTTTCAGGGGGGTGGTCTTTTACAAATGGGCCTGGTTTCTAATATAAATTATGACATGTTTGTTTAATATAATCCTACATGGTAAGTAAATTACCCCTTGCAGTAAATTAAGCATTTGATAATTTAACAGTTTCAGCCCTTTAGGGAAGCAATTAGAGCAGTGGAGAGGGATCTGACACATTTACGAGGACGGTAACGCCGGCTTCCAACTAGCCCAGTGTGTGCAAGGAAGCAGCCTCCTTGACTGGCAGAATTAGATTCGACATGTTCATGTCCGGAGATTAAAATACTCTGTTACTGCTATAGCCTTTTATTTTACATACTACAAAAGTATTAATGCTCATAACAGAAAATTTGGAAAATAGAGAAGAACAAGTCAATAAAATCACCCATAATGCTTCTGTCCAGAGGTCACCACTGCAAACCTTCTTGCGCATGTCCCTCTGGTGTCTGGGAAGAAGGAAGTCATGATCCATCCCAAATCAATGAAAAAAAAAACCAGAACCAGTCCACAGGAGGTACATTTATTTAATAATGGAAATATTTTTTAATATTTACTATTCTATGGTTGTTCTTACATAAACTTGTATTGTTACTCAATTTCATAGCTCATCTCTCCTTATTTCAAATGAAGCCTGTGCAGCATTAGTTTATAGGTGAGCACATTATCCTCTCATCTTTCTAGAGGACCCAGCAGGATAGTCCAGACAATACAAGCCAGCATCAGGCATGACTTTGTCTGTACTCACTGGCCACCAGGCATCACCACTCTCATGAACCCTGCCCACTCCGCGAAGCCCCATCAAGAACCCACAGTGTCACTCTGCCCCATCCACTCCAGACCAGGGTAACAGCATCGTTACCCCTCAGCACCTCACACTTCAATTCACAGGCATCTGTCAAGCCACTAATTAACGTTATTTTCATTAACTGTTCTCCACCAGAAAATTGATTTACTATCATAAAGTGACTGGGCTATTATGCAGTTCCACAAGACAGAGGTCTTCCAATAAGTAGATGCTTTCCTTCGTTTTACAAATGCTGCTCTTTCACTGGGTCACTGTTTCTGTCACTTGACCCAAAGCTCGATTGATCTGTCCCAGGTAATTCAGAGGTTTTGCTTTACTTGCAAAAAAAGGGAAAAAATGGGATCAGTTTGTTTTAAAGTGCAATCTTTGTAAGTTGCCTCATTTTTTAATTTTTTTGCCAAATTTGGATCATCATGGTTTTGTGTTTACTGTTTTGGTTGATCAGAAGTAGAAGTAATTGGAAAAGATAAGAAAACAAGAGTTTCTGAAAAAGATCTCTTTCACCCATCAAGGTTGATAATTAGCAAAAACTTTCAAGGAACTTGAATTCACCTTCAGCAAAACTCTTTCTATATACTCATTCTTCATTTTAGAGTCCTAAAATAATAAGATATGTATTTCTATAACACAGAACAAAGACAATTAGGAAAAACTACTTCCTACTAAGGGTTATAGCTTTAGAAAAGGATTAGCCAAAGAAGATAATGCTGAACCCAAAGCAGTAAACATCATAAAGCGGAGTTTTAGGAACCCAAAAAATGGGAGAGATGGTAGGCCTTTCCCAATGCCCACGTCTAAGATCTGCAAGGGACGATCAACCACGCCTGCAAATACATCAAACTCTGTCAACCAGGACCATAACTAAACTGGGTGACAGTCTCAGAAGTGAACGTTCATCTCTCTGGCCACAATCGAGTGACAATCATTATTAATACATCTAGAAAGCAAGTCCTCCTTCTGAAAGATGCACAGGCACCCCAATTATGTGAAATCCATCAGGCTGACATCAGAAAGCCACATGTGAATACAAGTCACAAAGCAAGATGAATGCTAAAGAATATCGACGAAGTTTTCATTGCTTAGCAGCATTTGGTAGGAGACCACTGAAGCGCCAAGTACTGATGCATTGTCACAGCCTGTACGAGAAACGTGGTCTCTGAATGATTCGGAAATTAAACTATGGTTCAAAAGAGTGTTTTACACTTACTAAAACTCTCCGTGATACATCTAACATTCAGAATTACAGTAAAAATCCTTCGAGAGAGGCTAATTTTTTTCTTAAAAGTTCAAGTTTATAAAATGTTCCATTTGCCCTTTTCTACCTATTGCACTTATTGCTTAAAATCCAAGCTAGAGAGAGTATCTGAATACCCAAGTGGTTACTGTAGAGATTCTGAAGGCGCTGAGCCACGATTTCCTCAAGTGGAAAGTGTTGTCTGATAGCACTTACAAAATGCTACAGGAGAAAAGCGGAAGGTTTGAAAAAGCGATCCACTCAGTCAATCTCCTAGACAGACCTCTCTCCTCCTCAGAGTAAGGTTATTTGTCAAACCAACAGGAAGTCACTAGTCACGTCTTTTAACCTGTCCTTTTGGTAGTAGTGGTTCTGATGTTCTTTAGATAATTAGATTTTCTGAATAGAAAATTATAAGATACCCTTTGAGTAGATTTTCTCCATCTAACCACAAAATGAAATATTGCAAGGAGTTAATCATACACATGCTCTCCACCACAAATGTCATCCGGCACAATGGGTGAGAAAAACAGTTACATCTGCAGCCATCACGTAAATTCAGAACATAAATAAAACAGCAGTCATCGAAGTCTGCCCACGTGTTCTGGTTACACTGCAGTGCCACACTGTCCTCGTTCTCATCCCTCCGACAGCTACCTGATCTCAGTTCTGAAAAGCTGACAGGGAAAGACCAGATTTAACAAAGGAAAAACAAATACACAGTAAAATGATGTTTCATATCTGTTCCTTCTGCATGCTAGAGTTATATTTATCAATGTCGTCTCTGTTGATTCTCAGACACTCTAATACTAGGTTGACCTATAAAGTAAAGACAGGCCTGTTTTCATTTGAGGAGCCAGGCTCATGGGTTTTTTCAATCATCATGCATCTTACACACAGTATCTCTCAGGAGGTAATGCTATAACAATGACATGGGAAGAACAGGGTTAAAAAACTGGAGTGATCAGGTAGGATAAACACACTGCAAATACACTTAATTCCCACCAAACATGAGTAGATTTCAGTTTCTGTTAAATGAGACTGGGAAGAAAAAGAGAATCTAGACAGATTGCGGTTCTGTTGTATCATCACAAGGCCATTTCAAATATAAAATGGAAGGATTCTCTGAGGAAAAAGAATCATTTCCTTTTGCTATGAAAAACATAGTCCCCTGCACATTGTTCTCAGGATATTTCCCACCACACCCTCACCAGTCCAAACCACTGAAACACGTCAGCATTTGAGAAAGGTCAGCTCCCCTGGACGTGAGAAGAGCCTCCTTGCAAAGGGCCCTCTACTCGCTCAAGTTCACTCTCAGTACCGTCTTCCTCCATCCATGCAGCACAGTCCTACCGCTGACAGACAGGGCTGCGCCACCCTTGGGGGCAGCTCCTGGCTATAGATTATGTAGGAGCTAAAAACTGGGTGAAAGAATATTAAAAAATTAACCATCCCTTAATTCTGCTCCAGGGATAGAAGGTGGACACCCCTGATGGAAAAAGAAGCTTTTCTGTGAAAATTATTCCTGTTGCAGGAAATATTCGTTCAATTTTACTCTTTTAATTACATAAAAAAAGCTGAAATGATATCTTCCTAGGTGACTAGGATGAATTCAGAATTCCTATTTACCACTTATATCTCTGCACATGAAAATTATTTGGAAGCAACTATCAAACTCTGCATTCATTCAAATCTTTTGTTGCAGAGTTTTCAAAGGAGATGCTACAATTCAGTTATTTCAGCGTCTTTGCTTATGAAGAGCCATTCTGGTTAGAGGAAAAGAATAAACACTTGCCGACTAAAAATGATGCACTTAGTACCAGTCTCTATGGGAGATACAAAAGCAAAAGAGGGCCTCCCCTAAGGGAGCCTACAGAAAGGATGGAGAGAGGAAATGGAAGCAGGCATTGCTGACGCCCAGGCCTGGCCTGAGGGCCTAATCAGTCAGTGTGTTCCCTCCTCCCATCACCAGTGACTGGTTTAAAGCCAGACACAGACCAAGTCAGGCCAAACTGGAGCCCACCTGGGACGCCGGCTGTGGGGACTCCACCTGGGGTGCCGGCCAGAGGCCCGGACACGCATGCACTCAGCAAACCTCTGCTCCAGATGGACCCTATCAGGCCCCCTTGTAGACGGCAGATGTAAGCCTCACAGGAAAACAAAAGCAAAGGAAGGGAAGAGACAGACAGCGGAGCATCTGGATTCAACCACGCCTAAGTCAGACCCACCCCGGACTTGTTAGTTATCTGAGTCAATGAACCTCTTTTTAGTTTAAGGCAGTTTGAGCTGGGGTTTCTGCCTCTTGCAAACAAGAGTTCTAATTAGCTCCCCACCCCACCCGCGAGCCTAACAGTCGTAACCGGAGTAAAGCCTCACTTCCATGTACTGGTGCCTTGCCTGCTCCCAATTATGGTCCTAGCCCTAAGCCTTGTAGCCCATTCCTCACGCCTTCCTAGCATTTCTATACCCAATTTTGAGTGACACTCCAACTCTGAGACTGGTCCCTAAAATGTGGGCATAACCTACCCTCCAACTCCAACTTGGACCCGTCTTTTTTCCTTTGGGGAGAAAGAAAACCTACGCAGTACGCACATCCCCACATAAACACGTGCAAACCACCACAAGAATCATAGATGTGGAGGTGGAGATACACTGCCAGGGCACCTCCTCCTACCTCCTATCCAATGCAGAAATGTTGTCTTCTCGTCCCTGGCCGAGAAGCAACCAGCCTCTGATTAAATACTTCCAGAGACAGGAAGCTCACTACCTCAACCACCAAGTGTTTCATCGATGGACAGCTTCCATATCTGAGAAGTGACATTTTTATACCAAAATAAACATATCTCTCCCTGAAAGTTCCACTGCTTTATGCTACTTCTGCTAAATAGAGCAACAAAGGGTAAGTTTCCTTTCTTCTCTACTTGTCAGTGCTTCAAATATTTGAAGACAATTAACATGTCTCCTTTTGTGTGTATTTTTCCACAGTTCTTTCAGCTATTTCTTAAAATACATGACTGCCAGATCCTTTAACATCCTGATTTCCCTTGTCTAGGCACAGCCTAGTCTGTCAACATCCTTTTTAAAAAGATTATCCCTCCCACCCACCCCACCAGTGAATGACCCTTACAGGCATCTGAAAGGCCCAGAAAACTGTGAGCCGGTCACTTCCAAAGGGCTGAACATCTCATTTATGACAACAAATCTTAAGATTTCATTGGCTGTTTTTCCCTTAGCAAACACACCACATGCTTGATTGACAATTTTAGTACAATTCCTGACACAACCAGAAAGTTTGTGGCATTGAAGCTCCTGGTGATGAAAAACCTCCAGAATTTTTTCGCAAGAACATGCTGCAATGAGAATCTTTCCCTTCCTTTCCTACTTTGGGTAAGGGGTAGTCTGGTCTTTGTCTGTTTTTTTAGCCTAAGCTCCAAGACAGGACCAGCTGGTTTGTCCGTCACTGTAGAGCCACCAGAACAGGGTCTAGCACGTGGTGGGGGTTCAATAAAGGCTATGAACTAAACAAATTGAAATTCAGGAAATTCGATCCATTGCTGTTTACTTAATTTTTTAAATATCCTTGAGATTCAGTTAGTTGAGGTCATTTGCAGTCTAAACTCAGCATTCATTATACTTCTTAATTCACGTTCCCTCTAAATTTAATAAGTCTGCCTTGTTTAGCATTACCTAAGACACTGATGGAAACACCGGACAGGCTGGAGCCAAGGTTGGAGGCCTACATTTTAGTACTCAGCAAAAGACACTGGTTGAGGTGACACTGAGCCATTATCCAGACTCTAACACAGTAACTCCGGTTAGATTTTACCATCTCACTTCTAGGGGCTTTTTAAAATGCTTTGTTGAAATCAAAACACAGTATCTAGTAGGCTGAATATTATGAAATTGCTGTTTTTCTAGATTAAAAATTTCCAATATCAGCAATTTCATGTGGCTGAACCTAACTGAAAGCACCCCCATATAGCTAGCCAATGTTTTGTTTATTAAGCTACCAGGACTTTCCTTAGAGAATCTACACTGGTTCTATTCTGCTGTGCCCAGAATCTACTATCTTCTACCTCTGAAATCAAGATGTCTGCCCAAGTCTTCTCCAACTAACAGCTCTCCTATTCAGGTCCCTTCTTCACTTAGGATGCCATTTGCTTGAACCTAGAGACCAAAACCCATTCAATGTGACTGAGTGTTGGTCTCCTACCAATGCCTCTGTGTATCTTGGGCTCTCCTTGCACTTAAAGTATGTTTGACCATTTATGGTCCAAAGACTATTCTCCTTACAGAGCCCTTACATACATAAGACTTCCTCAAAATAAATCCCTATTCCTCGTGGAGCTAGATAAGTAGCATTTTACAGCGCCTCAATAATTGTAAATATTAAGGTATTTCTACGAGTAAATACCAAGGTGATAATTTGCACTATTATGCAATGCCTCCTCTATCCCAAAAGCATCAAATGACCACAGTGCTACTAAGTCAAAAAAAAAAATTCCGTAAGATAAGATTGCATGTGACCTTTCAACTATAAACATGAATTTTAAAGTCAGTGAAAAATATCATTGAGATAGTTTCAAAGCTGTTGAACATGAATTCAAAATGAAGGCACCAACACATGGAATAATTTGAAAGTTATACCAAACATTACGGGCAGAGATTATATAGACATTTACCTGGAAAAGATTAGGAGAAAAATTAAGTATAGAAAATTGTCTCTGTCTGGTTACCGTTTTCAAAAACAAGAGAAGCTGTAACTAAAGATATATATCATAATATTCTAATTGACCTGGTTCTTAAAAATATAAATGGGTTTCTAAAGTCTGACATCCTGCGCACAGTATGTCATAGAATTTGTTGTCCTAGTTTTGTTTTTTGTTTATTTCTGATTTTGCAATTAGTGATAATGGTCAGAGGTGGAGAGTGAAGGAACAAAATTCCGGTAATGCAACATCACCAACCTGTTTGCTCTTTTTAAATACATGGAGACAGTCTTAAAAAGCAAGCCAGACCTAAGCTTTAATCAGATGAAATATGTAATAAGTATTAATATCTATTATTAAATTAAGAGAAAAGGATAGGGCGAACATATAGTTTTAAAATTATCTGAACCTAGAAACAGGATTATTCTTAAAAGAGTCCTTGGGCAAATGAACCTCAGCAACAAAGATTTTAAATAAGTTATTAAATAAATAAGTTATTCTCTCTAATGGGCAGCCCAATCTGAACCGTGAAAGCTTCTAGCACATAATTCAAAGGTCGCTCTTCCTCCCAGGAAAGTAGTGCTGCGCCCTCTGTACTCGCCGAAGCAGGCTTCTGGACAGCACCTGCATGGGCTGCTACTGTCAATCACAACCTCGTCAGTCTTCTAGTTTGTGGTTTCTCCAAACTCTGCGCTTCCCGCCTGCTTTGAGCCACGCCCCTGCCCATTAGCAGGAACAGCGCATATTCAGAAAGGGAAGGATAACCCTCAAGCTATCTAGGTGTAATTTGTAGGACGAGTAAAAGAGACAAGGAGGTGGACAACTGAATCTACACAGTTTTCAACTGAGCTTAGTAATCAAATGTGCATTTGAGTTCTTCCCTAACTTGGCAACATTTTGGAGCCTCTTGCTCACCTTGGCCAGCTTTTCTGTTTAAAATGTCTAGGCTCACTACTGCTCTGTCTTTTCAGATAGCCAGGAGGCACTTGCTTGGTCTACTACACTAAGTTACTTTCAAAGGCAACTCTGTGAAAAAGATTTGCAACTAGAGCAAAGGTGACAAGTTGACCTTTGCCAGCTGCAAAGACCTTTATCATAATAACCAGCTGCTTTCTGGTCTGTAAGAGAACAATTCTCTCGGCTTTCATGTATTGTTTCTAATATCAGCTTTGGGTCATTATAAATATTATTCCACAAGTCTGCAAAGAGCCAGGGCCTGAGTGATGATGCCCTTGAAACGGCCCAGACCTTAATTTCAGCTGGAAAGTCAGGCAAATGTTTTCTCCTGTACCATATCTTTTGGAAGAAATGTTCACCATGCTATCTGATAAATTAACCAATGAAACTGACTTTTAGATAAAGATATGTTAATCCTTGTATATTTCCCAGCTATTTCAATGTGTGATGGAATTTGTCTCAAAAGAGACCACAAGATTATACTGTAAATATTCCTCTAAGTTTTCCCCAAAGGACCTGTGGCCATTTACTAAAGCATCTGTACAATGGAAAAAAGAAAATACCTAAATCTTTCAGAGATTACAAAACACTGGCACTGGATTGACATTTATTTCTAGAAACCAAAAATACCCCTGTGAGCTCTGTGGGGCTCACAATGGTCAGGTGATAGATGGAGTTTTACATCAATTTCAAATTACAGTGGGTCCAGCTGGTCTAGGGCCCTACTTCCTTATTCCACAGTTTCTGAATGTATAATTGGAATAGATCACCTGGCGATGGGAAGACTCTCTATAGGTTGAAGGCTATTGGGACTTCCCTCCCCACCAAGCTAGTAAACCTGGGAGAATTTCAGAGAATAATGCCACCATCAAAATCTTGAAAGACGCAAGGATGGTGACAGCTACCCTGTGCCCATTTAACTCACCAATTTGACCTGTACAGAAACCAGACGGATTCTGGAGAATGACTGTGGATTCTCACAGCCTTAATCATGTGGTGACTACAATTGCAGCTACGGACCCAGATGTCCTGCAGCACCTTTACTAGAGCAAATAAACACGGCCTCTGGCACGTGGTATAAAACTAATGCCTTTCTCTCCAGAGTAATTTGCAAGGGCCACCAGAAGCAGGCTGTTTTTACCTCACAGGGAAGACAGCATACCTTCACGGTCTTGCTTCAGGGGTCTATCAATTTTCCTGTTCTCTGCCGTAATATAATTTACAGAGATCCTGATTGTCTTGACATTCCACTAACTTCACTCTGGTCCACTACATTGACAAGATTATTCTGACAGGATCTAATAAGCAGGAAGGAGCAAGTACTGAATGTCTTAGCAAGACATATGGAAGATAAACTCCACAAAATTTCAGCCCCCAGCCCCAACCTCAGTGAAGCTTCCGGGGGTTTAATGGTCCAGAGCAAGCTGAGATATTTCCTCCAAAGTTAAAGATAAGTTCCTTCACTTTGTACCACCACCACCAAATAAAAGGCACGGTGCTTGGGAAGCCTTTTGGAATTCTGGAGGCAACATATACCCCACTTTAGTGGATGGCTTCAACTGTTCCAGAGAGTCACACATGAGTCTACCAACTCCAAATGGGGACCAGAGCAAGAGACGGCTTTGCAGTACGTCCAGGCTGCAGTACGAGCCTCTCTACCACTTGAGCTTTATTGTCCAACAGATTCAATGACACTTGATATCCCTGTGGCAAATAGGGATGTTGTACACACTCTGGCAAGTACCCACAGGAGACTCATAATGCAGACCACTAGGATTATGGAGAAAATTTATCTCTTCTGTAGAGAATTATTTTCCTTTTGAGAAACAGTTTCTAGTTTGCTACTGGGCCTTGATAGAGACTGAAGTCCTAACCACGGGACATCAGGTGACCACGAGGCTTGAGCTCCCCACCATGAACTGAATGCTATCTAGCCACAGGCCAGGTGTATGCAGTAGCAGTCTATCATAAAATGGAAATGAAGACTAAGATCAAGCAAGTGGAAGGTAGGAGAAAGTCGTGTTGGGAAAGGCAGTCTCACACATGGAGTCTGTCGAACCCCGACTCAGCCACATAAGAATGGGCCCCGTGTCTGGAGCATGTCCTCCCCAGGAGATACAGAGCCCACACAGCCTGTGCCAGGCTCAGCGCCTCGTGTGGTAATATCTTTGCCTGTTTCGGGCTCAACGTATGCTCCCCTCTTCTGCTTAAGCATGTGCGTCAGTGGCCCTCAGACATGGCCCCAGATTTCAATATTTCAGACTCCAAAGGAGCAGAGAAGAGGTTTTTCTGCCGCAGCATGATAGGAGTACATATAGGCCAATTGCCCTGTGTCAGCTGCCGGGGGCATCCACTAGCCACAAGGGACCAGCGCACACTACTGGAGCTGATCTCACTCCGTCTCTTCTCTAGTAGGAAATGCATTGTTCCATCCAGTGCTTGACTGTGTTGTGTTTTCCTTGGTGACTCTGATATCAAGGTGCAGTGGTCAGAAGCGTTTGACTTCTATTCTGGTGGCTGGCATTGTGATGATCTTTGCTATCATCCATGTAGTTGGAGTCCCCCCCGGCATTGATTAATGGTGCAGTGTTCTACTCAACAAGTTACATTGGGCAGGTCACTCAGACTTCAACACATCTCCAGCTGCATTGCCTCCTCTCTCTCAATCCATGCCTATGCTTTCCTTATGACCGATGACTGAGGAAGATATTTGTGTTCCATGCGAATCCCCATAATTATCCACAGCAGGGGAAATTCTTAGTAATCAGATGGACAAAAGGAGGCACTCTGTGGACGTCAGTCAGTCTCTTTCCTCAGTCACTCCAATGCTTTCTTACTGGGCCCATGACCAAAGTGGCTACAGAGGCTATGTATGGGCTCAATGACAGGGACTTTCCCTAGAAATGACCTGGCTAAGTATGATTAATCTGTCGATAGTTGAGATCAGCACTGAGCTGATATGGCACCATTTCCCAAGAGCATAGGCCACAACCAGCTGGCAGGTTGATTACATGGGACTCCATCCAACATGGATGGGGCACAGATTTATCCTCACTGCTATAGACATATATTCTGGATAAGGATTTGCCTCCCTGCTGACAGAGAAGGTAGAAGTTGAGCATAAACATCCACAGACCCACAGAATGTTTTATCCATCATCACGGTATTTTCCATAGCATTGCTTCCAATCAATGAACTCATTTCACAGAGAAGTAAGTGTAGCAATGGGCTTATACCCATGAAATACACTGGCAAGTTGATAGGTAGAATGACTTACTGAAGATGCACTTATGACACCAGTTAGGACCCTGCACCCTGAAAGAGGCTTCTGTCTTATAGGATGCAGTATATGCTTTGAATCACAGGCCCTTATATGGTGCTGTCTCCCCAGTAGCCAGAATACGTAGCTTCAGGAGTCAAGAAGTAGACGTGGGAGTGGCTCCTCTTATTATTAAACGTAATAAATCACTCCCAGAATTCTTGCTTCCTGTCCTGGCAAGCTTGAGCTCAGGTGGTTTGGAGGTCTTAGTTCCCAAGGGGATGATTCGATCTGGGTGGGGGCGGGGGGGCCAACAATGGTTCCACTGAACTGGAAGATGAGATTGCAACTTTTCAATGGTTCCACTGAATTGGAAGACGATATTGACCATTTTTGGCCTATGCCACCAAACCCACAAGCAGAAAAAAAAAAAAAAAGATTACTCTTTTGGCTAGAGTAATTGATCTCAATTACCAAGGAGAAATTTGGCTGTTGCTACAAATGGGGGCGAGGAGAACCATTTCTCGAACACAGGAGATTCTTTGGGCTGTCTTTCAGTACTTCCAAGAACAATAGTAAAGGTTAACGGAAAAGTTAAAGCAACAAAAAAAAATTTGGGGACAATTGAGGACTCAGACCCTTCAGGAAGGTTTGGCCTACTCCATTGGATAAAGAACCCCAACCAGCTGAGGTTCCCACAGGAAGGCAGGGACATACAATAAGGGTAGCGGAAAAAAGAAGCCGTTGATACCAGTTTAAGCCTCATGACCAATGAGAGAAACAAGATCTGCACTAGCTTAGCATATTTTCCCTTCACATTGCTATACGTACGTGTTTATTTGTAAATGCTAACAATTTTCTTCTACTTCCTTCTCATCTTTATTTTATAAACAAGCTGTCGGAGGCTAACTTTACAACTTACTTTGTAAGTAACAAAATATTCTGTTTTTTAACGGAATTTAATTTGACAGAATTTAATGAGTAATATATCCAGTGATCAATAGAATGACTGCTTGGGCTGTGTGTCTCCTCATTTTGGGAAGTGGATGAGAACTTTTTCACTTCTAAGAACAATAGCTGTATCTCATTAGGGAGAAATACAGAGTTGTTTCATTGTGGTACAGAAGTTCAAAGGTGTGTATATGGAAGCTGAGTAGCCAAAGGGCTGGACTGCAGCAATTATCAAGGTACTGCTCCTGAGCTCGAATGCACCCTTTAATGCCTCCTCTGTGGTACTGAGATCTGTGGATATTTCTCCTTTGTCAGCTGGCATGATAGGCTTCATCGCTTGATGGTGCTGGAGGTACACTGGAGGAGGAAGGGGTTTCTCTTTTGGTTCTGGTGTGTTCCTCTTGTGAGAGCCCTGCAGCACACATGGCCTCACCAGCACTCACCCCTGTAGCAGGAGCAGCTTCTCCAGCACCTGGCTCCTGTAGCACACAGCATCCAACCGTCCCCAATGGCCAGCAGCTTCCCCCAGGACCCCATCGGGCAGCTTCACAGTGGAGTGCCACCGGCAAGGCATCGCCACATGAATGGCTTCCCCCAGCCTCTTCCAGGGGGGCCTTGAGGCAAGTCCCAAGGTATGGCACCTTCCTGTAGTGCTTCCCCCATGCCCCAGAGGACAGATATCCAGCAAATTCTGCCAGCAAAGCACCTCAACGACTTCTCCAGCCTCCACTTAGCCATGGCCAACCCTCTCCAGTGAAGCCTGTATCTCAGCCCTGGAGGAAGAGGGGGCCTTCCCCAGGTGTTCCATCTCAGTCCTCGATGTAGTGATTGTCCCTTAGATTTACCACCCCCATATTCTTCAGAGTTCTACTTACTACTTACTAGCCAATTAGTCATTACTCCAATCCCCTGCTATGGTTAATAATTCTTCATATTAAATTTGTCTTGCTCAAATTACTGCGAGGTTTCTGACTCCTGGTTGGACCCTGCCTGATCCAGCTGGGCACAAACACATGCCATACATTTTGGAGAAAATGTTCATCATACTTGTTAGTATAGTACAGAATAAAGTACAAAACCTATTTTCAGATAAAAATATGCTAATCAGGGCTGGCTCAGTAGCATAGTGGTTAAGTTTGCATGCTCCACTTCAGCGGCCCAGGGTTCGCCAGTTCGGATCCCGGGCATGGACCTACACACTGCTCATCAAGCCGTGCTGTGGTGGTGTCCCATATACAAAATAGAGGAAGACTGGCACAGATGTTAGCTCATGGACAATCTTCCTCAAGCAAAAAGAGGAAGACTGGCAATGGACATTAGCTCAGGGCCAATCTTCCTCACCAGAAAAAAAAAAGTGCTAATCCTTACATATTTCCAAACTATTTGATTCTGCTCAAAGGAATTCAGTATTATAACATTTAATCATACTTTTAAACTATATTTTTTAAAATATGCTACTTTTAAGTGATTCGAAAGCTATAAATTGAGAACTAAAGGGCTGTCTTTGATATTTCTGTTCTCATCCCCAGTCATTTCTCTTTATTAAGGGTAAAATGCTACTCTTCTTTAATCTCTAACTACCGAGCCCTTTTTTCTTTAAAAGGCTTTGTCCCTTGTCTGTACAGTGAATTTATGAAACTTAATTAGGGAAGGAAAAAAAGTGTTCCTTTACCATATCTAGAGTTTATTATAGGAACTACCAGGAAATAATATTAGCCATATTGTGCATTTTACTGATTCTTTATGCATTTTTAGTAGATCTTCAAGACTTTCTCAATTAATCCTAAAGTTATCAGTTAACAGGCTTGTGACCTCTAACCCCCAAAATATTGAGTACCTATCATGAACAAATGAGACAGTTCAGAAGTCAGAGTTACCACTTTCTTTTTTGTTAATGCATTACCACAAGTTTTATAATTTTATATTACAATCCATTACACTAAACCTTGTCATAAAGATGGCCTCACAGCCCAAAGGCCAATTAGCTCCTCATACAATTTTGCTTCTTGTCACTTTCAGAGACTTCATTGCCCTCTGAAAGAAATCAACCGGCATGCAGTAAATTGGTGTGTTTACCAGTAGGTTGTTTTCTAATTATTTAATTCTTTGCATTTTTTTAAATAACTTAATAACATGATTTTGATGCTTGTCTATTGTGAATTTTCATATTAAAATAAATTTTAAACGCTGTGAAGCAGTTATCTCAAAACACAACTCTGCAAGTATCTGTGTTGTCCTCGTCACCCAGCTCACCTTCACACCTTCACAGCGCCCAGCGCAGCCCGTGCACAAAGCTGGTTCTCCTAAGTGCTGGGCAGATTAACCTACACGGTGTGCTCATTTGGTGAGGGAAAAAAAGCTGTTTTCAGCAGCCTGGGGTTTCTTCCTTGTTCTCAACAATAAAAGATAAATGTGTTTATTTCTAGGTGGACTATGCTATTGCCAGATCGACTGGCTGTTTAGTTCTAAGAAAAGAAAGGCTTTGTTCCTTAGGTTTTTTCAACTGACATAACTTCTATTTTTGCAAAACCACAAGACCGTTGGGGTTTTTCTGGTGGCTTTCTCTTATTTAATTCAGGAACCATGGGCAATAGAATTTTTACTTCGTTAACATTTGGGATTCTAAATAAAACCTGGATGTGGGTGAACAACACCCCAAAGTGGCATGTGAAGGGCAACGAGACCCTCCTTACTGGAACCTTCTCTTACATAATCCTCCCGGACTCCAGAAAATCACCCCACCGGTTACTGCTTTGGGCTCAGTCCCTGAGGGCCCTCATGAAAAGGCAAGAGCTTAATCTGAGAGAAACAACACATCGGGGGGGGAACTTCTTTATAACTTTGTCCTTATAACCTTTTAAATTCCTTCTGAATGTGCTTTGAAAACAGACATGCTGGTGAAGCTTGGATTTGTTAACAGGAAGAGATGTGGCTCCTCTAACAGAAAGCCGTCTGTGAGTTTGAGCTTCAGTGAGGTGGTTAATAAGCACATTTAACCACTGTGCTTAAATTATCTGCAGATTTCAAGGAGCACCTGGCAAGGTGGAAGGGAGAAGGAGGTGATCCCTCAGATGCCAAAAGATTAGAAAATTATCCTGCTGATTGGGAAAAACAGTACCTGGGAAAGATAGAGACAAGGAAGCCAACGCTGCTATGTCACCTGTCCTTCTGGCTTCTGTCGGAAGCAGAAAGAAAACTCTAAAGGGAACCAAGTGAGAATTATGAGATAACAGCTTCAGTATCAGGCTGTATAAAAATACAGTTATTGAAACCATTCACTAAGTTGAAACAGCCATCAGTGCTACAATTTGGAAGCCCAAGGAATTTTGGAGCCACGCTGGTCTAAAAAACCACGGCCAGGAAGAGCATCTGTATCAGGAGTGGGTTCAAGGAGCAGCTGTAACCCCAAGACTAGGGTTTTCAAACCAGAGTTATATTAAACAGATTGATAAGTATTAAGCAAAAGCAAGGAAAAGAGATTACTAAGAGTTCTAAATTGGATCTACGTGTCTGATTCTTTAACCCCTGTGCCACTTGTCAAGTCTGCTGCTTGTTAACAGGGCCAAATCACAGAAGGGCTGAAAAGCCCTTGCGTGTGCCCCTCCATCCTCCACCCTGACCTGGCTGAGTGTCGTCACGTGGTATCTAACCCCGTCTGAGCGCTCTGTGAGGCCGATCATCCAATCTCTGGATCCCCTGTTGTCAGAAAAACCTATCCCCCCACATTAATTGGTCCAAATTCCTCTAAAGCATGTGGAAGCCCAACCATTTCCATGAGAAAATTATTTGAAATATTTGAAAATAGTATGCCCCCTGAGCCTTATGTTTTCCAATCTAAATATCCAAAGTTCCTCCTGTCATTACACATATAAAATGGTTTCTGGACTTTGGTCCTTTTCGTTATTCACCCCTGAGTGAGTTCCACTCTGTCTAATTCTTTCAGAGTGTGGCACCAGAATGCTCGTTCCAGGCGTCCTGTCTTCAGTACATTGCAGCAGAAAACAATAAGCTTCCTCCTTCTGCATACTATTCTCCTAAAAACGCAGGCCAGAGTTTAGGGTAGGTACACACACACTGTTTCCTGACTCACTGCAGAGAGGCCACCTCTCCCTCATTCTGTGCCGTGCGCTTGGCTTTCCACAGCCCAGAGTGGGACCTGTCACTCATCGCTGTTAGACACAGACCTTCCTTCCAGCCTCCCAAGACCTCCCGTATTCATGTTCTGTCACCCTGCAGATCTGCTGGCCTCCCCTATTCACGTTCTGTCACCTGCAGATCTGCTGGCCTCCCCTATTCACGTTCTGTCACCCTGCAGGTCTGCTGGCCTCCAGACATTCACTGCTGGCAAACAGGAGAGTGACGTCTCGTTCTTAATACCCCTCACCCAGTCAAGGATCTCGTTCTTCACACCCCCCCCCCCCCAGTCAGGGAGCAGGCGTGAGACGCAGGCCCTCCACGTGTGCTGACAACGTCAGGCTGGGTGCCTCGCCTGGTTCCCCGCGTCCTGTGAGAAGAGTGCTGTATTCTAAAGCTCCTCAATACAATGCCACCACACCCTCCCCACCCTGTAGGTCGTTACCCCAGATGCCATTCTGCCCTCTCTGGATGACTGCCTCCTAACCCGGAGACCAGCTGGCCACCTACTTCACCCAGCAATACGCTTCCTGCCCTGACGCTTCACAGATTTTTACTGACTTCCACATGCAAGTTCAGAGCATGGGGCATGGAGAGTCAAACCTTTATGAAATACTAAAATGACAACTTTAACAAAATGAGGGAGAGAGAAAACAATAAAGAGGCTGTGGCATGAAGAAAGAGAAAAGAGATTATGCCCCTCTTCTTCTAGAAATTTCCCTGTTATCATTAAGGTCCAACTTAACTGCTCCCATCTTTTGAAGCCTACCCAAAAGCATCCCCACCACAATTAATTGATTTCTCCTCCAAGTTTCCATAGCATTTTGAGTATGATTCCTAAAAGCAATTTTTGTTTTATGTCAGGGGTATAGTAAATATTTTAAGGTTTGCAGGCCATATAGTCTCTGTTGTAACTATTCAATTCTTCTATTTTAGCATGAAAACAGCCATAGACAATATATAAATCAATAGGCACGACTGTGTTCCAATAAAACTTTATTTTAAAAACAGGTGGCAAACTAGATTTGGTTCATGGACCAAATTTGGTTCATAGTTTGCCAACCCCAGTTTGATATCATCAATATTTATTTATGTATTATCTCTCACTCAGCCTGTGAATTCTTCAACAGCCTATCACATCCATATTTGAATCCTCTGTGACTCACACATGCCAAGTGCTATGGTCTGAAGGTTTGTGTCCCCCCAGAACTCATGTGTTGAGGCCTAACCCCAGTATGAGGTCTGAGGAGGTGGGACTTTGGGGAGCTGATTAGGTCACGAGGGTGGAGCCCTCACAGATGGGATTAGTGCCCTTATAAAGGAGACTCCAGAGAGCTCTCTCTCCTCTTCCACCATGTGAGGACACAGCGAGAAGATGGCCATCTATGCACCAGGAAGCAGGCTCTCGCCTGATACCGGCCTGCCAGAGCCTCGAGCTCAGACTTCCAGCCTCCAGACTGTGAGAAATGAGTTTCTGTTGTTTATAAGCCACTCAGTCTATGGCATTTTTGTTATAGCAGCCCAAACAGACTAAGACATTGAGGGATCAAGAAATGTTTGCAGAATATATGGCTGGCCTGGTGGCACAGCGGTTAAGTGCACACATTCTGTTTTCGCAGCCCAGGGTTCGCCAGTTCGGATCCTGGGTGTGGACATGGCACCGCTTGGCAAACCATGCTGTGGCAGGCGTCCCACATATGAAGTAGAGGAAGATGGGCACGGATGTTAGCTTAGGGCCAGTCTTCCTCAAAAAAGAACAAGAAATCATCAGGAGTGGATGAGTATGTTTCAGAAAACAATCTGGTGCACTTTTTTCCCAACTGACAGGTGTACCCGCCAGGTGTTTGTTCTGCTCCGGCCTCCCCATTAACAAGGAAATCACCAAACGCCACGACGTTTCTTTTCATTCCAGGCCAGTGACAGGTGGCTGGGACACGCTTGGGACTCTTCCTTGCTGACATAGGCTCTTCCACCAGATGTCAAGCTCCCCTCTGTGGGCGACCATCACACCCATCAGGAGTCTCCTGTCTCTGTCTCCTCTGTCACAGCCTCTGCTTTCCAGACTCATGGTGCTGGTTTGGATCCCTCCCACCTCAGCATAACCACCTTCTCCCTCGGGGCCGGCCCGGTGGCGCAGCGGCTAAGTTCGCACGTTCCACTTCAGCAGCCTGGGGTTTGCCAGTTCAGATCCTGGGTGCGGACATGGCACCACCTGGCACGCCATGCTGCGGGGGGTGTCCCACATATAAAGTAGAGGAAGATGGGCATGGATGCTAGCTCAGGGCCAGTCTTCCTCAGCATAAAGAAGAGGATTGGCAGCAGTTAGCTCAGGGCTAGTCTTCCAAAAAAAAAAAAAACCACCTTCTCCCTGCTTTTCCTCCTCTCTGATAAGTCCAAGTACAGCACTACCCTCCCAACCTCTTCACTTTGACCTCAAGTTTTGATCTCAGCTCAGAGCATGCTCTCGCTACAGTAGGGTTCATGCCAGGCAGGAAGATAAACACTCCTTCTGATCCTGTCAGCCCCTCTTCCTCTCAATGGAGTCTGATCTCTTTTCTGGGTTTTCACTCCTGTGGGGTCTCCTTGGTTAGTGGTGGCAGGTGCTCACCCCCTGCACCAGCCCTGACAGGCTCTGAGAGCTGCTACCCTGCTCTGTCTCTCACAAGCCTATCATGCTTCCTTCCCCTTCTAACCTTGACTCCCCTTCCCCACCACAGATCAGCTTGTGCCCTTGCTCCAGGCCACTGCCCAAGTCTAAGCCTAGCTTTCTGGATTCCATCTTAGTGCCTGTCTTCTACCTACCTGAGCCTAGGCAGAGCCCCAAAAGGAAGACTTTCTCCCCCTCACGACTATAGCCTTTGCTCAACTCCTGCCACTTCCATGTCTAAGCCAAGTCCCTTTTCTCCAGCTCTCTGCTTTTGGTTGACACTCATCCTCACTCAGCAGGAGAATTCCTCTGCCTCAGCTCAGACCCCAACTGAAATTTCATTGAGAGCTATGCAGAAATGTGTTGGAGCAGCACACAAGAGAGTGACAGAGCCTCAGTCTAGCTCATTCCTGGTCATCACCCACCCCCAAACAGGCTTATCTGATTCAAGGAACTTGAATTAATAAGGAGAATATTTTAGATATGCATAGCACTTATCACTACAACATATATATCATACATTTATATATAAACACATATATTTAACATATTTACCTTGCTTATTGTCTATCTCCCTTCTTAGAATGGAAATTTCATGAAAGCACAGATTTTTGTTTCTTTTATTCACTGCTGCTTCCCAAGTGTCAAGAAGAGGGCCTAATACACAGTAGGTACTCAATAAATCTTTGGTGTATAAATGAATGAATGAATAAATATTCACAGTCCCAATCAGAAATCCTCTTTTTTCTGTGGGTTCACAGGCTCAATTTATATATTCTTTGTTTCATGTAAGAGAAATCATTTTTGGTTTAGTCAAACAAAGGGGATTTATTGGGATGCTATCACGGAGCTCCCAAAATTGTCAAAGTAGGAGAAACAGACTTAGAAAACAACTGTCACTCGGATGGCCAGAAAATGGGAGTGACCAGAACATTCTGATCAGACTGGAAATGAGGGACTTCAAACTCTTGCGGTGTTTGACCCTATACTCAAGAGTCAAATTTCAGAAAGGGGCTATGTCAGATCAAAGGTTAGCCCCTTGGCAAGGGGAGGATGGCATCAGACTATAGACAATGGGCAAGAAATTCGTTAGGAAGGAGAAATTCATTCTGAGGAACTAAATACAAAACTCTCCAATCAAAGAGTGAGGCGATTAACTTGGGTTTAGCAACTCCCACACCCTCACCAATTCATAGACTGCCTGAAGAAAATTTTCATGTATTTTCTTCCACTACTGCATGCTTAGATAAGCAAAACCAAATTGCATTAGAAACTTATTTAAAACAGTGTAGAATGATATTTTAAATACAGTTTCAATGAACTCTGCAGGCTAAGCAAAAAATCTTTCTCCTGAGGACAAATTAGGCACCCCAAAGTGACACTTGCAAATAAATACCATCGGCCATAACTCCCTGTGCTACGGTTCACTCACAGCAATTCACTCTATAAGTGCCACAGAAGCTAAAAGCAACTGTCTAATTTTAAAAAATAAAAGAAATATCCAAAGAGATCCATATAATATAATGGCTACCTGGTGACTGAGTAAAGATTTTTAGTGGTTCAATGACAACCTGTACTTTCATTTATGCCTCTAACGGTTGTCGTCCAAAGATATTAAGTGTGTCCAAATATCCTTCAAAACAGGCCTTAACTCACCATTAAGAGGATACAAGGCCCTATTAGGCTGACACGCAGAATTCCCCATTGGTTCATCCCCGAGTTGTGCTCAACAGCAAAAAAGGAGTGGCTACACAGAAGACACTGTGCTGCATGGTTAATCGCCAGATGGACCACCAATAAGTCAGCTAGACCCCATTAGCAAGTAATGGCACTCAGTTCATTGTTAACTCAGATACTCCCGGCAAACCCAGGGAGCTCATTAAAAGTAACTATGGTAATAATTCCCATTTATGTAAGTCAAATAAAATTAGCATTTAATCCTGGAATTGTATCCTGTAGAAATAATCATTATGATAAATTACTTAAGTATTCCTCAGCACAGATTCCAGGATTCTGCAATCTTGGGCTCACTATTCCAGCTTGGCTATCGATACACCCTGCAGATTGTTGTCTCTGAGTTCCCATGTTGCTGTGGCTAAAAGAGGGAAGCCCAAAATATTCCATAAGTAACATGTGAGTCCAGATTTAATCACTATTGTCTATAATAACAAAACAGTCTGTCTCTTCTGATAATCTCTACACACATACTTGATTCTCCAGATTTCACCAAGAATGGCACAAGAGGGAAACAAAGTGTCACGGAGTGTTCAGAAGGGAATCCACGGGCTCACTGCTAAGTGCTGGAAGTGGAAGGTGGTATTCTCCCTTATCTTGCAGTTTTTCCTCCAAGAAAGTACTCCTATATTTTGCTCTTATTTTTTCCTCCTACCAGGTGGAAGACATGATGAGATATGGTCTCTCCCTGGAGACTGACATATCCAAAATCAAGCTGAGCACTCGCTATGACCCTGGTCAAAAACACAGTAAAAAGAATGCTTGTGTCTCTACAGCTCTTCTGCTTCCCACACATTACCAGGACTTGATCTCAAGCAAAGAACTTCAGCGTCAACACTTGGAAACATCTCACGTCCCTCCCAGGACTGTTGTGAGGAAGAAATGAGGTGACACACGCAACGGCACTCTGTAGAACGGTAACACATCACATGCACGCTGGACGTGTGTAGGATATTATTACTAATACAATTTAGGAATAACAATAATATGCACTTAACTCTCCATAAAGATAGCCCTCGCAGTCCATCAATCCAAGCCCTGGCGGCAGCCTGGGGTTTACATGTGCAGCACATCCTCTGAGCGCTATGCAGGACTGAATGCAGACATTCAAACACTTTATAATCACTTCCAAATTACAAATTCTGAATTACTTTCCAGAAGACCATAATGGCTATTATACCGTGTAAGCATATTTAAATAACAATACAACCTTTTCGAAACCCACATTAAGAAATGTCATATAGTGACTATTTTGTGGGGCTCCCAAGGGTGGCGCTGCTGCACACAGTAGGCTGAGCTTGCGAGCTGCCTCCTACCCCAGCAGCCAGAAGCCACCTCCCAAGCTCGTACTCTCCTGGATCTGAATCCCAGAAGACGGCCCCACCTTCCCTACCAATATGAACCACGGGAACTACACGAAAAGTCATCAGCTGGGAGGACACTGGGATCCAGGAAATGTGAACTTCCAGCACATAAGCCACAAGAATTCCTGTGAGTTTCAGTATTGCTTTCAGTGTTCAGGTATTTTTAAATAAATATATAAAAATTTTCTCACTTTATCTTCAGTACTTGAAATTTATTTTTAAAAAAGATTAGGACTTTTTGCTCAAATTAAAAACTAGCTTATGAGGTACATAAATTTGCTTGAGTTCAAAAGGCTCCACGTCTAAGCATATAAAATAAAACGAATTAGTGTTACAACTCCAGAGTGCACTTATGCTCAATATTCAATATGAAGAATATTTTCCTCCCATCACTTAAACCAATCAAGTTAACACCTTGGATTAGAGAATGCAAATATTCATTTGACACTTTCTATAGCGAGCCCTTGGGATGGAGGGTATCAACCAGGGCTGCACTGAGATTCCTCCGCAAAGTCAGCTGAAGCTCCCCAGCCTTGGGACAGGACACCATAAGGACCTGGGTGCGTCATCGTATGTGCCCGGCGCATCGCACCCATCAGAGCACTGGCTTTGCCCATCACCATACAAAATCCTAGGGAGACCCAATGGATTGCAACAAGAGCACAGAGACTTCCAGGTCCCCAGTGACTCTGTTCTATGCCTATTGTATCACCCATTATACATTTCCAACCCTGAGCCAGGGGAGCTCACTGGTGACACAAGTACAAAGAGCTGCAATTCGCATGGTTTTTCCATCAGAAGCAGGGTTTTCCAAAAGGTGGCAAATATACCATAATTTTAGATAACACACAAACTTGAAAGTGAAATTAGTAGTCATATATTTATTTTCACGGACATTTAAAAAATGTAGCTAGCATATCAAACTCATATTTTTACTATGTTTAAGACGTGACTATGATATTCTTAAAATTTTTTTAATTCAAACTTTTGAGAATACAATAATATGTAGATATGGCAAAAAGGGTGCAGGTGGTTTGCAAATTTCTGAATATTTAGAAATGCCAAGACCTTTTTTTGTTACTAAAAATGTATTTATTTTTAATATTTAATAGTTCGGGATGCAGAAAGTGAAACAAAACATTCACAGTGCAAGTAGGACTGGGGCTCTCCCTCCGCAGGTCCTGTTCAGTGCCAGGGTCGATGGGAGCGGGGGCCCTGAGGTCACTGCAGACACTGACATACGCACAGGAACATTCAAGCTTCCACTGTGGCCTTGCCCTGCAGATAAAACCAAACCAGACATGGGCTCCTGAGGCCCTGCTGTGCTGAGTGGCTGAGATCTGGGGCCAGTGCTCTGAACCGTCTCTGAGCTCATCTGCAAAACACGGGCAATAGCAATCCCCACCATAGCAGCTCATGTCGAGAAATAATGATTTCTCAAAGGTCTTTTAAATTTATAAATGTAATAATTATATTACAATTTTTATTATGGGGCAGGCCCATAGTTCTCTGAGAGGATTTTTTTAATCCCATACTTCTTGCCTCTGATTTTAGGCTGCAGTTACACTCACCTCCACAGAGTTCAGGAGCAGAGCAAACGACTTCAGGGCCAGACCCATGGGCCCCGCACTCAGAACCAGCACCTGTACCCAGCAGTCTGGGATCTGCCAATAGATGCCCAATAGCTACCTGGGGTCACCCCTCAGCTTCCCAGCTCCTTCACCTGCGACAAAGACTGCAGGGCAATGGAGCACAGAGCTCTTCCCCAGGAGAGAACAGAGGGCTGCCGTGGACGTCGGTCACAGGTGGGACAGGTGGGCCAGGCTCACTGAGGGAGCTCCTGAGACAGCAAGGGGAGCAGAGGAGACACTGGAAAGTGTGGGAGCTGGACAGGAGCCTGTGACAAGGGTTTCAAACTCAAACACCTTCGAGAGCCAAGCAGATAACGAACAAAACTGGACAAATGTGGGCCGTGGTGAACTGGCGAGCAAATACCTCAGCTGAGAGGCAGCCACTGCCCAGGGCTGGCTGGTGTCGTCAGATGCAAACTGACTCTCCAGGAGAAGCTGAAGATCATTTTTACGTGAAATCTCCCACTTATTAATTAGGAGCCAATTCCAAAAAAATATTAAGTCCTCTACAGGCCAAATAAAATAAGTCTGTGGGCCACATACCACTCTACAGCTGCCATTTTGCAAGCTTTGCTGCCCCTACCCAGGAGATGAGTGGAGAAAAAGCAAGTCACAATGAGGCAGCCATTTTTTAGCCATTTTCTAATGTCATACCAAAAACAAAAAACGACAGCCAGCCTGTAAACTAGAGCTAACAACTCCCTTGCAGAGGTTAAGACTGACGAAAATGCCAGTTTCCACAACCCTCTGAGAAAGTAGCTTCCCAGTGTTCGTCTTTGGCTCCAATCAACATGGTACTGCTACCTCCTGCCTACAGGTCCACGGATTTTGATGCAGGATGACAAACTGATGACAGCTGCATACATGACCCTCAGCCACCTGGCTTCCTAATGAAGAACTGACAGCTCCTCTGCCATTCCCCAGCCTTCCTCTCAGCCTTTAGGATTCGGGTCTCATTAAAGACCAAGCCCAAAGGATGGGGCAGTCCGAGCAGATGCAATCACCCCCACGGCTACTCCTGCTCCGCTCAGCCAACGTGGGCAGACTCAGGGCTCGCTCTTCAAGTTTCACTGCAATTTTGGGGACTTCGGAATCCAGCAGAGAATGGTTCTGAGAACACCACATTCATTCCACACCTGACCCCAACACCACGTCTGCTCTGAGAGGACCCCACGGTTCTGAACAGAAACTGTTACCTGCCTTTCCATCCTGGAGTATGCCTTCCAGAGAAACAGGAGCACGAGAAGCGCTAAAGCCATGAACTCCTTCCACTACAGCTGAAGTCGCCGGATTGTGAGGTGTTGCTCTTTGCCCTGCTCTGCACGCCGGGGCAGGAGCTCCAAGGGCTGCTTCCGTCCTCACTCCATCAGTGCTCTGCACCAGTACACCGTCCGAGAAGGCTGCTGCCACGACTGTCCACCTGCCTGGCTCTAATTACGTGGGGAGGGGCCTTCACCTGGCAAACTGAAATGATTATTTCCTCTGGTCTTCTATATTTCAATAAATGAGAGAGGGGAAGGGGCGCACCTATAAGATGACTGACAAATAATAATGTACAACTGAAATTTCAGTGTTGTAAACTATCATAACCTCAATAAAAAAAGAGAGGAAGAAAGACTCTGTGTGTGTGTACTCCGTCCTGAAAAAAACAGTAGAGCTGTTGGGAAAATCCTAAGATTTCTACTGTGCAAGGCAGTAAGAGTTAAGCAATGACAAAAGCATTTTCCCAAATATCTGGAGGCCATATTTGCCCCCAGCTCTGTAAATCCTACTTAATCCAGGTGTTTTAAACAACACTGAGGACGTCAGATACCCTCAGTTTACATGTTAGCTCTTAGGTGGTTCTTACCTACTGTATGCTGAGAGTTTCTTTCCAGAAACACTTTCAATTCTACTTTTCAACTGGTGTTTTTTACTAAACGCAAGTTATGTTGTTTTCATATTGGAGTCCTGGACTAACTATATTAAAAAATACGCCCTTCTCTCAATGCAGACTCAAAAGGCAGTAGCACTGAAAGAAACAGTAGAGCTCATTCTTCCCAGTCTCTTCATAAAAAAAAAAAAGACAAGAGAGCGCCGATACCCACCTGGGGAACTTTGCTCTTTAGGACTCGTGTGTGAACAGCCTTAGATGAAGGAGCATAGCATAATCACTTATTATCAGTAGAAAGCTTTCGAATAAGGAAGTAAGAATTTGCCCTACTGGGTGAAGAAAGTAAGATTAAAAGGGCCTCAATGAAATAGAGAGTTACAATGAAATATGGTCCCCACGTGTGCTAGCTCAGGGACCTGAGACACGCCACTGTGGAACGTGGCGCCAAACTCTAGCCAGCATAGGCATGTCAGCACCGACAGGAGGAAGGTGGATGGACATCACTCAGTTATCTGGAGACAGACAAGACCAAGCAATAGGGGAGGGACTTTGGAAATGGTCCTCAAAATCAGTCCCTCTTTTTCAATGACTAAAAACCTCAAATCTGACAGCACCAGTTTGTTTTTCCAAAGACCGCCATCTGGAGTGAAGCCTGCCTCATCCCGTCAGTGTCAAGGCTCTCGTTTTCTTGACAGGGGATTTTTTTAAGTGTGTCTGAACTCCCAAAGCCCGAGCAAGAAGTCTCTGCACGAGCCCAACTGAGACATCAGAATAATGCCTGCTTGTGTGACCAAGCCCCAGACCGAGGGATAGCAACAGGACCGGCCGGAGGGAGGAAAGTGCAAGGAGGACGCCGAGCAGAGCTGAGCGAGGGCCTGAGAGTGAGCCCACACAGGGCCTTGCCGGCATAGCAATCCGTCTAAGCAGGAACACTCAGAAACCAAAGAGCAGCACAAGGCTGTCGTATAGTTGGTCTTTGAGGCCAGTCCTGTAGTCACCAAAAGAGGGGTAATCTTGCAAACACAGCCTGACGGCCCCCAGCCCCGCACACTGACCCATGTGCCCCCACTCCCTGACCCCGACACAGCAGAGGTTAGAACTCAAGTCGGCAAAGCTCGGGATCCAGGAGACAAAGCTGAAGCTGTGTTGCTGTGGCCTTCCTTCCTAGAAGCGGCCATAGAAACAGCTGCCTGGGGATGGGGAGGCGACACAGTGGCCAAGCAGCAGCCAGAAGACACAGGAGGAGGAGTGCTGGTGGCCACATTCCCCTTGCCCCTCCATTCCTCCTGAGTGGTAGCTACACAGACAACTAGCCAGCCACTTTCCCCAACAGTCAATGCCCAGAGGACTTCTCAGTGCCAGGTATTAGGGTACTGACGGGACGGCTGTCTCTGAGGGAAGGGGGACAGTGCTTGAGACAGGTTTCAGAACAGAGGTGAAATCTGAGCTAGCCAGTAATAACGACGAGGATAACGGCTCAATGGACTGCGTGTTTACACAGTTTAATTAACTGTGTTAAGTGCTATGTGGATTATGTAATTTAATATAATTATAAAATTAACTAGCCAGGCAGGAAGATATGTAGAGAAAGCACTGCAGAAGCAACAGCACGAGCAAAGGTAAGGAAGAGAAAGTGTTACCATGCTCAGGAAGTGGTGAGAGGAGAAATGAGGTAAAAGAATAGGGGGAGCCAGGATAGCATCTTCTTCCAGGAAGCCTTCCCCCATGGCGACTCCCCACGCTGATCGCTGCTCTGCATATTGCCCCCCCCACAATTAAAATGCACACTTGGTAGGCTGTGCCTGGTCAGGATTACATTTGGCTGGAACAGTGACACCCAAAGTAACAGACAGATGGCAGTTTGTTGCCCTCCCAGGGAGAAGCCCAGGGTAAGCTGCCCAGGGCAGGATGGCAGTCTCGCACACACAGCGCCCCAGGCTCCTTCCAGACTCCACTCCTCCATTCCTAGGGGAAGCCTGCATCTGCATTACATCCACCTCCAGTGGGTAAGAAGAAGTCATGAAAAAGAAGGACCAGACAAGGATAGTTGACTAATAAAGGAGCCTCTCAGAAGCTGCCACAGTACACTTCCTCTCACACACATCAACCAGACTTGGCACTGGCCACACCTAGCTGCAAGGGAGGCTGAGCAGTGCACCTTTACTCTCGAAGGCCACGTGCCCAGCTGAAAACTGGGAATTGTGTTACTGAGGAAGGGGGGGAGCAGATGTTGAGGGACAACTGCCAGCCTCCGTCCATAAAAATATATTTAATTTCTTGTTTCTAGAACATTTTCTTTGATTGAACTAGATCACAACTTCCATAAAAGTGAGAAGTATCTTCTACTCTTTAATGTATTTCATGGCATCCAGTACACCCTAAGCATCCAATAAACGATGTAGGAAAAGAACTGATGAGAACAAAAGAAATAAGCAAATTCTTAAAGCCTTGGTGTGTATATGGAGACTATTTGCATAGCTGAGCTACACACAAATAGTGTGACCATAAGATAATGAAACATTTATTTTTCCAGTATGTATCATGGGAAGATAAGGATTTTTTAAAAGCCGTGATCATGTAACTATTAGAAACAGATTCTTTTTTTAACAAACAAATGAGACCCTATGTACCCAAAGGAGGGTCTTCATCTTCACTGCAATCTCCATAGCCCACTAGACATTCTGTTTTACAATAACCAGTGGTGTTGAATTTTCCATCTTTTGAAGGTGTGTTTGGAATCTGGGAGCATGGAAAAGTGATCCAGAACCAAGGCTGATGAATAAGCTGGATAATCCAGCCATTTTATGCCATTTAAGGGTTTTTTTAAGTACGGTGATAAAGTAACTGGTCTAGATTCCTCATATGCTTTGAAAATGCCTATGGAAAGAAATTTCAGGAGTGCAATTCCTAAAATCTTTTCAAGAACGGTGAATTCAATAAACGTCATAATTAGCAGTTACTTATCACGTTATATTATTTCAGTAGAATAATAATACAGACATATATAAGCATATTAGCATGATATATATATGTATTCATATACGTGTAGATATGTATATACACACACATACATCCTTGTTATTTAATGAACAGCATTATGCATTATGGATAATGCAAATTAGCATTTTATATTTATATGTATACATACACTCATTATATATATGTGTGTCCCCTCTATTATTTGATGAACAGGATTACCCAAAATAGATAAGCATAATTTTTACCAATTCAGACCTTCTATCATATAAAGCCTTCACTGGGTTCAACATTATTGTGGACAGTTACAGAAAAGCAAATCAAGACAAACAAATAAAAAGAAAATACTTGATAGGCAAATAAAAATACAATAATATAATCAGTTTAAATCATGTAATAACGTCTTTTCAGAGGAACTGAAGGCATTTTATAGACATCAATTTTCCTAGGAGAAAACACAGGCCACATCTCTTCTACCAGCAACTCGGCTGTTTACACAATGCTGAGCCATTATCTGATGTGAGGAGAACTTCACATTAACCACACAGGAAAAGCGAATCGGTAATGTTGCTTAGAACGGACACAGCCTTCTCATCGTCCTAGCACTTCACCAGCACTGACGAGTTACGCCTTCCACGGGCCCATGAGACTAAAGCATGGAGTCGTCCTCTTTCACTCAGGGAAGGGGACAGACACAGGAGGTCAAGCCAACTGCCCTCGGCTCCAAGGGGAGAATTCGACATGTGGAGTAGTGAGTGCACAGCCAGCACACCCAGCCTTCCACCCCACCTCCACATGCTGTCTTCAGAGAACAGTGGCTTGAGGCTCGGGCGCCCCATTGTCTGAGGAAGCACAGAGATTGTGTTTTCAAGTCAAATATCTATCAATCAACACACATTGATTTTCTTTAATTACCTCCACAGAGCAGACTTGATCCTGAAGAGCTTATGTGATCTGAAAAATGTATCGCCTATTTGTCAGATATGTATAATTCATGAAGGCCCTTTCACTCAAGGTCTGTAGTCCAAAGCTGACAATTTGTGAGTTGTCAACACGTTATTAGATGTACCCTGTTAAGATCTGCAGACTTTGAGCCCCTTACACAAAAGCAAGAGAGACACTATATAAATTTTCACTTGACTGCTAAGCTCACAGGATTCGGATTCTCCCATGAACCCTTTCCGAGGAATTGCCTGATACAATGAAACTATCACAAAATTATCCTTACTTTAATCATTAAACTCTTTGGTTTAAAACAAGCCTTCTTTAGATGGGCTTCCACTTTCCTGAAGCATGTTTCAGTGACTTCCTTCTCATGCATCACGCTTGCCAACACTGACATTAAACTCAACAGAAGCTCTCAGGAATGCTGATCACCAACATGTGCTCCTGAAGCTGGGGACAGATAACTTACTTTAAAAGTAACTGACTTAAAAATAACTACTAATATTTAATTCATCAGACAATATTCCCTTTATATTAGGTGTCACTTACTAATACTAAGCAATATTAAATTTAGATATGTCCAAAGAACATGGTAGGAATTTCTATTAATCTGGCAAGATAATTAACTTTCTATCAATTATTGTCTTATGTATAGCAAAAATGAAGCACGAATAAACAGACATATCTCAATTCATAAAGAGGGCTAATGGGTGTTAGAGTGTGGCCTGATTCATTTCATCTCTACAATTCTAATTTCAAGTTAGTGAGAGTTTATAAATACGTATTGATCATGTGTTGCAGGAACCGTGCCCCACTGGGAATCCAGCAGAAAATGAGACCAACACAGACCCCAGGGAAGGGGTAAGGAGAGATGTCTTGAAGAAGCACCTAGAGCTTAGAGCTTAAGGGAGACAAGGGATAACAGCAAGCCGGGCAGAGCACCAACCTGTGAGGGCCCCGGTGGGAGACAACGGGCATGTGGTAGGAGGGAGAAGTCCAACTGGCAGGGGAGAAGCCTGAGGTCCATGCTGTGGGGTTGCAGGCCACCTGGGGCTTCATTCTGAGGACAGCAGGTGGCCACAGGAGGGTTCTGAGCACGAGAGAGGCAGAGCAGAGCAGGGGAAGGGCCTCAGGGACACGTGAAACAAATCATTAGGAACAAAAAGGCCCTGAGAGTCCAGCTCTTTTTCCAAATCTATCTCAAATCCGAGTTTGAGGTGATGTGTTTCAATTAAAAAGAAAGAAGAGGTCGCCTTCTCAAAACCACAGGAAGCAAAGCCAATCTTCTAGAGGTTCTCTCATGTGCAATGCAACTACATCTCTCTGAGGCTGATATGAGGAAAAGAGGGGTAGTGGGCGAGGGGAATGAATGTTTTATTATTAAATACTTCCCATATATCAAAAAGTATAAAGGAACAATGACACTGGGGCCGGCCCGGTGGTGTAGTGGTTAAGTTCGCGTGCTCCACCTCGGCAGCCCAGGGTTCACCAGTTTGGATCCTAGGCACGGACACACACACTGCTCATCAAGCCATGCTGGGGCGGTGTCCCACATAGAAAAACTAGAAGGATGTGCAACTATGTACCGGGGCTTTGGGAGAAAAAAGAAAAAAAAGAAACAATAACAAATACTCCCATGCCCACCAGCAAGATTTAGCCAAGGTTGATGTCTCACAATATTTGGTTGGGGTTTGTTTTTTTTTTCGAGAAATAAAACATTACAGACATAAACTAACCCCCCTGTGCATTTCCCCCCTCCTTCCCCAGAGGTAACCAATATTCTGAAATTCTTGCGCATCCTCCTTCTACATTTTTTTACTTCTATTATAAATGTGTGCATCTACATATAATGTGGAGTCCTATGTTTTTAAACTTTAAGTAAATGATTTCATTCCGTATATATGATTCTGCAACTTTTGTTTTCACCCAACATGTTTCTGAGACATATTCACATTGACACGCACAGCTCTAGTTCACTCATTTTAACTGCTGCATGAACAGTGTATGATTAAAGCACGATCTATTTGGTGCTTCTCCTGTTGGTGGATATTTGAGCATTTGGTTTTTTTTCTCATCACAAACAATACTAAAGCGAACATCCTGAATTTTTCTATCTCCTGATGCACATGTGTGAGAACTTCCCCCGAGGGATGGTATTTATGTAAAATGTTGTAACACAGTAGAGGAAAGTAGTCCCCTAAATTGAACTAGTACCCTAACTGCCAGTACTGCTAACAATGACAGACATATGTTTAGGAGGGCCCACAAATTGAGCCCTCGACGCCACTGTCGTCACCCAGACACATCACTCAGCGTGTACTTGGAACCAGAGGAAAACAGAAATTCTTGATTTATAAAAACGAACTCGGAGATCATCTAATTTGAACCCCTTGTTTTGCAGAAACGGGAGCCCAGCCATACTAAATGTTTTGTCCAAACTCACACAGAAAACTACTGGCATACAAAGACTCCAGATTCTCCATTTCATGTTCTTTGTCCTGCATTAGGGGGCTTGTACATAATGCTGATACATCATGACAATTAAAAATATTCACTTTTTAAAATTTTCATTCACTAGAAGTTGCCAAACCTTTGCAGCAGCAGTACTTTCAGATCATCACTAGAAAGTTCCTGTAGAAGATCACATTTATATTCTCAATCATTTGCTCTGCCTCCCTGTGAGAGCATTAAACTGTGCCACTGATGTCAGACTTGACTGTGTGGCTCACTTTGGCCAATGACCTGTGACTGGAAGGGAAGCGTGCTATTTCCACGGAGAAGCTTTAAGGGCACTGCAGGTTTCCTCTTCTCTTCCCCCTGCTGTAAGGTAAGCATGTCCCAGACAGGGGCCATTCCCTCAGCCTGGGTCCCAGGTCAAAGATGAGACACAGAGAAGAGCTGAACCTCATTCACACTGACACACTGTGAGTGAGAAACAAACCTTTGCTGTTTGAAGCCATTAAGATTTTAGGGTCCTTTGTTATTGTTGCATAACCTAGTAAAAGCTGACTGATACAGTTACCAACAAACAGCAAAAACAACAAAAATCACAGAACTCATATAAAATCGTGAGTAGAGAGACCAACCTAATACACTATTTTTGAAGATGAAGACAAACTATAATTCCCTTTGCTTTTTCCTTTTATGTGTTCATTTCCACACTGCACAGACCTTTCTTTCCAAGAGCAGTGTGAAAAGTTGGCTGTGGGATCACTTACAGGTGCTTTTCACTCATCCTCCCCAAGAACACACATTTCTTATCAAAGGAATTAAGACCTATGAACATGAAATTGAGACATTCTATCTCATCTGAAGAGTCAGGGCCATGGAGCAGCCCAACACACCACGAGCCAGACCTGGGTACTGAAAGCTCCACGCCCATCCACGATGGCAGTTCCCCAACCACCACCATCTCAGGTCAGCCTGGCATCGTACATATGAGTCCAGCAATGTAGTCCATCCTGCTGGGGCAGGGAAGGCAGCATGACCATCAGCAGAGCAAGACACTTGCCTCCCTCCCTTCTGAGACAGCAGGGAGGGAAATCCCTCACTCTGCTGAGATCTGAGTGCCTACTATGTGCAAGGCACCGGTAGGCCCAAGGATATAAAAAAGAAAAGACAGACAAGGTCCCTGACCTCAGTTAATTTATATATTCGTGGGAGACAGGCAAAACCCGAGAAAAATAAAAAACAAACACAGATTTCGTGAAAAATATGGATGGTAAAGAAGGTGCTGTAGTAAGGAATTATAGCACAACTTACTTTAGATAATAAAAAGCCCTCTCAGAAGATGACATTTTAACTTAGAGCTGAAGGGTAAGACGAATTCGGCCGCACAGAGAGAGAGCTGAGGAAAGAGCGCTCCAAGCAGCGGGGCCAGGAGCGCAAACTCAAGCAGGAATAAGCTGGCGTGCTCCAAGGGCAGCTGGGCTTCCCAGGAAACAGACTTGTGATGTGAGTCCTGAACCAAACTCAGCATCGGGATAACTCGGACTGGATGAAAGTTGAGAAGCAGAGCTTGGGGAAACAGGCTTTCTAGAATGCGTAAAAGCTAGAGACAGACATATTTTTCAGGCTTAAATGAATAGTGACTCTCCTCCGATGAGGATGTGGCTTTGCTGATGCTGAATTTGGTTTAAACCTGGAAAAATCTAAACACACAGTATACAGAATATTACGAAGTCCAACGTGTGTCCTATGTATGAAAGACTGTGGTATAACAAAAGTCCAGCTGTTTTCTTAGACCTCGCAAGACCCTGTCCTGTTCTGTGTGGACATCCCCTTAGGAACTAGCAAAGAGGAAAAAGCCCTACCAGAATACACTGCATCTGCTTCCATGCTCTGTGACCCCTTTTCCTGAAAAGTTTCTGGACCTTGACTATACCAATCAGGACATGTGTGTGCGAGAGTGTGTGTGCATGTGTCTGAGTGTTTTCTTCTGTTGGCAACACATAACCCCCGACACACTGCCCACGGCCAGTGTGGCTGCAGCTCGATGCCCACGCCTGAGGGGAAGAAAGGATGAGACAAGGTTGGAACGTGGGGCAGGGACAAGACCACAAAGGACCTTACAGTCCATGGGAAGACATTTAGAGTTCATTCTGAAGAACAATAGGAAGACAGCAGAAAGTCTTTAGAAGGGCACATGGTCTGATTTACGCTTCATACAGATTGCCCTGGCTGTTGTGCAGGGAGTGGGGTAGAACGAGACATGGAGTCAGTGCGGGGTACAGTTGAAGTGAGCAAGGCAAGAGATGACATTGGCAGAGACCAAGGTGGCGGCGGTGAGGAGGTAGAAGAGGATGATTTGACAAATAGTTGATAGGACTTGGTGACAGACTGATGTGGGAGAAGGGAAAAGTTTTAGAAGAATGGAGAATAATTTCTAGGATTTCTGGTTGAATGACTGGATAAATAACAGTGCCATTTACTTAAACAACAAAGACTGCTGAGCAGAGAGACAGATTTGGTGGAAAAAAGAAGAAATTAGGAGCTCACTCTTGGTCACGAGCTTGGTGAAATCTGTGAAACATCCAGGCAGTGCCAAGTGGGCATCTGGATATACAAGCCTGGAGCTCAGGGCACAGAGCAGGGCCGAGGGCGTGGCTCAGGGAGTTATCGCGACACGGACAGCGTAAAGAAACAAGCTTCGCATGCTGTGAGCAGTTCTTCTCCTAGAATCACACAGTTATTTTTCTCAAATAAACCTCCAAGAAGAAAACCAAGACAAAGGGCCTCAATGGTTTCCAACTAGAAATTGGGTTTATGAATTTATGTAGAAATTGAGCTACGGAATAGTTAGTGAGGTCATTAACGGTGCTGGTGGGCACACGACAGCTTAGGTATATAGATGCAATCTCCTACCCAGACACACTCTAATATATACGGTTTCTTACAACAGATACAGAGTGAATAAACGCAATTCCCCATAACAAACATGTAAGACAAGCTTGGTAGTGACCACAGCCTTGGGGTTAAAGACTATATTCCATAGATGATTACAATAAACCTCTGTAATAAAGAAGGGACATACCCTAGGAGATTTCTTTACCTTCCCAACAAACAAACCAGCCAGAAATTTAATGTCACAAGGAAAAGAACAAGTACATATAAATCTAACCTTGACAGGACTTTTAACCCACATGGCTAATGCATTTTATCCTTTGTGCCTTTATGGTAACTGTACTTGGAAATATTCTTCAACCTTGTCCCTCACCTTTGGAGCAAAGGGTAAGGAGTAGCACAGAGCTTTACATACTCAGATACCCCTGTGCCAACAATCTTCCTTCTGCTCCAAACTTCCCATTAAATACTATTTCTCATTAAATGCCATGGCCTACAAGTTCAACTACCATGTCAGCCAAGGTGGACTCAAAGTGCCATGGGCTGTATTAATCTTCTTCTCTCACAATGGACTGCACGAAATGCCCTTGAGAGCAAGTATAGCACAGAAGGGAAGAAAGTGTGGAGACAGGCCCTGAGGAACTCCAACATCAGAGAGTTCAGGAGTGTGATACAGCGAGTGAGACTGGAAAGAGTGAAAGGGGCGGCATATTAGGAAAGTGTGTCAGAGAAGTTGTTATAGGCATTTGTGGGTTTTGCCACCCCGCATTCAGTCCCTTTCTTGTGGTAACAGGACCCCAAATATGCTTTAAAAGAACCACCCTTTCCTCACTCTAAATACCTGGGATTTGGGTGAGGGTAATTCTCCTTAGGTCCTAGGGGTGGAGCACTTAACCCAGGCCTGGGCCAATCAAGGCATTCCATCCCCCTGGGCACAGTGGTTGGTCCAAGGATGGACACGGAGCCTAGGACAAGACAACAGGACCAATCAGTGCTAATCCCAGGACTTCCTGGCTGAGGCCTAATTTTTCCTGCTGGATTTACACATAATTAAATGAAAGAGTGGACTTTATGGCAGCCATCTTGTCACTATGAGGGGAGAGTATGTATGAGAATGGAGTCAATGTGAAGAAAGTGGAGTCAAGAAATAGAGAGAGAAAGCAGTCTTAATAGCATTATCTGAGCTCCTGCATCAGACCATACCTGAAGCCAGCCTCACCAGGACAGTGATTATGAGCCAACAAATTATCATTTAGCTTTGGTCACCTTTGGCATGGGTTTCTCTCACCAGCAATGAAGTCCTAACTAGTGGAGGAGGTAAGAGAAGAGGCTGCTTCAAGAGTGCTCAATTGTGGCACATGCTGATTACAGGTTTAAACTGAGTCAGAAAAGTTTCCATAGAATTTGGCAACATGGAGGCCACTGAGAGTCTTGACAAGATCAGTTTCAGGGCAGTGGTGGGTTGGAAACCAAGTGGTCCTGTGGAACATCCTGTATGTATGTGTATTATCAGTCACGGTTCCTGACTGATAACATAGAGCAGAAAGAGCCCATGACAGAGAACCAGGAAAGCCGGACTCCAGATACAGAGCAGCCCCCAACCAGTGGTGTGACCTTGGACAAATCTCTCACTTAATCTCTTGAGGCTTAACAGTTTGCTCATCTATCAAGTGATTACCCCTGCCTTGCAACCAGGGGCCCTTGAGCTCTAAAATTCTCAGTACTTTGTTATGTTCAGCAAACTTGTTCTGTTCTGAAACCTCGTGGAAGAAGTTGTCATCCAAATCCAGCCTGGTCTCATTAGCATCCTCTCCTGTGCCGCTAAATTGAATTCCCCTTGGCTCGATTTTCATCTCACAGAACCATCTCATTGAAGGCCAGATCACTGTTGTGGCTGGCTGTGCAGAGCCCTGGTGGGCGCCCCCACCTCAGGGAAGAGACAGTGAGTCTCTCTTCTGTGATCGCCTGTGGCTGAAATGTCCCACGTGTCCTGTTCGGGGACCCTAAGCTGCTTCTCCTCTCATGGTGGCTCTCACCATTTGCTGAAGACACAGGCTGTGGGCTCTACAGTGTCTGTCCAGGAGACTGTCACAGGCCTTTGCATCCTCTAAAGGGCAAAGATGTTTGCTGATTATCCTCCATTCTTGGCAGAGTCTTTTCTAGGGTGTTGAATATGCACTGTTCTTTACTTCACACTGTGGGCCCGTCCCATTGCAAACTGGACATTGGCCATGAAGCAAACATGCACAGAAGGTCAGCAGCCATCCAATGCATCCTCTTCTTTAGCTCAATCAGGAGCAGAACAGGAGAGGTTAATTTTTCAACAGGGTAACATACCGTATATATCAGCACTAACAATGAGATTTTATTTCACCGAGTCAGCTTTAAAAATAATGTTGACTTTTATGGTCGATACATTATAGATCACCATATTTATGTCAGATGATATTGGCATGAAAATAAATCAATGGAAATATTAATACATGAGCTTGTGCTTAAATGAAGCCCCTTGCAACTCCACACCTTCCCTCATATTTCAGCCCTTTCCGACATCTCACCTCTGACATGTTTTACTGAACGTGATATCAAGGCCTGTTTTCGTTCTCTACAACCACTGTTTTCAATCTGTCTTGCATGTAATGAGGTTCAAAAAATATCCACTTGGTTCTTTTATCATAAATATACATAACTGCATTCCATCATTAATAGGATTGTCAATTCAAATTCATGGTTTATGCATAAACAAAATATTTCAGAGTCAAAGCTTTGGCTGGTATACTATTAATAAATGAAACCCTCTGTGTTGGAAACCAGCTTCAAATATTATATTTGCTATCTACAATTGTTTTACAGTCATGGGAAGTTTCTGCTTATAAGTATGTGTTTTAGAAAGCAAATTCATCATTTAAACATTATTAAAGAAAAATGGGGTTTGGTGAAAAAGAAAATTCATTCTCTTAAGTGTATCCTCTTTCTAAAGCTCTTCTGTACTCACAGGACACACCAAGTGCCAGCTGCTCACAGAACCCTTCTGAGGGGATCTGTTTTTCTCAAAGGCCCAGCACAAAGAACAACCCTAAATGCCCATCTATTGAGTGTGGCCCCGCTCCTAACTCCATGATCCCATCAGCAGCCCCTGGCCATAAGGAAGGCACCACCCAGCCAGCCAATATGCGTGCTGACCCACAGCGTGCAAGGCACCTGGCCTTCCTACCCAAACAGGAATCATGGTAACTACCTGGGTCAGAGTCTCTTGGGAAAATTTCTATGGCTGTGTGTGCAGAGTTAACCATCTGCAACAGTAGTGGAAGCCAAAGGATGCCCAGAGGGAAGGCCAAGTCAGGAGAAGCAAGGAGAAAGAAGAAACTAAGTGGAGAGAAGCAATAAAATAGAAAAATAATAGACAGAAGAAGGATGAAAGCATCGGTTGGTAGCAGCAGAAAAGAGTCACCAGGGGTAGTCCTTAACCCCTCCCCCACCCTATATTCATCACCACGTCATGCTGATTTACCTCCTAAATATACACCGAATCCACCCATTTCTCTCTGTTGCCACCCTCACCACTCAAGTCAAAGCTACCATCAGCCCCTCCTAGACTGCAGCAAATACCTCCTCACCCGTCTCCAACGCTGCCTGCTCTCCACTCTGCAAACAGCATCTGACCACATCTCTCTGTGCTTCTAACACACACACACACACACACACACACACACACACGAGGCGGGGATACAAACATTAAGCCCTTTAGTAGGACAAATCAATTAGACCCAAATGGGAAAAGCTTTCATACACTAATATAGAATATCTTTACGACCTCAAGGTAGAGAAAAATTCTTAAAACAGACACAAAAAGCACAAACCATAAAAGGAAAATTAACCATTTTGATTATATTAAAATTAAGGACATCCATTCCTTAAAGAAAAAAAATTATACAGGTCATCAAGCCAGGGAAAACCAGAGAGCAAGAAAAAATATTTGTAAGAGTAACTGAAAAGACCTTTATCCAAAATATGTAAAGAACTCCTAAAAATCAATAAGAAAAAGACAACTCAATAGAAAAATATGAGCAAGAAGAAATGAGAAGCGTCACTTCACACCAAGGAATCTGGGTGCAGACAGAGCAGAAGCCCCCCATCTCCTACACAAACAGAAGCAACACAGACGTGTGTGGAAGGAGTGGGGAACATCTCAGTGGGCAAAAGAAAAATGAGGCTCTGTAAAAGAATGCATTCTCCCCACCGTGTCTCATCTTTCCGACACTCTCTTGCACTCACAGGCCGCACCATGTGCCAAACAGCAGGAGACTGGAGACGGTGGACAAATGCCTCCATCTTTCTGGCCCTGGGAGGACTCTGCTGAGAGGCACTGATTCAGGTTCTCAGAGGAAAGTCCCTTGTAATTGAGTACTCAGTTGCCTTTTGTGGGAGCCAGGTCAATAACGCCCCTTCAAGTCCTCCTGTGGGTCCTCCCTCATTGGCCAGGTCACTCCCCTTGTCCTGCACTCCTGCTCCCCAGGACTGCACCCCCAAATAAAATGGCAGCACACAGAACCTCGGCTATACTTTCTGGGTGACTGAAGCTAAGACAGCATCCTGCTCCCTCCTCCTCCACGTGCTGAGGGTCCAGAGCCATTGTGAATTCTTCCCACTACCGCCATCCACGCTAGCAACATCCTAGCAACAGCAAGGCTGGATGGTGAACAGCACATCCATCAGCGTGTTCCTGCTGTAAACAGCAATTTGGGGGCAGGCTCTGAAGGGAACCTGCTGCCTGAGGGTAAAGGTGGATGAGGAGTGGCCTGGATACAAGCCCTCTGCTCTGCACTTGCCCTGGGCAACTTGACCTCAGTCCTAGCATCCCATTCAGCTCCTCTCCTGCCCCAAGCCAAACCAGCCTTCTACACTTCTTCACACAACACACAGAGAAAGATACAGTTGGGATGCTTTAAAGATCTTTGTCTGATGCTAAATGAAAGGAAAAGGAGAAAGCTTCCTGCAGATCGCCTCAGGGTCATGAGCCCAAGGCAATGACCGGCTTTCACAACCACAGGATGTTACAGCTCCGGTTGTTATCACCGCATCACTAATTAACGTTAAAAATTCTGATTTCAAAGTCAGTTTAGGGGGATCACACATTTGTATAGATGGAGTAAAAAGATTATTTTTTTTCAGTAGCAATGATTTTTCCAGAGAGAGTAACATCAGTTTCCGAGCAGCCACTCTCTTGTGACAATACAACGTCAGAGCAATGTATCCCAACCACTCCCCATGTTTACACTAATTGGAAGCTGCCAACATGTCAGATCCTTGTCAGCAGAAAACAAAAATGTGCAAACTGCTATATAAATTAATTACTGAATTAAGCACTGTCTCTAGACAGTCTTCCAAATTATTTAAAGGATACAATTTGCTTTCCAAGTGAAAAAATAAAAGCCCTTGGGCTCCTGTGTTTTGGGACAATTCAGACACGGAAGAGGGATCCAGGTAGGCAGCAGGAGGGAGCCTGCACTGTAAAAATATCATGCAAGATCATGGCAACGCTGACGTCAGCGCCTTCTATCCTAACGCTCAGGTATAGTTGAAAACTGGGAGGAGGGTTGCTACGCAGGTCTCATTCTTGGCAGTCCTTGTAAATTCTCCGAGTTCCGTCCTCTCTCTCGTTCTCTCCAGACGCTGCTTCTTGAGCTAGGGCTCTGTCACCTCTAACAAAGGGACTACATCGGATGGCTTCACGGATGACCTGCTCTCTTATTTCCATGTGTCCTTTGTTGTGTGACTGGGGTTGGGGAGGGAGTGGGTAGGTAAGGAAACATTCCCTGGAAATCTGGGGATTTGTAAAAGAAGCCCAGGTTCTCCCCAAATCATCACAGACAGGACTTCCACCAAACCTCTCTGAAACTCTGTTTGCTCAGCTGTGAAATGGGGGCAATAATGCCTGCCATGCCTACCTCACAAGGCCTTTTTCAAAAATCAATCATGGTAACAGACTGCTTTCGGCCAACTAACTCCATTTCACTGTGTAGAGCTCACATACTAACTGTGGACGAAAGACTGATACGGGGTGGTTTGGCTGGTGGCATTTTCTGTAGTCCTCAACGAATTACATCTCCTCCAGAGCTGCTACGCCTGGACCTGGGCCCAGCCCCAGTTCCTGCTCCATCTGGGGGGCTGCAACCTGTCAGTCTTCGTCGCCATCCAGTGGTCTGTTGGCCAAATAACACCAAATTATCTAGTGGATTTGCTACAGGAAGAGGAATTCAAAGTAAAACTGCTGACTACTTTAATCCGCCACCTAGTTCAACGTACCTGGGGGCCCCATTTTAAAAATAACTTGTTGGAAAATCAAATGACTATGTTGTGATGTGAATACTATGTCCCTAATCCACCTTTGTGAATTAAGAAGTTCATAGATTAATCAACAGCTTTTCAGAACAACTTGTAAAACCACATTTTTACTGTCAGGGCATTTATGAGACTCCATCAAGAAGCTTCATTTGTTTAAGAAGCGTCTCTAGATACAGTACTAAGTATTAAAATCAATTCATAGATTCAAACACACTTATAATACAGTATGTCATTTTAAAATGAAAATGAGTGGCATGCACACCCTTGGCCCCAAATCTTTTTTAAAGGAGATCCTACTTTCTCATTCAACCACCACTCCTCTTCAAGCGAAAGGCAGTAATGCTTCCTGGTTACTCAAACCTCTTCATAATTTCCCCCTTCTGAACTCCTGACACGCGTCGCACAAACACTTGCTAAAGGAGAGAGCAGCTCCTGCATCTCAGCAGCACCATTTCTCTGGCAGCGGTAACTATCTCAGACCCGTAAGACAACGACGGCCTCCTCGTCCTCCTCAGGAGACGTCCACCACAGCACTCCGAGACCATGCTGCCCAGGGTGACCTGCCAAGCCTATTCAGCAGGGTAGACACAGTGCAGGCGCCTGAGACCTGCAGTGGGAAGAACCCTGGCTCAGGGTCAGAAGCCGTGGTGCCTTTTAACCTACACACTGGGGATTCTCACTGCATTCTTTCCTCAAGGCTCATCCCCCTACCGAGCCTATTTAAAAGAAACAAATTCCAACACTACATTGTCAGTCTTTTTGAAAGCTCTTGAAGAAATGGTGACAAAGAGGGAAAATGCATTATTTAGCACACTCACTTTCTAGAAACCCTCTGTAGACATCTCTTCTCCTTAGAATCCCATTCCTCAAGGCAACTGTCCTCCAAATTCTCTTCTGATGTAAAACCCCAGCCTGCCTCTCTCTTCCACTCTGGGTCTTCTCCTTTATTCTGTGAACAGCTGCATAGCCCTTCAATTCTGCATCCCAATGAATGGAGGGAGCTAGGGGTTCTAGCAGGAGAAAAATCAGGGGATGACAGACGCCAGAGAACAGAGGCTTCAAAGAGGAAGAGGTGGTCGACACTGGCACAGCTTTTGGCAAGTGAGTTCACCCTTTATGGCCTGAGTTTTCCTCCCTCTTCCTTTCTCCATAATAGCAGCCTCAGTGACGCACTGGTCCAAACGCTGTGCACTTCTCTTACACTTATGCCTTGACAAAGGATGGTCATCCTCTCTTAAAAAGCTGACCCTCCAGGGTGGGTAGGCCTGGCAATGCTGACGTGGCAGGCGTCTTAGTCAGCTCAGGCTGCTGTAACAAAATGCCATAGACTGGGGGGCTCAAACAACAGGAACGTATTTCTCACAGTGCTGGAGGCTGGGAAATGCAAGATCCCGAACTACAGCGTTTGGCTGCTGGTGAGAGCTCTCTTCCTGGCTGGCAGATGGCCACATTCTCATGTGTCCTCACGTGAGAGACAGCAAGCTCTCTGCTATCCTTTTTCATAAAGACACTAAGCCTATCAGATTAGGGCCTCACTCTTATGACTTCATTTAACCTTCATTACTCCCCTACTCCAAAGGCAGTCGCATTGGGGGTTAGGGGTTCAACATACGCATTTGTGGGGGACATAATTCGGCCCATAGCAGCAGGTAATAACCAGGTAGGGAAGCAGCCTTGTCCTTATGGAGGAGCAAAGCCACATTTGCCCTCCCATCCACCCACAAAACCAAAGAGCTCGGGTTTCCAGGGGACCACGGTCTACAGGAGAGGAGGGAGGAGGAGCCAGTGGGAAGAGAGCTAAAATGCGTTGGGTCTCTCCCTTGTGGCAAGCTCGTGGTGCACCTGCCTCTCTTCTAGATAATTCTCACAGGAGCTCACCAGAGAGACTGTCCCCTTTTACAGTTGAGAAGACCAGAGCTCAGAGAGAGGTGACTTGCTTCAGACTGTACTAGTGGGCCCGGCAGAGTCCAACTTGAGCACTTTTCACCCCGAAAGCCCACCGTGAGGGGCAGAGCCCTCGGTCCTCATCAGGAGCATGCGCACCCAGTGAGCGGGCCTGGTGAGCCCCACAGGGGGTCTCCTTGATTCTCCATTTCCGCATCAGTAAAACGGGCGGGGGCGGGAGGGTGGGGGGAATGTTTCCTCCACAAAACGTTGTTCTGAGGATTAAGTCAAGTCAGGTGTGAACGGCAGCCCGAGCCCCCCAAGAGCCCACCCCAAGCTGTGAAGGCAGCCTGCTGGAACAACTAAGCAGGTGCCAGCCTCCCACACGGAAGATTACAGGGAACAAAAGGAACAAAAACTACATTCTTTTTACTACCCAATCAAAAAGCTTCGCTCTCCCAGTCAGGTGGATTTTAAAGCCAGTCAGTGAGGCGAGGAGCCCCTCACAGGCCATGGCAGAGCGCCACCATCCCCACGACCCCAGAGCACCAGTCCCAGCCTTGCGCTCACCCAGCTCAGGCACTGGCCTCACCACCCACGCAGTCTCGAGAATGCCTCAACTCGTCCTCTGGCTCCTGCCCACATCCAGTCACCCTGTCGCTCCTGCCTCAGCAGAGCCCCTGGGGTCAGGCACCTCCTCTCGGCCCACCGCGGCATCTCACACCAGCATGCACTGCCACAGCCCCCTTGCGGCCTGACTGGCTCCTCCCTGCTCCAGGCCCAGTGCAGTGCGCTGCCGAGTAGCTTCCTCAAACATGGCCTCATCCCACCACGTCCTGCTTAGGAACACCCCTCCTCCTTAGGGGCCCCCAGGATTTTCATGTCCCACACTGGTTCTCCTGTCACCCCCAGGACACACGTGCCCTTCGGCTCCATCCCCTTGCATGTGCTGCCCCCCCTCACCCCAAATGGCCCTCACCCTTCTCTGCCTGGCAAGCTCCTGTTTGTTCCCCCAAACAGCTCAACAGGCACCTAGTCTAAGCCTTCCCTGGACTCCCTCAGGGAAGACCTGTTGGTTTTCACAGCATTTTGTAGGCCATTTTCACACTGTATTACAATTAGCTGTATCTGCTTCTGCCTTCCCCACCAGACTGTGAGACCCTGGGGAGCAAAGCCTGTGTTTTATCCATCTTTGTATCCCTACTGCCTGGCTCAAGAGACGCTCAACGTTTGTTGACTGATGGAGTGAATGAGGTCTCTGTTCCTTCCGTTGAGAATAAAGCTCTACTATATATAATAGTTTCAGTCAACACTGAGTTTATCCCAAAATTAGCTATCTTAAACTTTTCTCTCTTGCCTTACATCAACTGGTCTTCCTGAATGTCAAGCCCTAAAAATAAACTTCTTTCCATCCCCACAGGCTCCATGCCGACTGGCTGGGTGACCCACTGACTTCCCAATGCAGGCTCCACACACAGCTCCCTCAGCGACGTGGGCCTGCCTACTCGATCTGCTTTGTGGGCGGGGATGAAAATAAGGAAGAAACTGCACCTGGCTTCATGGCTCAGATTGTTTTCTTGGATGTTTGGGAGGCTGAGGTGGTTAATAAGCAAATCAGCTTCAGTATTCAAATATGCAGTTAATAAATTCTGAAAGACACAAATCAAAGTACCCCAGCCTGTCAGCAAAACCAGTTTTTTCCTAGTCCTCCCTAACCCACAAGGATGAATTTCTAGTCCACCATGGCATTGTGGGGTGAGGACCAGAGTATGGGCAATAAGGACCCCTGTGAATGCACCAGCTTCTCGGGCTGGGGCATCTCCCCTTGGAGATTTCCTGACCCTATGCAGAGGATTCTAGCCAGAGAAGGTTGTGTGCCCTGTTTAAATGACAGAAGCGCCTTCCTGCCACCATGTGTCCTTGAGCCTCCCATCACATCCCAGCCTGGAGCAGAGGGCACGGCCTTTGGACCTGTATGTCTAGAAGCCCTGTTTCTGAAGACGGCTTTGCCCCTTGTTTTCCTGGAGCTGGTCGCTCTCACACAAGGACTCTTGACCACACTTTGGGAGCACAGAGTCAAACGCCATGGCAGAGGCCAGCACCCAGCTGTGGGCCTGGTGCTATACTGCCCATTTTGTCTCCTCCCAAGGGAAGCAGAAGCCATGGCAGAGCTGTGCGCACGGAGGGAACCCCCCAGGAGACAGAGAAGCTGGATACTAACATCCTACGGGAACACTGCAGGTTCTCGGAGAACCACAAGCAAACCCACCTCTCCCTGACCCAGAGCCTCAGCTTCGCGCTGAAGCCGCCCCTGAAGGGCACTGGCCTGTGGCTCACCTGGTGCCAAGCGAAGCCGTGCAGCCGCGCCCTCATCCATCTGGTGGACCTGACGACGGGGGCCAACCTGCCTTAGGTGCTCACACTGCCCTTCCTCACCACCTAGCCCGAGTGCCGGGGGCACTTCAGGGAGCTGCTCTGCAGGCTGGTGTGCTTCCTGCTCTACACCAACCTCTACAGCGGCCTCCTGCTGCTCACCTGCCTCTCCGCGCACCGCTTCCCCACGCGTCCCCATGTTCACTGCCCTACCGACTTGCCAGCATGCCTAGCTGGGCACTGCCGCCACCTGGGCCCTGGTGGCTCTCCAGACGCTGCCCACACAGATCCTCTTCCATACAGACTGCATGACCCGCCCAGAGAATCGTGGTCAGTTTTTGCCTACAATATGGCTCTGACATTGTCTGGCTTTGTCTTTCCCTCTTTGGTGATCTTGGTGTGCTACTTGCTGATGGTCAGGAGTCTGACGAAGCTAGAGGAGACCCTCATGAGAACAGGCACCATGGCCCAGGCCAAACCCATCCTGACCATCCTGCTGGTGTGCGGCCTCTTCACCCTCTGCTTTGTGCCCTTCCATGTCACACGCTGCTTCTTCTTCAGGCTGCTTCCGGCCTTCACAGGACTGCCAGCTCTTGCTGGTGGCCAGCTTGGCCCAGCAGATATGGACACCTCTGGTGAGCAAGACCAGCAGCCTCAACCCAGTCCTATACTTTCTGTCAGGTGGCAACAACAGAGTCAGGCTCTTCCAGGAACTGAGGCATAACAAGGTGAGCGAGCGCCCAGCTGGAGCCAAGTGAGAGAGGTCCAGGGGCGGCAAGATCTGAGTACCAACAAGAAGTGGTTTGGGGAAAACAAGCTCCAAGATATTGACAATGACTTGTGTGAACACAGTCATGTACTAGTGGGAAAGAGGCTCAAGATCTCCTAGCGGTGTCCTGCTGGAATGGATTTTATACTGATGTTAAGAGATTTTAAAATAATATGGAGAAAGCCATCAACACAAAGGAAAACTTTCTTATTTTAATGAGAGCTGATATTAATCTCGTCATTCAAGTCTCAGCTGAAACGTCACCTCCTCAGAAACCATTCCTGCCAACCCTAGCTAACACTGACCTCTCTCCTCATGACCCAGTCACTCTCCATTCTCTATTGTCTTTGTAACACTTACTAGTACCTGGACCTGTTAATCAGTTCACTTGTTTACGATCTGTCTCTTTCCCCTAGAATATAGGCTCCAATACAACAGGGACCTCGTCTGACTGCTATACCCTGACACCAGCCTCCAGAGCAGGGCAAGCACATAGAGAATGCACAAGACATAGGGGCTGAATGAATAAGTGAATGAATGAAGAAATGAACAGATGGATGAGTGTTATGAAGCCCTTACCAGGAAACAGCACTTGTGGGGTAACTCATTTAATCCCCACAAGAGCCCTTGGAGGCAGGAGCTATTGTTACCCCTACTTACAGACAGGGTAACTGAAGCACAGAGTTGTAACTTGTCCAAGGTCACTCAGGGGAGAAGGCCCAGACCACAGTGTTGGATGGAAGCTGTGAATCCAGGCACTGGCCTCTGAAGCACATGCTCCTAAGACTGACGCATAGGGTCCCATCCAAAGGCTCGTCAAGAGCCAGCCGAGTTCTTGACAGCACCAGCAACTTTTAAGTCAGTTTGCATGTTTCCATAATTGCCATCATCTGCAGACCCCTGGGTATCTGGTACAAGCTCTTTTACTGCACTTCTTAGCCAGGGTTCTGGTTAAGGTTAGGCAAAGCTCTGCTGGATACAGTGGGAAATAGAGAGTAAAGCGGCTGCATGAACAATGATTTTTATTTGAACATGACATCTCAGTTTATGACAGAAAGTTTTACCACTATCTCAAATCAGAATATGACATTCATTATAGAAAAAAATTACTTAAGATCCAAAGTAATCCAAAAAGATAACCTTAAAAAAAAAACCTCTCATATCTAAACAATAATTTTCTCCAAGGCATTCTCCGATCTAAACATACATTATTTAATAATTCATTATATCTCCCTATAAAAAGGTGGATAAGCCACCTTCATAAAAAGCCAAGTATAACCACTCATTGCTGCCGCACTGTAATTAAAAGAAACGTCTGAGTAAACCATGCATATTTCTAAATTATAAAATTCTATTCTAAAAGTGCAGTTTATTGCTTTCAAGGGGACACAATAATTAGAACCCGACCAAGTGTTGCCTTGCAGAATTCCTTAGGATAATTAGTTTAATGAATAGGCAAGGATGTTTTCTAATTAGCAGGTCAGCTGTTTCCACATAAGTGCGTGCTTCTACAGCAGCTGAGGGAGCTTAAAACTGTTGGCTCTTTTGGGGCCAGCCCCATGGCCCAGTGGTTAAGTTCCTGCGCTCTGCTTTGGTGGCCCAGCGTTTTGCTGGTTCGGATTCTGGGCGCAGACCCAGCACCACTCATCAGGCCATGCTGAGGTGGCGTCCCACAGAGCAGAACCGGAAGGACCTACAGCTAGAATATACAACTATGTACTAGGTGGCTTTGGGGAGAAGAAGGAAAAAAAGGAAGATTGGCAACAGATGCTAGCTCAGGTAGCAATCTAAAAAAAAACACAAAACTGTTGGCTCTTTTGAACATTATCTCAGCTCTCTTGCTTATATTATTTTTCTTCTTCTTCTCCCCAAAACCCCCCAGTATACAGGTGTATATTCTAGGCGTAGGTTCTTCTAGTTGTGGCATGTGGGATGCCGCCCCAGCATGGCCTGATGAGCGGTGCCATGTCTGCGCCCAGGATCCGAACCGGCAAAACCCTGGGCCACCAAAGCGGAGCGGGCGAACTTAACCACTGGGCCACGGGGCTGGCCCCCTCTTGCTTATATTATTAATTTTTATCCTTTTCTTTACATAACCCACAGAGAAGATTCAGCCAACCTACAGTCCCAATTATCACCCCTTAAAAATTAATAAAGTTTAACATTACTAGACAATTTGTGCATTAGGCTCCCCCAAAAAACTCACAGCCATCCACATCTCCCTCAGCCATTACCTCTAATGCCTACCACCCTGTCAACCCTGAAGGTGGGAAGAAAACCTCTCTAGAACCCTCAGGACGCATCGCCTTTACCTAAAAAGCAAGTGCTTTACACCCCTGGCCAAAGTTTTCCAGCCTTTAGTCTCTGCTACCCTGTGCTTACAATTATTACTCTGACCCATGTAATGCTAATTTTGCGTCTATGGAGACTTTTGACCTGCTTAACAGCAAAGTAAGCATCCATTTTTAACTTATTTCTGGACACCTGAGATCACAAAGTTTAACTTAGTTGACACTGTACCCTGGTTTTCAGGGACAGTTATCTCAACACACAGAATCAAGCTCAATCCACTGTAAGGGGACATGGAGACCCACTGCCCAACATTACCAAAGGATACTCCTGCCTCTGCTGTGGTTACCAAAAACTCACTTACAGGGGGGACAGGAGACTAGAAGAAACAAGTTCCTCCTGAATCTACCCACTGAATGCCCGCCACCTGGATGAAAGCTGGGATCCTTGGATGTGTCATCTCCCTGGGCCCCGAGCATCCGGCACGATCTACCCGGCTGTTCGGGTAGCTTAAACCAAATCAAAGCTCAGCAAATACTGACACAGTCAAAAGACCATGACTGGGGCAGTACTGGATGCAAACGTAAGGGCTGAAGCCACCTACAAAAGTGTCAGCACAGTGCCAGCCCTTAAGGAGGTTACAGACTACCAGAGAAACAAAACAGAAACAGATGAGCAATAATTAACAATTTCAGCAGCAACACAGAAAATCACGTCAGGTGTTGATTTTTTGTGATTCATCAAAAACAAACAATACAGGCAGTAAACACCAAGGAAGTTTTGGAGGGGGAGGTGGGAGCACTTTCAGCTGAAACGGCCAAGAAAGGCACTAAGTGTCTCCTGAAGGCTGGGTGAAATTTCACTCAGTGGAACCGCCCAAGCAGTAGAGAAACCGGAAAACCTGAGAACCAATGGTTGATTCCTGAAAGGCAGGAGGTGAAGCTGAAGTGTGATTACAAAGGCCTCCCCAAAGCCAGCAAAAGAACCACTCCTCAAGGCAAGGGGAGCCCCCAAAGGCATTTGAGCAGAAGGATATGATCAAAGCTGCAACTTACAAATTAATAAGGCAGCCCCCACACTTTGAATGAATTAGAGAAAAGAAACAAAATGTCACAGCAGACTTCTGAGCTCTCCTAATTGGCCTTCCTTTCCTTCAAAGCAGCCTACACACCACCTCCAGATTTTCTTTAAAACAGCATTTTTTATACATCACACCCTCCCCAATTTTGTCAGTTCCCTCCCCGTAGCCTCACTTTTATATAATAAAAGTCCAGCCCCAGCTAAACTTCCCAACTCAGAGGTCTCCTGTCGGGCCATGTGGACTTCCACCCCTCACATATTTACCACGGGGCCCCCATCTTCCACTCAACACCCTCCCCCAAAACCTTCTCCACAGCCTAAGTGCTCATCTTCCCAAACCAGGGGCCTACTTCCTCCAGCTGCCTCCCATCCCACTCTGCACTGCTGACTCACCCAGTGAGCTCACACGTGGAGTTGGTGATGGGCTCCTTTACTACTTCAGGTCTGTTCTAGCCTCCCCACGATTCCCTTTTTCGATCTATAAAACATGGAATCCTGGCAACATTCCAAACGTGGCAGACACTCACTAAGTCGTGGTGATGCCAAGAGTGACGAGGAGCAGGAAGGCGATCGACACCAGAAGGCCACTGCAGGGATCCCAGCACACAGATAACGGGCAGGAGCAGAACTCAAAAGATTGCAAAACACATCGGAAAGAATACAGAGAAATAAAATGGTTGTTTACACAGGAGTGGTAAGGGAGAGACAACAGAAACGACTGAGACTCCAAGCCTGAGGAATCTAAAGAACGATCAACTAGCACCTAGCAGAGAGCAGGCACTCACCAGTCAGGGAAAGAAAAAGGAGGGAGGGAGGCTGCGACTGTGGGGGAGAGAGATCCAGACAAGTTCAGTGGGAGCTGCTGGTGAGCCAGGCTGGAAACAAAGGACAGACGTTCAGACAGCTGAGGCTCAAGCTCTGTGCAGGCAAAACTCAAAGCTGCAGACATAAACATCTCTGAGGAAGAGGGAAGAGAAAGATAGAGGACCTAGGAGACACCGGAAACAAAAAATCCCGCCAGAGAACACAGGGACAGGAAGCGGTGCTGCATGACAGAGCGCCAGAAAATCAGATGGAGAGTTTCAGGGAACAGAAGAGTCGAGGCTGCCACATCAAGCAGACTAGTCAAAGAGAACAGTCGTCTCTCAGCAAAGAGCTCAAATGCCACCTCTTCCAAGAAGCCTCCCAGGTCCCACATCAGAAGGCCCCCACTCCTCTCTCACCCATTATCCACACCTCTTAAGGCACAACTCCCCTTCTACCAAGGATGAGCGGCACTATTTAAACCTGCTTATCTCCCCTCCCACAGGATCTAGCAGAGGCCTGAACGTACGGTACTCACTAAATCTTTGTGGAATAAATGCACATCCAGCACATGACTCTCTTGTGTAGCCTTCCTGGAATTACTGCCTAAATCCAAGTTATGAACACACGCCTATAAAACTACATCACAAGCTGTTTGAGATTCATTGTTCTCACACTCACCAACTCCAATTCAAAGCAATTCCAGGACACACGATACCTGGAAGCATTCTCACGTCTCACCCCATGCTTCAAAGACAACAAAGAGGGGAAATTCTTCAGAGCCATTTGCAATTAAGCATAAGCTAAGCTTATAAAGTTATGTGTTGTCATTATCTTTTACTTTCTTGTATACAAGCCAAATCTCTTTAGTATTTCGATTTCTCAACCTTTTGTTGAGAGTTTTTTTAAATGAATCTAAACACTTCAAAGGTAACGGCCTCAAAAAGAATTCCACGATAAAAGCAGAGCTTACATTCTTGCAGCAAGCTGTAGCTGGGCATTTTTATAGTGGTTAAATCATGAACAAAAAGCAAAAACTACCACTTCAAGAAAATTAAATTACAGAGTCTGAGAATGTTCCACTCCACAAGTAGAAAAACACATTAACGATGAGACCCTGATAAAGCATTAACCCAACAAAGAACAGCCACCAAAGACTCCTTAAGTTCTCTCTGACAGCCTAGTTTCATGCAAGGGTAGGCTACACTTTCTATTGCAATTTCTACCCTGAATTTGTACTCCAAATCATTACAAGCTGGCTGCTGCCCATCGCACCATCCCATTCCACCAAAATTGCTCTCAACAATGCACCAATGACTTGCCAGTTACAAAGTAAATGAACACTGTCAGGCCTCATCCTGTTTGAACCTTCATGGCATTTGCCACTGTTGCCCATGCCGCCTTACACTTCCATGGTATGCATCCTCTCCTGCTTCTCTTCACATCTCTTCCTGCTCTGCCCTGCAAGTATGGGTGGGTGTACCCAGGACTCTGTCCTTGGCACTCTTCTCCTCTCATTCCCACACTCTTCCCAGGGAATCTCACTGACTCGCCGATGCCACCGATGGCTCCCAGACCTCTCTCCAGGGAAATCCACTCTTGCATTTCAAAGCCATGCTCTACCCATGTAACAGTCCCTTCAGCACTGCAACCTCCTCAAAGCCAAAACTGAAACCATTTTCCTCCCAAATGGCACCATCATCCAATCCAAGCCAGGAATCAGGGTCACCCTTAATTCCAGCATCTCCCCGCACTTCACAGTGTCACAATCACATTGTCATTTCAACCTCCCAAGCATCACTAGAATGTGTCGTCTCCTTTCCATCTGCACTGCCACTGCCTTAGTTCAAATTCCCCTCATCTCTCCTGGGCTTCACTGCTCCAATGTATTAACCATTCTCCTGATTCCAGATTTGTCCTCCTCAATGTCCAATTCATTCCTTCCTTCTGCTTCTAGGGTCATTTTTCTAGAAAGGTAAATCCTATCTCAATAATTCCCAGCATAAAAATCTTCCAAAGGCTGCCATTTGCCTTCAGGATTAAGATCAAAATACTGAACACTGAATAAAAGGCCCCCAGCAATCCGCCTCCCAATGAGCTTTCCACCTGACCTCTCCACAGGCCCCCTCTCTCCATTCTCACCAACAGCAGGCTCTCTCAGAACAAGCTCAGGGGCCTCCTGTGCCCCCACGACCCCCCACTCCTTCTCTGCTTAGGTCAATCGCCCTACTCACCTTTACGATGCAGCTCACAGACCACCTCCTCTGGGAATCTTAGCATTCTGGGTTCTCTGAACCCCACCAGCCATTACTCTGACAGTGCTCATCACACTGTATCACAGCCACCAAATCACTGATCCTCTGCCTGTGACCCTCAAGGAAGGGTCACATTTTCCACACTCTGAATCACCACTTCTAGTAACAAGCCTTAGGCCCAATGATGCCAGAAACAAATGACACAGAGGTCTGTGTATGTCCTAAATCATCAAACCTCATCACATCATTAGAGCAACACACTTGGTTTTCCCCAATACTGTATTTCTTTGAATTGTAAGATGCTGTCAAAGATAAGCTACATCCCAATTTCAGATGTTAAAAGGTAAAATATTGCAGTCTATGAAATACATTAAAGCAACGTGAAGATGAAAACTTTATGTACTGAGTCATCAGTCTAGAAAAACGTTTTGAAAATTCAAGTGTTAGAAAATACACCAACTTTCTAACATAACTCTTAAATGAAGGGAGCACATATGTCATCTTAAAATATTACAATATTTTCCCTCTGAAATGTTCGTTAAGGAACTATTTGTTCTGTATCCTGGTTGTGGGAGCTGGAACACGTATCTGTAGCTACCGAAATTCACAAAACTGTAAAATACAATTAAAGTCACGGGAAACATTCTTAAATGTCTGTTAAATATGACTGTCCTCTTAGGACTGTCGCCACCATCCACCAAGCCTGGACTCTACACCCCCATGGACCCCACCAGAACCCAGAGGACACTTATTTCTCCTCTGACACTCTCACTCCACTTCATAAGCAATGACTCTGAAACCCGAGATGACCCATCTCCAGGCCCACCTCCCCACCACCTCCGTGTCCGGCCCAGGCTTCTTGCTGCTATTACAAGGCCGTTCTCCCTCCAGCCACTTCTCCCATTCCAACTTCACCATCCCTGTTGCTGACAGCTCAAACTCAGCCTCTCTCCTCTCTCATCCTCCTCCCACCTCACTCCATTAACTGCTTACCCACCTCTTGCCCATGGTACCCTGTGAAATCTGGGCTCTACTGGGGTGACGGGGTGGGCGAGGGAGACAGATGTACCTCTTCTCCTGCAACTTTTATTTACCTCTTCCCCAGAGCAGACAGGGTCTGCTTTGAAAGGTTAAAAACTACGTGAATGTAGTAAAACACAGAACTCCGCAATAATCAGATTTTCCCTGGAAAACCGAACAAGCCTCAGTATTTGGAGGGGGGTGAGGTGGGGGAGAGGAGTGGGATAAGACTTGGAAGAAGCTTGAAAGCGTACCAGCCCACACTTGCGGCTGTGTGTGAACCCACCGCACCCTAGAAATTCCCGAGCATGCTTCATTTACTTGCCAGAGTGCCCAGAGGAATCCAAATGCAATCCTAGGAGGGCCTGTCTCACCCAACCGATCGACTAAATGCAAGGAATGGCCAAACAGATTTCTGCAGACAATGTTTTAGGTCATCCATCACTGAATACACATCTAACATGTGGTTCTCAGCCATGTCTGCATGTTTCATAAATAAAGAACGTGAGTGCTTAGAAGGAACTCTAGTGATCTTGTACTCTCTCAACCAGGAAATGGAAGCACAGAAAGCTACTACCTAGTAAAACTTAGGAGACAAGCACAGAAGGTGAACCTCTTCAGAAAGACAAACTCCTGGGGCTGGCCCCGTGACCGAGTGGTTAAGTTTGCGCGCTCCGCTGCAGGCAGCCCAGTGTTTCGTTGGCTCAAATCCTGGGCGCGGACATAGCACTGATCATCAAACCATGCTGAGGCAGCATCCCACATGCCACAACTAGAAGGACCCACAACGAAGAATATACAACTATGTACCGGGGGGCTTTGGGGAGAAAAAGGAAAAATAAAGTCTTAAAAAAAATAAATAAATAAAATGCATTTAAAAAAAAAAGAAAGAAAGAAAGACAAACTTCTACAAAGTACGTGTTTATCCCAAATGGAATGCCTCGTGGGTCCACTGATTTTCATTACACAATTGATTTGCCATCAAAGCTACAGGGGAAAAATCAGTTTAGGGAGTAAAGTTAGGCAGGGCAGCTACCAGGACATGGGACTAATGAGGATCCACCAAGGAGAGGACTCGGGCGCTTGAGTAAGTGACCACATACACTAACACTTTAGGGGAGTAAGTGGTACTAAGTCTGTAAGAAGTTTGGCGCTGTCTAGCCTGGCTGCGTGATGCCAGATTCTTCAGCATTTCCTACAAAATATCACAGTTTTCCCCATCAAAGTCTAGGCAGTAAATCTCTGCCCAGGGCCTACACCCAGACCCTCTGTGGGCACTCCAAGAACACTCCAATGGAAGAAGGCCAAGCGTACAAAGCAAGGCATTCAGAAATCAGGGACAGCTCACAGACAACTCGAAGCTGTTCCTTGCTACCACAGGACCAAACAATAAGCACCATATTTCACCCAGCCTTTACACCATTCTCTATTCTGTTTTGTCCCCTATGATTCCCTTCACATGCAGTTTTCTTTCTGTCAATGCAAATTCTACTTCTAACTCAGGGCCCTTTTTAACTTCCACCCACATCCCCAGTTCTTTGGAAAACACTACCTGTTACCTTCCTCCTTTCTGAACACTATCTACTTCTTTCTTCAAACAGTATTACTCAAACTTGTGTTGAATTACATTCTTTGTGGGATTTTTTAAACTTTTATTATGCAATATTTATTGCTGAAAAGTTAGAAAATACAAATAAGCCAAAAGAAAGCCATCACCCAGAAACATGTACATATCCTTCAGGTGTTAGCGTTTTTTACAAAATTAGTAGCACTCTGAATCTTCCACAAAATAATGCCACCACCATGCCACATCGACATGTTCTCTAACGAAACCATTTCACGACTGCTTGATATTTCACTTTAAGCATATGATACCACATACGTAAATCTCCTACTCTTATAAACATTGGTAGTTTCCTATTTTAGGCTATTATAAACAAACTTGCAAGAAAGATATTTTCTTAAAATATCTACATGTGCACATCTGTCTGACGGTTTCCTTAGGATGAATTATTAGAAATGGAATTGCTAAGCTAAAAGGCATGCAGCCCATCACTATTCCCCTTTTAGGTATTTTTATTCATATTGTCAATTTATCCTCCAAAAACATTATTCCAATTTATTCTTTTTATTTATGCATCCTTCAAAAAATATTTATTTTGGGGGCTGGCCCCGTGGCTGAGTGGTTGGGTTCGTGCGCTCCGCTGCAGGCGGCCCAGTGTTTCGTTGGTTCGAATCCTGGTTGCGGACATGGCACTGCTCATCAAGCCACGCTGAGGCAGCATCCCACATACCACAACTAGAAGGACCCACAATGAAGAATATACAACTATGTACTGGGGGGCTTTGGGGAGAAAAAGGAAAAAATAAAATATTTAAAAAAAAAAATAAAAAAAAAACATTTATTTTGTGCCTACTTTGTACTAGGCACTGTTGACACAACTGTTATTAACTAACACAGTCCCTGCCCTCACGGAGCTTACAATCTAAAGGAAGAGAGAGATACCCACACCCACACCATCACAAATTCCCCATTACAAGCTGAGGTAAGCTGAGAAGGAAAAGGACAGTTTTTTTTTAAAGATCACAGGAATTTAGGAAGAAGCTGAAGGGTCTGGAATAATCTCCATAGGAAGAACGGTTCTGAGCTGGGGCTAAGGTTTTCTGTTGTAAATCAGGTGAAACCAGGTCTTAGAGAATCATGGATAAAATATTCTAACCAAAGACAGCAGTGTGGACAAAGCCCCAGAGAAGGGAAGGAACATGACCCATTTGAAAAAACATAAGCAGCTCACTGAGGCTGGGGCACAGAGGTGGCAGGAAGAGTGGGGCAGGGTCAGACCACATGGGCCCTCCAGCAGCGGCTGACTCCAGCACTCTCGCCAACTGCCAAGGCCAAAACACATTAGCCACAGGCTAGAAGAGTCCCAGGGCCGTCAAAGCCTCAAGAACTAATGACTGAATAATGACACACAAACTGTAAATCAGAAAACCCATGTAAATAAACTTACCCGGAATAAGGAATGCACTTTTAATCTGTCCCAGGACTTTTAAGCATACACTGTTATGCCATGCACTTTAAACAACAAAATCAGCTAAATACGTGAGTTGAACAGCTGCTGTCTAAAACATCTGCGTGTCCACAGAGAGCGACAGACAGTGAGAACTTCCTGACTTTAACATATGATATGCTAAGACTGAGTCAATTAAAACGTGTTTAGAGCCAGCCCTGATGGCCTAGTTCAAGGTTAAAGTGCAGCACGCTCTGCTGCAGCAGCCTGGGCTCAGTTCCCAGTCACAGAACCACACCACTCACCTGTCAGCAGCCATGCTGTGGTGGCGGCTCACACAGAAGAACCAGGAGGACCTACAACTAGAATATACAACTATGTGCTGGGGCTTTGGGGAGGGAAAGAAAAAGTGTTCAAGTTTGTCAGAGAAATTTCATATCCATATTTTATTTAATGTGAAAAACATAAATGTTACTTAAGGTCTTACTCTGGAGAAAAAGCTATTCCCATAACCTTTCAATGACTTTAGGCAAATTTTCTTTATTCCAACTTAGATTTTTCGTATAGAGATAATCTTCAACATAAACAAGAGTTAAAATCAGTGTTTTAATATTTTTTAAAAATCAAAAGGTAGAAGACAAGAACTCCTTTTGCAGTGTTTTTATTTATCCATGAAGATATGCAATCATCCTAAGTTACAGGACAAGTTTTTGTAATTAATTAGACTATAAGAAAAAAACCATACAAAAAGTTTGTACCACAAAATTACATCCCTAAGTGATTAGGGTCCTCAAAACCAGAGAGAGAAAGTGGCTCACAAGGGTCCCTGCCCAGCAACCTCTCGGAACTAAGAGGAGCACAACACCATCTGCTAATTGTGAAAATGAAGAGCCTTCGTAAAAATATCTTTCAAATATTCCCTACTACAAAAGGGAATGCCTATTAAAATGCCACTGTTCATTCTGTACAAAACATCCCTTCTATCCTCTCAAAGGGTTTTTGTTTTTTTGCTTTAAGAAAAAGGAAAGACCATCTGCCTAAGATATACTTTGTGAAAACTATCTCAATTCAAGATCCCATGTTCTCCTGTCTTTATTTACTGTCCTTCCTGAAGTCTACCTGCACGTTTCAGAGCAATTTTCTCAACTCCACTGTTGACTAGTCTCCTCCAAAGTAGAATTCTTCAGCAATACACAATGCAAAAGACACAGGCATACGCTCTGAAATAGACGCCTTTGAAATATAAATGTAACAACTTTCCAGACCATTATTTTTCTTAATGACTAAACTCTAAATAAAATTTTAAAATGGAGGTTTTTAAATCAATGATGTGTGCAGCCCATTCTCACGACACAGTCATTTAAACGTCTCATCTGCAAAACATAATGCAATAAATTATCAAAACAACACAAAGCCCCATCTGGTTTACAAAATGAAAATCATATAAGCATTATAAAACATGTAGTGCCAAATATTAAAAGTTAAACACTTTCCTGGATAATCTTTTAACTACCTCTTCTTGATCATAAAAGTAACACAGGATCAATGCAGAAAATTGGAAAACAAAGAAAAGCAAAGAAGAAAATTCTTGTAACCTTACCATTTAAAGGAAATGTTAATATCTGAGGATTTTTCTTGCAGTATTTTTTTCTATTATATACAAGCAACGGGTTTAAGAAATACACCTGCCTGCGTACTTATCTTGAACAAAATTAGGATATTATATTTGCATTTATATCTTTTGTTAACTTTAACTACGGCACGTTCAGTATCTCTGACTTTAAAAATTCTTCTAAAACACGATTTTAACAACATACTATATGGATGTGTTATAATATATTTAACCATTTCCTTTCTTTGGGACATTTATCTTGTTTCCAATTTTTTGACATAATAAATAAGACTGTCATAAAGATACTTAAAACTCGGAACACTTCTGATTATTCTCTTAAGGTGTACTTCTAGAAGAATTACTATGTTAAAAAGGAATCTGAGATGGCCAAGAACCACCCCCAAAAACACAGCCTTGCTCTACCAGATTTTAACCTATTCAAAATTCAGTCACATGGTGTATATTTACAAACGAATTTTTAAAATCACAAAAAATTCAACATCTAGAAAAATTAGAAATAGCAGAAAATAGAATCACTATTCTATTTTAGCATACACTCGTGGAAAAATATTAATCTTAAACCCCACGTTATCCACTTTAATCTGTTCCAAATGAGTCAGAGAACACAGAATAGCATGTCAGTACGAAAGTTAAGAAAAAGGAAATATGAGAGAGAACAGAAGGGTGAGCTCAGCACAAGGACTTAAGACAAAGACCTTTCTTCCTCTCTCAGAGGGCAATTTAAAACCCAATTCTTTTTTTTTCACCCTTCAATTTAACACTTGATAATCCACCTTTTTAAATTTTCCCATACAAACAAGAATTATAGTAGTTCCAAAGATAACTGTTAGCTCTCAAAACTCAAGAAAAAGACTAATTTCTTAAAAGTTCACACCCAATATCATGAAACAAAATGCTAATGTTTAAAATTTCAAAATAAAGAAACTTTTCTCTCTTTCAATACTTACTCAGTATGGGAAAGTTTTATTTCTTCCCTTTGTCTTGCAGAATAATTTAGGTTCCCACCTAAAATACAAATAAGCATACAATCTTTTCAATATAACTATTGTAAGGAAAATTTAAACATGCATGCACACACACACACACATTTGCACTGATATACCTTCAAGTATCAGAAAAGGCTATGGAAGATGAAAAAAAACGTTTATCTCCTGGAACCATTCCAACCAAATAACGTGTTTTTTAAGAATCCTTATAGGGGCCGGCCTGTGGCTGAGTGGTTAAGTTCGTGCGCTCCGCTTCAGCGGCCCAGGGTTCGGATCCTGGGCGCAGACATGGCACTGCTCATTAGGCCATGTTGAGGTGGCGTCCCACACGCCACAACTAGGGGACCTACAACTAGAATATACAACTATGTACTGGGGGGATTTGGGGAGAAAGTAAAAAAGGCAGGAAAAAGAAAAAGAAGATTGGCAACAGTTGTTAGCTCAGGTGCCAATCTTTAAAAAAAAAGAGTAGGGTACTAATTAAATAAACACAATTTTAAAAAAAAAAGAATCCTTATATATTACAAATAATGACTCCTTAATTTTAGCTTTTTTTTTTTTAGTTTGTACTTACATACTGCCTTAGGTTTCGTTAACTGAAACATAGTGTTAATATCCAATAATACCGAAAATTAAGAGAAATTAAAGGAAATGACCTGAAATTATTTAAACAGCATGTGTACACATCCTTCTAAGTACATGACAACTTTGGGGGCAAACCAGTTAGAAAAATTACTAAGCGTAACATCAAAATCTTATAAAGAACAAAGCAAAAACCAAAAATGCATGTAGCATGTATTAGCAAAAAAAAAATCTGTAATTTCTCATTCTATATTAACCACTTTCAACCTTGAAATGAAAACAGCTATAAATTTGTTTACTTATTTTTTTAAATATAAGACAATAACACATGAAGGGCTTTAAGTTATTTAAAAAATGCCACGCTTCTTTATGCTAATATGAAAAGAACATCTAAAATTTTATATTACAAAATTTAAAATGACCTGGCCAGAAAGAACATGACAATAATTTTAATAAATGTGTAGGTCCAGAATACAAAATTCTATGTTACAAAATGAACTGTGTTTCCATCACTACGAACAGTGTCATTCCTACATGAACTGAAGCACTGGCTTCTAAAGAGGCATGCAGACAATCAGGGAGCCCACAACACGACCCCGGTCACTCTACTCACCTTGGGCACGATTCACCACATAGAGCAAGACCACAGACAAAAGTGACACTGGAAGTGAAAAAAACAGGGCCTTAAAGAACATTTAGTTCTTCCTCATGATTCCTACGTAAGCACAGTTACAAAGTAAACCTTACACAAAATCAAATCTTTATTAACTTACATTTACAAATAAAAACACCATTCACATTCTTTTCCAAAAAGCACTAAAAATAAGTTACACACCATTTTCTCAATGGGCTACCTGAGCCCCGGGATGGCAGGGCCAGAAACAGAGAAGCAGAGACCCCCACAGGAGAAGGGCCGCCCCATCTCAAGGTCAGCCCTACCCCTCTCTCCCCTCTCCCCTTGTAAGCACAGGCCCTTCCCACCACCTCCCAAAAACTCCTCCTAGCCCCTAGACTGTTGATCTTTTTACAGAGAGCCAAACAGAAGTAATCCTTTGTGGGTTTTAGGTCTGAAAACACGACGTCTATTTTACAAATTAACCAAACATTAGAACATGGTGATTAGATGCCCAGAGCCACTGAAGACGTCACCAAGTCCGGTGCTTGGCTTTTTACCTTAACAAGTGAGGCACACAATCTAAATTAATATGGCAACAAAAACATTTTTAAATGACACAGTGTTTGAGAACCAAATATATATGGAACTCAGGACTGAATCAAACCACATGTTGCACCATCAAAAATAGACAAAACACTTTCATGACCCAGTATTTTGAATTCTTATATGACCCAGTTTTCAAAAACAAATAATCTATTTTTAAAATCTGATGGGCTTACTTCTAAAATTATGAGATAATAAAATGCGTTCACATTATTCATAAGCAATTATCTGCAAATACAGACTATCTATACTTCAAATGTGGTATCTCCTATAAATGAAATGAAGTCTGATAAAATCATCCCTGGGGTTTGTCATTTTAAACACGTTATCAAAGTATAAAAGACATCTTGATATGTCATATGAGAATTTTTTTCAGATGAACACAATTTATGTGTATGGTAAAGACTATCAATGAAAAAATACTGATTTATTTTTATAGTTTTCAACAGTTTCCTAATGCTTCCTATTTTTAACCAATGAATCATTACAGGTAAAATTAAATAATGGGACAAAGAATGAAGCAATTTAAAACTATCTAGTGAATAAACCATGAGCACTCACATGTAAATCACACCAACTGCACACATTCACACCAGAGACACACTCAGGACCCTCCTAATGGTTCCATTTTCAAGGGGGAAATGTTTCTTAAAAACTATAAATATTTAAAACAATATGAAGCAGATTCCGTTACTGCCTTTAGGGATAGCAATCTCCTGAAAAATGCCTGCGAATCTTCAAAGAACTAGAACGTCACCAGCTGGGAAACTGAGGCACAGGCTAAGAATTAGGCAAGTCTGAGAGCTACATCCTAGGGACTAGGTTTAAAAGAGGTGTAAAGAGAACAATAACAACAAAAACCTAAAAGTATAAACGAGAACATGCTGCTGTGTACTAAAAAAAACTAAATGTTGCCGCACGGCACACTTACAAGAAACACAGGCGATGAAGAAAACTTCTAGAAACAAATAACCCCGAGTATCCAATATCATGCCAGCAATGATGGAAATGATGGCCAACCCAAGATTCTGAATGGACTGCATGCTACAATTAAGAAATACAAAAACACATTTCAATTCAAAAGTCTTTACACACAGAGTAACAACTCACTACAAACATCAGTTATCTAGGAACTACACACACTCAGTGCTGAGAGAGGTCTGCAACCAGGGATGGCCTGATCAGTTCACACTACTCGACTTGATGCTCAGAGGCCAGGGAGCTCGCCTGACTGAGTGCAGTATGAACTCAACACCTTCCTGCTGAATGCGGGGAAGGGCTATGTGAATACCAACCAGACACATGGTTTCCTGTTCCTGCCCTTTTGGGCCAAAGACCGGAGCGCCCCTCCTCACTGAGAAGCCCTCAGACAAACAGGCAGTGGGGTGGTAATGTTAGCAATCGCCTCTTACGGGTTAGCTTAACTCCAGACCTCTTGCTGGAGGCTTGGAATATTTGTTGCCGCAATAATACCATTAATAGATTAACTGACTTTTCCAGTTACACTAGTCCCCCTTAACTGTGAGGGCTATGTTCCAAGACCCCCAGTGGATGCCTAAAACCAGAGATAGTAGCAAACCCTATATACACTGTTTTTTCTTATACATACATACATACCTATGATAAAGTTTTGTTTTGTTTGTCAGGAAGATTCATCCTGAGCTAACCAGTCTTCCTCTACTGTTTATGTGGGATGCCTCCACAGTATGGCTGATGAGTGGAGTAGGTCCACACCCGGGATCTGAACCCACAAACCCCAGGCCACCGAAGCGGAGTGAATGGAACTTTAACCACCCGGCCATGGGGCCCGGCCCCTATGACAAAGTTTAATTTATAACTTAGGCACAGTAAGAGATTAACAACAGTAACCAATAATAAAGTTGGCTTTGCGGCCATTATTAAGTAAAATAAAGAACTACTTGAACACAGGCACCGCAACATCTCAGCAGTCAGCCTGATAACTGAGACGGCTACTAAGTGACTAAAGGGGGTGGCGCATACAGCATGGACACATTGGACAAAGGGATGATGCACGTCCCAGACAGGACAGAGCGGGATAGCACCAGATTTCATCATGCTACTCAGAACAGGGTGCACTTTAGAATTTATGATGTGTTTATTTCTGCAATTTTCCATTTAATATTTTCAGATCGCAGCTGACCGTGAGTAACCAAAACTGCGGCAAGCAAAACCAGAGATAAGGGGAGACTACTGTATTTTCAGGGTCAGAGCTATCCCAGAAGCCTGAAGATGAGCAGATTCAGGAGACCTGGAGTTCCATATGATAGTTAAATCGATACAGCAGAAAGACATCACATGACCCATGGTGCAAATACTTACAAGCCATATGCAGTTCCCAGCTGATGTTCAGGAACTACAAATGCCACCATTGGCCACAACGCACAGGCAAGTAATGAATAAGAGATTCCCAGCAGACACTACAGAAAGCAACATGGAAAAAGCTAAAAGTCTTATATGAACCAAAAGTAAATTTCCTTTGATGCAGATGAGCAAGAGTAACATAATAACTAATATACAAATACTCATGCAAATATTATTGCAATTAGGCTAAAACTCAAATTTAACAGAAAAAAGTCCTGGCCCTAACAATATGTCTCTAGTGACAAAATACACACACACTGTTTTAACCATTTTATATTATATGCATATATATATATAACTAGCTGGGCCCAAGGTGCAGTCAATGACCAAGCAAGAAAATAAAACTAATTTGCCAAAAGTTATTACCAATGTTTCAGGCAAGCTAATTATCCAGTATTTATTAGGAATTACAAATTAAGCCATCAAGACAACATCACACCAACAGTCCATTATCTTACCTCTGGGTCATCAACACCCAAATGGAGAGCAGGGCAGAGAACCAACAACCACCACCGGTTGTTAAACATCACCTAATGCTGACTTTTTCTTCAATTAAAAAAGAAACCTTATGATTTAAGTTAAAATAAGATCGTTTACACCTGTCAGATTGGCA